>NC_045965.1:63283328-63648328 GCF_010909765.2 Amblyraja radiata | reverse complement strand
AGTGATAGTAGCAGAATGAGGCCATTCGGTCCATCAAGTTGTCTCGGCCTTTCAATCTTGGCTGATCTATCTCTCCCTCCTAACCCCATTCTCCTGCCTTCTCCCCATAACCCCTGACACTCGTACTATTCAAGAATCTGTCTATCTCTGCCTTAAAAATGCCCATTGTCTTGGCCGCCACAGTCTTCTGTGGCAATGAGTTCCACAGATTCACCACCCTCTGACTAAATAAATTCCTCCTCATCTCCTTCACGTCTGAAATGAGGAGGAATGTCTTTAGTCAGAGGGTGGTGAATCTTAATACGGGTGTTAGGGGTTATCGGGGAGAAGGCAGGAGAATCGGGTTAGGAAGGAGAGATAGGTCAGCCACGATTGAATGGTGGAGTAGACTTGATGGGCTGAATGGCCAAATTATGAACATGAGCCTTTGGTGTATAAAATGACGTGAGGCATAGAGAGGGTAGACAGGCAGAGCCTTCTATGGCCTCGGTGGAAAAATCAGACCAGAGGCCATAGCTCTCAGAGGCGAGGAGCAAAGTTTAAGGGAGATGTGCGGAGCAAGTGTTGATACACAGAGGGTGGAGGGTGTAGATGACATGTGCATGTACCTTTAACATAGTGACCTCACCACTACTAACCACTCCCCACATCACAAGTATAATTACAACCTTCCCACCCATTGATCCCTCTCTGTAGTTCCGGTGACAGACCACGAACAGCTAGGGCAGCAACGTATGTGTGTCATGAATAAACAGTAGTAAAGACACAGTGTGTTATGACGAATCTTTACATGGTGTCAGAAGTGGGATTCGAACCCACGTCTCCAATTGGACTCCTCTTTACAGAGGGTTCCTCAATGCCCCGGTAACCACACACATCCCAAAGACGTGCGGGTTTGTAGGTTAAGTGGCCTCTATGGATTGCCCCCTAATGTGTAGAGAGTGGATGAGAAGTCACTCTAAGAAGGCACTGTGTAAAAGGCGGATGCATCTACCACCGCAGTTGGACAGGTACAGGGATAGGACGGGTGTGGAGGGATATGGACCAAGCGCACGCAGGTGGGACAAGTGTAGCTGGGACATTGCTGTCCGGTGTAGGCAAGTTGGGCCGAGGGGCCTGTTTCCACACTGTATCACTCTACAACTCTGACTCTATCTTAAGGCATTTTATATACACAGAGACTACACAACAGCAACTCTGATTGCAAATTTAATAACTTCTCAAGGGTCTGGGGAGAACTAGCAGGATGGAAAATGTATTAGGTGATGGACCTTGAAAAACTGGATGTGTTTAGATTTAATTTTCTAAGGGGTTGTTTATCATCTTCAGTCTTAAACTCGCCTGTGCCTGTGCAACTAATCTGGTCCCACATCGAGACTGAAAGACATATTGTTCTGGCTTATTTGTGTGGAATTAGCTTGTTGATTCAAAATGAAAGAGCTGAGAATATTTTGTTTTATTAAAAACAGGAATGAAATAGAAATTTGCAACTCAGGAAGGCCCTTAACACGCCGGTTGCCATGGGATACTGGGACAACAGACAACAGACAATAGGCGCAGGAGTAGGCCATTCGGCCCTTCGAGCCAGCATCGCCATTCACTGTGATCATGGCTGATCATCCACACTCAGTACCCCGTTCCTGCCTTCTCCCCATATCCCTTGACTCCGCTATCTTTAAGAGCTCTATCTAACTCTCTCTTGAAAGCATCCAGAGAATGGGCCTCCACTGCCTTCTGAGGCAGAGAATTCCACAGATTCACAATTCTCTGGGTGTAAAAGTTTTTCCTCATCTCAGTTCTAAACGTCTTACTCCTTATTCTTAAACTGTGGCCCCTGGTTCTGGACTCCCCCAACATCGGGAACATGTTTAAGAAGGAACTGCAGATGCAGGAAAATCGAAGGTAGACAAAAATGCTGGAGAAACTCAGCGGGTGAGGCAGCATCTATGGAGCAAAGGAAATAGGCAATGTTTCGGGTCGAAACCCTTCTTCAGACATGTTTCCTGCCTCTAGCGTGTCCAATCCCTTAATAATCTTATATGTTCTAATAAGGTATCCTCTCATCCTTCTAAATTCCAGTGTATACAAGCCCAGTCGCTCCATTCTTTCATCATATGACAGTCCCTCCATCCCGGGAATTAACCTCGTGAACCTACGCTGCACTCCCTCAATGGAAAGAATTTCCTTCCTCAAATTTGGAGACCAAAACTGTACATAATACTCCAGGTGTGGTCTCACTAGGGCCATGTACAACTGCAGGAGGGCCTCTTTGCTGCTATACTCAACTCCGCATGCCATTCGATTTCTTCGCTGCCTGCTGTACTTGCATGCTTACTGTCAGTGACTGATGAACAAGGACTCCCAGATCCTGTTGTATTCCCCTTTTCCCAACTTGATACCATTCAGATAATAATCTGCCTTCCTCTTCTTGCCACCAAAGTAGATAACCTCACATTTATCCACATTAAACTGCATCTAATAATAATAATAATGGATGGGATTTATATAGCGCCTTTCTAATACTCAAGGCGCTTTACATCGCATTATTCATTCACTCCTCAGTCACACTCGGTGGTGGTAAGCTACTTCTGTAGCCACAGCTGCCCTGGGGCAGACTGACGGAAGCGTGGCTGCCAATCTGCGCCTACGGCCCCTCCGACCACCACCAATCACTCACACACATTCACACACAGGCAAAGGTGGGTGAAGTGTCTTGTCCAAGGACACAACGACAGTATGCACTCCAAGCGGGATTCGAACCGGCTACCTTCCGGTTGCCAGCCGAACACTTAGCCCATTGTGCCATCTGTCGTCCCATCTGCCATGCATCTGCCCACTCACCCAAACTGTCCAAGTCACCCTGCATCCTCATAGCATCCTCCACAAAGTTCACACTGCCAGCCAGCTTTGTGTCATCTGCAAATTTACTAATGTTACTTTGAATCCTTTCATCTAAATCATTGATGTATATTCCAAATAGCTGTGGTCTCAGCACTGAGCCTTGCGGTACCCCACTAGTCACTGCCTGCCATTCTGAAAGGGACCTGGTAATCCCTACTCTTTGTTTCCTGTCTGCCAACCAATTCTCTATCCATGTCAGTACCCTTCCCCCAATACCATGTGCCCTAATTTTTCTCACTAATCTCCCATGTGGGACCAATGTGGGATAGAATTGTATAGCCAGGCAGAAGGGTCTCGGCCCGAAACGTCACCTATTCATTTTCTCCAGAGATGCTGTCTGGCCCGCTGAGTTACTCCAGCTTTTTGTGTCTACATTTAATCCATTAAAGCAGGCTAGTTCTAGTCATACAGTAGATGGAGTTATCGAGGCCTACAAACTGGAAACAGGCCCTTCGGCCCATTTTGCCCACACCGACTAACATGTCCCATCTACACCAGCCCCACCTGCCTGCATTTGGCCCATAACCCTCTAAACCTGTCCTATCCATGGACCTGCCTAATTGTAACTTAAACGTTGCAATAATACCTGCCTCAACTACCTCCTCCGGTAGCTCGTTCCATACACCCCCACTCTGTGCGAAAAAAAATTACCTTACAGGTTCCAACTAAATCTTTCCCCCTCACCTTAAACCTTTGTCCTCTGGTCCTCGATTTCCCGATTCTGGCCAAGGGACTCTGTGCTTCTACCTGATCTATTCCTCTCATGATTTAGCACACAAAAGATCTTTGCAGGAGTTACGCTCCATACCACTTTTTTTTTCCATAAGCCTGCATTTTTATTTTCCTCTTTTAAGAACAGGTTCCCTGTGGAAAGTTACTTTAGAATTTAATTTCCTCTGCTCATTCAATCAGTTCATTTCAAACCGCAACACTGCGTGAAAAAGATTCTAACGTACAGTGTCAGGTAGAATTCGCTTCACAACAGCAGCGAATCAGTGTCGGTCTTTAAGGATCTTCGGACATAGAGGCGGCACGGTGGCGCAGCGATAGAGTTGCTGCATCACAGCGCCAGACACCATGGTTCGATCCTGACTACGGGCGCTGTCTGTACGGAGTTTGTACCTTCTTCCCGTGACCTGCGTGGGTTTTCTCCGGGTGCTCCGGTTTCCTCCCGCACTCCAAAGACGTGCTGGTTTGCAGGTTAATTGGCTTCAGAAAAATTGTAAATTGTACCTCGTTTGTGTGGGATGGTGTTAGTGTGCGGGGATCGCTGGTTGGTGCAGACTCGGTGGGCCTCAGTATCTCTAAACTAAACGTGGAACATTACAGCACAGGAACAAGCCCTTTGGCCCACAATGCAACACAAGATGGGCCATTCCCATGGAGTGCAGGAGGATGGGGGGTGATTTTACAGAGGTGTACAAAATCATGAGAGAAATAGATCGGGTAGATGCACAGAATTTTTTACCCAGGGCAGGGGATTCGAGGACCAGAGGACATAGGTTCAATGTGAAGGGGAAAAGATTTAATAGGAATCCGAATGGGGAAACTTTTTCACACAGAGGGTGATGGGTGTATGGAACACGCTGCCAGAGGAGGTAGTTGAGGCTGGGACCTTCCCATTGTTTAAGACACAGTTGGACAGGCACATGGATAGGACAGGTTAGGAGGGTTATGGACCAGGCGCGGGCAAGTGGGACTAGTGTAGCTGGGACATTGTTGGCGGGTGTGGGCAAGTTGGGCCAAAGGGCCTGTTTCCACACTGTATCGCTCTATGAGACTATGACTCAAAGAGATTGAGGGGAGACCTGCTAGAAGTACATACAATTATGAGAGGCGTATGTAGGGAAGACAGAGAGAAACTTGTTTTCCAGGGGGGAAAGGCCCAACACTAGAGGACATGGCTTTAAGGCGAGAGGAGCAAAGAGGGAAATAAGTATGTGTGTGTCAAACAATAGACAATAGACAATAGGTGCAGGAGTAGGCCACTTGGCCCTTTGAGCCAGCACCGCCATTCGATATGATCATGGCTGATCATCCCCAATCAGTACCCCGTTCCTGCCTTCTACACATGTATGTTTAGAAAGTAATATCATCAGGGCACGCATAGAGATATGGAAGGAGATATAGAACACTTTGTGGTAAAATCAGTCAGTTGGATAACAGCCAATTTAGAAGGATGAGGGGACACCTCACTGAAACTTACCCAATAGTGAAAGGCCTGGATAGAGTGGATGTGGGGAGGATGTTTCCACTAGTGGGAGAGTCTAGGACCAGAGGTCACAGCCTCAGAATTAAAGGACGTTCCTTTAAACATAGAAACATAGAAAATAGGTGCAGGAGGAGGCCATTCGACCCTTCGAGCCAGCACCGCCATTCATTGTGATCATGGCTGATCGTCCCCTATCAATAACCCGTGCCTGCCTTCTCCCCATATCCCTTGACTCCACTAGCCCCTAGAGCTCTATCTAACTCTCTCTTAAATCCATCCAGTGATTTGGCCTCCACTGTCCTCTGCGGCAGGGAATTCCATAAATTCACAACTCTCTGGGTGAAAAAGTTTTTTCTCACCTCAGTCTTAAATTACCTCCTCTTTATTCTAAGACTTTGGCCCCTGGTTCTGGACTCGCCCAACATTGGGAACATTTTTCCTGCATTTAGCTTGTCCAGTCCTTTTATCATTTTATATGTTTCTATAAGATCTCCCCTCATCCTTCTAAACTCCAGTGAATACAAGCCTAGTATTTTCAATCTTTCCTCATATGACAGTCCCGCCATCCCAGGGATCAATCTCGTGAACCTCCGCTGCGCTGCCTCAATCACAAGGATGTCCTTCCTCAAATTAGGAGACCAAAACTGTACACAATACTCCAGATGTGGTCTCACCAGAGCCCTATACAATTTTAGGAAGATGAGGAAGAATTTCATTAGTCCAAGGGTGGCGAACTGATCGAATTCATTGCCACAAAGGGCAGTGGAGGCCAGGTCAATGGATATTTTGAAGGCAGAGATAGTTAGATTCCTGATTTGTACGTGTGTCAAGGGTTATGGGGAGAATGCAAGAGAATGAGGTTGAGAGGGAAAGATCGAGAATGGGGTTAGGAGGGATAGATCAGACATGATTGAATGGGCCGAATGGACTCATTTTGCTCCTAGGACTTATGGCCTAATAAATTAGTCCAAATCTGAAGGGTTCCGACCGTGTTTTGTCCGGGTGCTCCGGTTTCCTCCCAGACTCCAAAGACATCCAGGTTTGTAGGTTAATTGGCTAAGGTACAATTGTAAAACGTGCCGAACATTGACACAGAATGCTGGAGTAACTCAGCGGGACAGGCAGCATCTCTGGAGAGAAGGAATGGGTGACGTTTCGGGTCGAGACCCTTCTTCTGCAGTGATAGTGCTAGTTTACGGGGGAGATCGCTGGTCAGCTCGGACTCGGTGATCGAAACCATAAACACTAAACCACCGTCCAACCAGCGACCAGGTCTGGCTCACCGAGCTGGTCTGATGCTGGAGAAAGGCTGGCGTCTGGGGAAAAATGGAATTTGGAATTTGGAAGGATGAGAGGGTATCTTACAGAAACATATAAAATTCTCAAGGGATTGGACAAACATAGAAACATAGAAAGTAGGTGCGAGAGTAGACCACCAGGTCCGTCGAGCCCGCACCGCCATTCGCTCATGGCTGAACACTAAACAGACACACTTACCCACAAACAGTAGACACAAGACACAGAACACAAGACACTACCCTCCCCTTTATACCGCTATCACCCCTCTCCACCCCAAAAACCTCGTGATCTCCTGGGGGAGGCAAAAAAACGGATAAAAACCCAGGTCCAATTCGGGAAAAAAAATCCGGGAAATTCCTCTCCGACCCCAATCTAGGCGATCGACACTTGTCCAGGAGATCACTCAGGTCTTACTATACTAACCATACCTAGGTCCATATCCCTGCCCTCTCCCCGTAGCCCCTTATCCCCTTGGCAGCTAAAAAAACATCTATTTTAGTCTTAAATATATTTAAAGTTTCTGCTTCCACTGCTCCCTGGGGCAGTGAATTCCATAAATTAACCACCCTCTGGGTGAAGAAGTTCTTCCTCATCTCAGTTTTAAAAGAGCCCCCCCTTATTCTGCAACTATGTCCCCTAGTTCTAGTTTCCCCGATCATTGGGAACATCCTCGGTGCATCCACCCGATCAAGGCCCCTCACGATCTTATATGTTTCAATGAGATCGCCTCTCATTCTTCTAAACTCCAAAGAGTAGAGTTCCAGCCTACTTAACCTTTCCTCATATGTCAATCCCCTCATTGCAGGAATTAATCTTGTAAACCTTCGCTGCACTGCCTCCAGGGCTAGTACATCCTTTCTTAAGTATGGACAAGCTAGATGCAGGAAAAATGTGCCCCATGTTGGGGGAGTCCAGAACCAGGGATCACACAGTTTAAGAATAAGGGGTCGGCCATTTAGGACCGAGATGAGGAAAAACGTTTACACCCAGAGAGTTGTGAATCTGTGGAATTCTCTGCCACAGAAGGCAGTGGAGGCCAATTCACTGAATGTTTTCAAGAGAGAGTTAGATTTAGCTCTGGGGCTAACGGAATCAAGGGATGTGGGGAAAAAGCAGGAACGGGGTACTGATTGGGGATGATCAGTCATGATCACATTGAATGGCGGTGCTGGCTCGAAGGGCTGAATGGCCCACTCCTGCACCTATTCTCTATGTTTCTATGTTTCTAAAAACAGCCCCAGCTGAGCTGCAGTGTGAGCTGCGTGTTCTACAGTATTTATGTCAAGGATCTGACTGCGCCTTTGATCAGCGTTTCAAGTCTTCTCTCTGCCTCGAATACCATCGGCATGCCATCGCTACCTTCAATCGAGATCAGCCCCCGCCCTCTGCTGTTGCCTTTGACGAGAGGCTCACTCTTCAGAAGGTACAAAGCGTTTCCCACTTTTTTTTCCCCGGAAACAAATCGTCTTCATTACACTCTGTCTTTCCCCTTTTTAATTGGGCTGCGTGTCGGAGATATTGTTGCCGCCGTCTAGAAACGGGGCGGTAATTGAAGGGTTCGCTTGTGGCAACAAAGGAGATGGAGACTGGAAGACTCTGATCCAGCTAGCTCGTCCCTTTCTCATCTGCCAGCCCGATGGCAATGAGACTCGCCGCGCTCCCTTTCAGCTTCGCCGAGCCCTGTACACGTTAGCGAGGGAATCAAAAGCGGGCGAATGTTCCTTTGTAAAAAAAAACCTCGCTTGCAACACCTGGGCGGCGCGACACCACAGCAGGCAAAGCCACTGCCTCCCGGGTGCTGTCTGCGAGTGTGGAGTTTGCACGTTTTCTCCTTGATATTCGGATTGTTCTCCGCGCGTCCATGCACCACCCTTCTTGAGAAGAATGAGGGCCTGGCCAAGATGGCCATCCGTGAGTCACTGTGCCAGGCGGAAGAGGGTTCTGCCTGAGCCGGCTGCCTGCCCCTTTTCTGGGGTTACGTCCGTGCCTGGGTCGTGTTAGAGAAGGGCTACGCACTGACCACGAGATGAGGTGGAATTTCTTTAGTCAGAGGGTGGTGAATCTGTGGAATTCTTTGCCACAGATGGCTGTGGAGGCCAAGTCAGTGGATATTTTTAAGGCAGAGATAGATAGATTCTTGATTAGTACGGGTGTCAGAGGTTATGGAGGAAGGCACGAGAATAGGGTTCAGAGAAAGAGATAGATCCTCGGTAACTTTGAGGGTATGAGACGTGAATTGGCCAAGATTGACTGGCAATTGATTCTTAAAGGGTTGATGGTGGATATGCAATTGGAGGTTTTTAAAGACTGCATGGATGAACTACAACAATTGTTCATCCCAGTTTGGCAAAAGAATAAATCAGGGAAGGTAGTGCATCCGTGGATAACAAGGGAAATCAGGGATAGTATCAAAACAAAAGATGAAGCGTACAAATTAGCCAAAAAAAGCAGCCTACCAGAGGACTGGGAGAAACTCAGAGTCCAGCAGAGGAGGACAAAGGGCTTAATTAGGAAAGGGAAAATAGATTTTGAAAGAAAACTGTCAGGGAACATAAAAAATGACAGCAAAAGTTTTTATAGATATGTGAAGAGAAAGAGATTAGTTAAAACAAATGTAGGTCCCTTGCAGTCAGAAACAGGTGAATTGATCATGGGGAACAAGGACATGGCAGACCAATTGAATAACTACTTTGGTTCTGTCTTCACTAAGGAAGACATAAATAATCTGCCGGAAATAGCAGGGGACCGCGGGTCAAATGAGATGGAGGAACTGAGTGAAATCCAGGTTAGCTGGGAAGTGGTGTTAGGTAAATTGAATGGATTAAGGCCAATAAATCCCGAGGGCCAAATCGGTTGCATCCCAGAGTACTTAAGGAAGTAGCCCCAGAAATAGTGGATGCATTAGTGATAATTTTTCAAAACTCTTTATATTCTGGAGTAGTTCCTGAGGATTGGAGGGTAACTAATGTGACCCCACTTTTTAAAAAGGAAGGGAGAGAGAAAATGGGGAATTACAGACCAGTTAGTCTAACATCGGTAGTGGGGAAACTGCTAGTCAGTTATTAAAGATGGGACAGCAGCACATTTGGAAAGTGGTGAAATCATTGGACAGTCAGCATGGATTTACGAAAGGAAAATCATAGAAAATAGGTGCAGGAGTAGGCCATTCGGCCCTTCGAGCCTGCACCGCAATTCAATATGATCATGGCTGATCATCCAACAGTATCCTGTACCTGTCTTTTCTCCATACCCCCTGATCCCTTTAGCCACAAGGGCCACATCTAACTCCCTCTTAAATATAGTCAATGAACTGGCCTCAACTACCTTCTGTGGCAGAGAATTCCAGAGATTCACCACTCTCTGTGTGAAAAATGTTTTCCTCATCTCGGTTCTAAAAGATTTCCCCCTTATCCTTAAACTGTGACCCCTTTGTTCTGGACTTCCCCAACATCGGGAACAATCTTCCTGCATCTAGCCTGTCCAACCCCTTAAGAATTTTGTAAGTTTGTTGACTATGCTGCTGGCCTTGCCGAGGCAGTGTGAAGTACAGATGGAGTCAGTGGAAGGGAGGTGGACACAAAGTGCTGGAGTAACTCAACATGTCAGGCAGCATCTCTGGAGGAAAAGGATACGTGATCTCCAGATTCAGGGACAGTTTCTTCCCCGCTGTTATCAGTCAACTGAACCTTCCTACCACAACCAGAGAGCAGTGCTGAACTACTATCTACCTCATTGGTGACCCTCAGACTATGCTTAATCGGACTTTGCTGGCTTTACCTTGCACTAAATGTTATTCCCTTATCAAGCATCTATACACTGTAAATAGAAACATAGAAACATAGAAATTAGGTGCAGGAGTAGGCCATTCGGCCCTTCGAGCCTGCACCGCCATTCAATATGATCATGGCTGATCATCCAACTCAGTATCCTGTACCCGCCTTCTCTCCATATCCTCTGATCCCCTTAGCCACAAGGGCCACATCCAACTCCCTCTTAAATATAGCCAATGAACTGGCCTTGACTACCCTCTGTGGCAGAGAGTTCCAGAGATTCACCACTCTCTGTGTGAAAAAAGTTCTTCTCATCTCGGTTTTAAAGGATTTAATGGATCGATTGTAATCATGTATTGTCTTTTTCAGTTTAGTTTAGAAATGCAGCGTGAAGCAGGCCCTTCGGCCCACCGAGTCCGCGCCTCCCAGCGCCCCCCACACACTAACACTATCCTACGCACACTAGGGACATTTTACATTTATACCCAACCAATTGACCTACTAACCTGTACATCTTTGGAGTGTGGGTGGAAACCGGAGATCTCAGAAAAAGCCCACGCAGGTCACGGGGAAAAACGTGCAAACTCCGTACAGACAGCACCCGTAGTCGGGATCAAACCCGGGTCTCTGGCGCTGTGTGGCAGCAACTCTACCGCTGCGCCACCGAGCCATCCTTTGTGCTGGCTGGATACTGTAGCACACGACAAACTGCTTTTCACTGTATGTTTATGCAGGAACTGCAGATGCTGGCTGGCTTAAACGGAAGAAAGACACAAAAAGCTGGGGTAACTCAGCGGGACATGCTGCATCTCTGGAGAGAACGTTAACGGGTGACGTTTCGGGTTGAGAAACGTCTGAACAAGGGTCTCAACCCAAAACCTCACTCATTAACCTTCCCTCTCGAGATGCTGCCTGTCTCGCTGAGTAATAGATTCATGGAGTGATACAGCATGAAAAAAAACAGGCCCTTCGGCCCAACTTGCCCACACCGGTCAACATGTCCCAGCTACACTAGTCCCACCTGCCTGCGCTTGGTCCATATCCCTCCAAACCTGTCCTAATCCATGTACCTGTCTAACTGTTTCTGAAACATTGGAATAACCCCTGCCTCAATTACCTCCTTTGGCAGCTCGTTCCATACACCCACCACCACTCAGATTCCTATTAAATCTCCTTCACCTTAAACGTATGTCCTCTGGTCCTCGATTCACCTGCTCTGGGCCAGAGATTCTGTGCATCTGCCCGATCTATTCCTCTCATGATTTTATACACCAGCATTTTTTGGTGACCAGGGTTTTCTCCAGCTTTTTAAAGTGACCATCTTTAGCTTTTCACTGTTCCTCGGACCAAGCCGAAGGGGAAAAAGTTTAAAAGTGCTGCCGAACTTGGAAACGAGTTCCTTGCGGGGTCCCTGAGCTGCGGAAAGAAATGCAAGTCAGCCGCTGAGCTTTGAGCTCGGAGAGACGCAACTGATGCCACCACAGGGGAAAAAAGGATGGTGAGTTTTGCCTTGAAGGGAAGCTATATATAGGGTGCAGATGCAGCGAGGACGAACCTCCAGTGGCCCTCTCTGTGCCCCCCCCACCCACCCACCCGCAGGGCAGAAACATCCCTGGTGACAATCCTTTGCAAGACTTTGCAAAGGAGCACAAGCCTTGACGATCGGCACGGAACGAATGAATAACAAAGCGACCATTATTTTCCTGTGATCTTTTGCGGGAGGTGATTAAAATAATTTAATGGCTGCATTAGACCCGATCACGAGAGCTACGAGCGCTACATGCATAATTGGGCGAGCTTTGCATGTTTTAACAAATTAAGGCCTGTCACTTTATCATGGCTGTGTTGTTTCCCTGGAAGCCATTTTGAACGAATGACCGATTAAGTAAAGCGGGTGAAAAAGGTTCACATTCATCAACTTGTCAGCGTGATAGACTGAACATCAAGCAGGGTTTTGTTGATCATAGATTCGCCACCAATTTATTCAATATTCTGCACTAAACAAGCAATTCATCAGGTGAGTCTGTGAGGTGCAGGTCTCAGGCACATCAGCCCATCAGCATAGTAGCGCACATATGATGATTATTCCCGATGTTGGGGAAGTCCAGAACAAGGGGTCACAGTTTAAGGATAAGAGGGAAGTCTTTTAGGACCGAGATGTGAAAATCATTTTTTACACAGAGAGTGGTGAATCTGTGGAATTCTATGCCACAGAAGGTAGTTGAGGCCAGTTCATTGACTATATTTAAGAGGGAGTTAGATAGAAACATAGAAAATAGGTGCTGGAGTAGGCCATTCGGCCCTTCGAGCCTGCACCGCCATTCGATATGATCATGGCTGATCATCCAACTCAGTATCCTGTACCTGCCTTCTCTCCATACCCCCTGATCCCTTTAGCCACAAGGGCCACATCTAACTCCCTCTTAAATATAGCCAATGAACTGGCCTCAACTACCTTCTGTGGCAGAGAATTCCACAGATTCACCAGATGTGGCCCTTGTGGCTAAAGGGATCAGGGGGTATGGAGAGAAGGCAGGTACGGGATACTGAGTTGGCTGATCAGCCATGATCATATCGAATGGCGGTGCAGGCTCGAAGGGCCGAATGGCCTACTCCTGCACCTATTTTCTATGTTTCTATGTTTCTATGTATGATTCATTTTATTGTTATACAGCAAAAGAAGGCCATTCAGCCCGTTAAGTCCGTGCTGTCCCCCACCCTCCCCCCCTTCTCCCAGCAGTACAATCCCAGCAATCTCAATCAGGAAGGACATAGGTAGGGTGTCTTTTACCCAGAATGGTATCAAGGGCGGCACGGTGGCGCAGTGGTAGAGACGCAACCTTACAGCGCCGGAGACCCGGGTTCGAACCTGACTACGGGCGCTGTTTGTGTAGGGAGTTTGTACGTTCGCCCCGTGACCTGCGTGGGTTTTCTCCGGGGTGCTCCGGTTTCCTCCTAAAGCAGGGGGGAAGTGGAAGAGAGGTGGGGGACGGACAAAACCTGGCGAGTGATAGGTGGATACAGGTGACGAGGGTCTTGCTCGGCACATGGTTAGAGTGAGTGAGAAAGGCGGGAGTTGCAAAGGAGATAAAGGGGCGTCAAATAGGAGTGAAACACACAACCAGATATACAGTAGGTAGAATGGGGATGGAGGGTGGATGAGATTGTCTCGACCTGAAACATCACCCATTCCTTCTCTCCAGAGATGCTGCCTGTCCCGCTGAATTACCCCAGCATTTTGTTCCTATGTTTGGTGGACTATGAAACGGCCTCGAGTATGACAATTGGGGATAGACAATAGACAATAGATAATAGACAATAGGTGCAGGAGTATGCCATTCGGCCCTTCGAGCCAGCACTGCCATTCAATGTGATCATCCACAATCAGTACCCTGTTCCTGCTTTCTCCCCATATCCCCTGACTCCGCCATCTTTAAGAGCCCTATCTAGCTCTTTCTTGAAAGTATCCAGAGAACCGGCCTCCACCGCCCTCTGAGGCAGAGAATTCCACAGACTCACAACTCTCTGTGAGAAAAAGTGTTTCCTCTTCTCCGTTCAAAATGGCTTACCCCTTATTCTTAAACTGTGGCCCCTGGTTCTGGACTCCCCCAACATCGGGAACATGTTTCCTGCCTCTAGCGTGTCCAAACCCTTAATAATCTTATTTGTCTCAATAAGATGCCCTCTCATCCTTCTAAACTCCAGAGTGTACAAGCTCAGCCGCTCCATTCTCTCAGCATATGACAGTCCCGCCATCCCGGGAATTAACCTTGTAAACCTACGCTGCACTCCGATTATCAAGAATATCCTTCCTCAGATTAGGGGACAAAAACTGCACACTATATTCCATGTGCGGTCTCACTAGGGCCCTGTTCAACTGCAGAAGGACCTCTTTGCTCCTATACTCAACTCCTCTTGTTATAAAGGCCAACATGCCATTCGCTTTCTTCACTGCCTGCTGTACCTGCATGCTTACTTTCATAGACTGATGAACAAGGACCCCCAGATCCCGTTTTACTTCCCCTTTTCCCAACTTGACACCATTTAATCTGCCTTCCTGTTTTTGCTACATCGATGATATGTGCCTGAAGAAGTACTCGACGATTTCAATACTTTCGCTGCCAATTTCCACCGTCATGCCCTCAATATCTGCCTCTTCCTCTCCTGGGTGTCCTGCTCTCAGGAGATGGACTAGCAACCAGCCTCTAGTATGAGAATGCAGGGTAACTTGGACAGGTTGGGGGAGTGGGCAGATGCATGGCAGATGAAGTTTAATGTGAGGTTATCCACTTTGGCAGCAAAAACAGGAAGGCAGATTACTATCTAAATGGCGTCAAGTTGGGAAAAGGAGAAGTACAACGGGACCTATTGTCTATTGTCTATTGTCTATAGTACTAGCCTACTGACTCCCGCAACTTAATGTCCTGGCAACATCTTCGAGCGTTGATGAGTTTTGGCCACAACACCATATAGTGGTCTTGTTCCCGTGTTTTTGCCCATGCCTCCTCATAGCTACAGGAAGGAACTGCAGATGCTGGTTTAAACCGAAGATAGGCACGAAAAGCTGGAGTAACTCAGCGGGACAGGCAGCAGCAACTCTGGAGAGTGGGAGCGGGTGACGTTTCGGGTTGGGTCAGGGTCTCAACCCGAAACGTCACCCATTCCTTATCTCCAGAGTTGCCGCCTGTCCCGCTGAGTTACTCCGGCTTTTCGTGCCTATCTTCAGAGGCAACTGTGCTTTGGTGACTTGCTCCGTCCTTAGAGACACTGCGCGGAAACAGGCCCTTCGGCCCACAAACAGGTCCGCGTCGACCAGCGATCCCCGCACACTAACACTATCCCACACCCAACAGGGACAATTTTTTTACATTTACCAAGCCAATGAACCGACAAGCCTGTACGTCTTTGGAGCGTGGGGGGAAACCGAAGATCTCGGAGAAAACCCACGCAGGTCACGGGGAGAACGTACAAACTCCGTACAGACAGCACCCGTAGTCGGGTTCGAACCCGGGACTCTACCGCTGCGACACCGTGACCCATCCCTTCCCACAGAAGCATCAAGGGCCACTGTGAATATAAGAATAGCGCAGGACAGAATAAAGGCGACACTAATTTGGCAAACTCTGACTTTGTTGCAAAAGGAAAGGATGCATTATGACAATTATTTAAATTAATTCATTATTTTGCATAAAGGCGGATAATGTATGATTTCCCCTCTGACATTGTGCCACGGGTCCGTGTGATTTTGCCAGGAAGTCGTTGAGGAGAGGTACAATGTTGTTCCCTGTAAGATGGGCACTGGTATAAATCATGCACTCAGAACGTTACAATACAGCACAGGAGCAGGCCCTTCGGCCCACTATGTCCATGCCGCCCACGATGCCAAGGTTAACTAGCCTCCTCTGCCTGCACGTTTACTTTGGTTTAGTTTAGTTTAATGTAGATAAACTTTTTTTTGTAACACTATCCTACCAGAGACATTTTTTTTACATTACTCTCCTAGTCTCCTGGTCTCCTGGTCTCCTGGTTGCACGGGTATATCGCTCGCAGTTTTTTCTTAGAGATACAGCACGGAAACAGGCCCTGCCGCCCACCGGGTCTGCGCCGGCCAGCGATCCACGCACATTAACACCATCCTACGCACGCTAGGGACTTTTTTTTTTACATTAATCTCACGGGTCTCCTGGTTGCAATGGTAGCTCGCTCGCAGACAGCACCCGTAGTCGGGATCGAACCCGGGACTCCGGCGCTGCATTCGCTGTAAGGTAGCAACTCTACCGCTGCGCCACCGAGTAATTTAGAGAAACAGGCCCTTTGGCCCACCGAGTCCGCACAGACCAGCGGTCCCCGCACCATTAACACCATCCTACACACACGCACACACACACACAAGGGACAGGGTGGGAGATTGCAACCTTCACGTGGTCCACCTTGTTTCGACTAATGCAATCTACTCGACGTGCACAAACAATTAGATCAAGTAGTACTAGTTGACCTACAACTTTAGGCTGAATCATACACAAGAAGAAGGAGACACAATTTACATTTACCAAGCCAATTAACCTGCAAACCTGCACGTCTTTGGAGTGTGGGAGGAAACCGGAGATCTCGGAGAAAACCCACGCTGGTCACGGGGTGAACGTACAAACTCCGTACAGACAGCGCCCGTAGTCGGAATTGAACCCAAGTCTCCAGCGCTATAAGGCAGTAACTCTACCGCTGCGCCATCGTGAAGTTTATTATTATTTTCGCACATACTGAGGCACAGTGAAAGGCTTTTAGACAATAGACAATAGACGCAGGAGTAGGCCATTTGGCCCTTCGAGCCAGCACCGCCATTCAATGTGATCATGGCTGATCATCCCCAATCAGTGCCCCGTTCCTGCCTTCTCCCCATATCCCCTGACTCCGCTATCTTTAAGAGCCCTAGTTATCTCTCTCTTGAAAGCATCCAGAGAACCGGCCTCCACCGCCCTCTGAGGCAGAGAATTCCACAGACTCACAACTCTCTGTGTGAAAAAGTGTTTCCTCGTCTCCGTTCTAAATGGCTTATTCCTTATTCTTAAACTGTGGCCCCTGGTTCTGGACTCCCCCAACATTGGGAACATGTTTCCTGCCTCTTGCATGTCCAAGCCCTTAACAATCTTATATGTTTCAATGAGATCTCCTCTCATCCTTCTAAACTCCAGAGTGTACAAGCCCAGCTGCTCCATTCTCTCAGCATATGACAGTCTTTTGTTTGTGTCATATCCAGTCAGAGAAAACGCTATATATGCGTACACTCTAGCCATCCACAATGTACAGATAAAGGCTATAAAAGATAGAACAATGAGGTAAGTGGTCCTCTCATCAACTAGAGAGCAGTCCTGACCTCCCATCTACCTCATTGGAGACCATTGAATTGTCCTTAATTGGAGTTTATTGGATAAAGTTTGATTAAAGATCGTTCAAATTTTTCCAATGAAGTAGGTAAATGTGAGATCAGGACAGCAATCTAGTTTTTTTTAATTTAGTTTTTTATTTAATCAAAAAATTAATTAGATTATTAAAAATAATATTTAAAATACAATAAAACAAACAGAACCCACCATCATAATACAAGACAAACAAATATACAAAATAAACTATTATACAACTAAGTTACAATCCTTGTCAAGGATGTATTCCACACCCCGCGGTGCCCAGCGGTCCCAGAGATCCCCCAGGGTGCGTCGTCCCACTCTAACGCCACCCGGGCGTGGACGTAACCCCGGTAAAGGGGCAGGCAGCCGGCGCGGGCAAGGCCATCTTCGGCCTGGGGCCGTGACTCACGGATGGCCAGCTTGACCAGGCCCAGGAGCAACCTATCCAGGACATCTTCTGCCCTACCCACAGCCAGCAATCGAGTTGCTGGTGGGATGGTTCAGTTGCCTGATAACAGCCGGGAAGAAACTGTCCCTGAATCTGAAGATGTGCCTTTTCACACTTCTGTACCTCTCGCCCGAAGGGAGAGGGGAGAAGAGGGGGTGACCGGGATGAGACTGGTCCTTGATTATGCTGTCTGGTCTGGAAGATGATACGTAGAAATGGACACAAAACGCTGGAGTAACTCAGCGGGGCAGGCGGCATCTCTGGAAAGAAGGAATGAGTGATGTTTCTGGTCGAGACCCTTCTTCACCCGAATCGTCACCCATTCCTTCCCTCCAGAGATGCTGCCTGACCCGTTGAGTTACTCCAGCACTTTGTGTCTATCTTCGGTGTAGACCAGCATCTGCAGTTCCTTCCTGCACAGATGATAAGGGGATCCAGGTGAGGGAGGGGTGATGAGCAGTTGGCATCAGATGGGACGGGGGGGAGAAGGGTGGCTCAAAGGAGAGCGAAAGTCAGAAGCAGACATGAGGAACAGTAGATGCTACTGGACAGGTGCACTGTGCCTGTCAGGTGTAACCAGGTGATGGCCAGGTGTAACCAGGTGAGGTTCAGCTTTAACCAGGTGAAGGGCAATGGGCCTTGGTCATAACAATATCCTTGATTAGTACGGTGTCAGAGGTTATGGCGAGAAAGCAGGAGAATGGGGTTAGGAGGGAGAGATAGATCAGCCATGATTGAATGGTGGAGTAGACTTGATGGTCCGAATGGCCTAAATCTACTCCTATTTCTTGTGACCTATATGAAACATAAGACTATTAAGGGTTTGGACACACTAGAAGCAGGAAACATATTCCCGATGTTGGGGGAGTCCAGAACCTGGGACCACAGTTTAAGAATAAGGAGTAAGCCATTTAGAACGGAGATGAGGAAACACTTTTTCTCACGTAGTGGTGAGTCTGTGGAATTCTCTGCCTCAGAGGGCGGTGGAGGCAGGTTCTCTGGATGCTTTCAAGAGAGAGCTAGATAGGGCTCTTAAACATAGCGTAGTCAGGGGATATGGGGTGAAGGCAGGAACGGGGTACTGATTGTGGATGATCAGCCATGAACACATTGAATGGAGGTGCTGGCTCGAAGGGCCGAATGGCCTACTCCTGCACCCATTGTCTATGTATCTCTGTATCATCGGTTTCCATCCACACTCCAAAGACGTGGATATTTCAATGGATATTTTTAAGGCAGAGATAGATAGATTCTTGATTAGTCCGGGTGTCAGGGGTTATGGGGAGAAGGCAGGAAAATTATGTTAGGAGGGAGAGATAGATCAGCCATGATAAAATGGCATAGTAGACTTGATGGGCCAAATGGCCTAATTCTGCTCCTATCACTTATGACCTTATGACGTATAGGTGTGTACGTTAATTGGCTTGGTATAAATGCAAAATTGTTACTAGTGTTACTAGACAGTGTTAATGTGCGGGGATCGCTGGTCGAAGTGGATCCGCTGCATCTCACACTGCATCTCTAAACTAAACTAAACTAAACTAAACTAAACAAATAGTGGTCCTGTTCCCGCGTTTCTCCCCTTGCCAACTATTAACAACAACTGCGCTTTGCTAACTTGCTCCTTCCTAACCCATCCCTTCCCTCCGAAGCATCAAGGGCCGCTGGGAATATAAGAAAAATGCAGGACAGAATAAAGGCGACACTAATTTGGCAAACTCTGACTTTGTTGCAAAAATGAAAGGATGCATTATGACAATTATTTAAATTAATTCATTCTTTTGCATAAAGGCGGATAATGTATGATTTCCCCCTTCTGACATTGTACCACGGGTCCGTGTGATTTTGCCAGGAAGTCGTTGAGGAGAGGTGCAATGTTGTTCCCTGTAATATGTACACTGGTATAAATCCTGCACTCAGAACATGTTACAAAAAAGAACGCATCGTGCCGGAGTCACACAGCGGGTCAAGCAACATCTCTGGAGAACAAGGATAGGTGACGTTTGGGGTCGAGACCCTTGCAAGACAAGAACAGGCCCCTTTGACCCAAGATGTCCATGGTGAACATGACGCCAAGATAACGGTAAATTAATCCCGTCCACATTTTTTTTCTTAGTTTCGAGAATGAGCGCGAAAACAGGCCCTTCGGCCCGACGAGTCCATGCTGACCCGCGATCATTGCACACTAACACTAGCCTACACACACTCTCGGGACAATTTACAATGTTACCAAAGCCAATTAACTTACAAAACTGTACGACTTTGGAGTGTGGGAGGAAACCGGAGCACCCGGAGAAAACCCACGCAGGTCACGGGGAGAACTTCCAAACTCCGTACGGACAGCACTCGTAGTCGGGAGCAAACCTGGGTGTCTGGCACTTTGTGTAAAAACCTTACCCCTCTGATTCCTATTAAATCTTTTCCTATTCACCTTAAACTCGTATCCTCTTGTTCTCGATTCCCCTACTCTGGGCAAAAGATTCTGGACAATCTATTCATCTCATGATTGCTCTCACCGAGTCGGCCAAGAGTAACAGAGACATTGGAACATCACCACTTGCCCGCATTAACTCCCTCAAGTGGCAAACCATGCCGACTTAGAAGTCCGACACCATCTTCACATCATTGCAGGGTCCAGATCCTGGAACTCAGTCTGCAACAAGGCTTTAGCAACACCTTCCCCTGAAGGTCATAAGGTCATAATGAATAGGAGTACAATTGGGCCATTTGGCCCATCAAGTCTACTCAGCCATTCAATTGGTTGGTTGGGGGCGCTGCGAGTCGGCTGCCCAGCCAGCAGCGTGTTAGTTATTTCGCCTTTTTTTTTTGTGTGTCCACGTGTTTATTTTGGGCGTCTCTCGGTGTTTCTTGTGTGGGGGGGGTGATGGGGGGTAAAAGGGGGAAATTGTTTTTCAGTCGCTTCCTCGACGGAGAGGCGACTTTTTCCTTGTCGCTTCTCCGCCTTCCCTCGCGGCCTAACAGCTTGGATTGGAACGGCCTGTCCCAGAGTCGGGCCCGAGAGCTTCAGCAGCGGGCGCAGCGTGGACATTTCCATCGCGGAGCCGGGCGAACCCTAGCCGGGGGCCGCCAGAGAGGAGTGCTCCGATCGCTGGCCTGGTTCTTGGGGCTGTGGTCTGCGGAGCTTCTAGCCGCGGGCATGGCGTGGACTTACCATCCGGAGTCTGGGATCCCTAGCCGGGGATCTCCGGAGAAGAGCTCCGACCGCCGGCCTGCGGCCTATAACATCGTGAAGCCACAATCTCCAGTAGGAAGTGGCCGATTCGGGACCTACAAGCTGCGGAGTGTGTCCGTCCACCCCGACGTCGGAGTTTGGATCATCCCGACGAGGGGGCCTGTACATCCGGGCAGTCCGTAGCGGCGGCGACTGCGGAGGATTCATGGCCCCGACCACGGATGAACAAAGGAGGAGGACTGACTGGACGTTATTGTCTTCCATCACAGTGAAGAATGTTGATTCCACTGTGGCGGATGTTCATGTTGTATTCTATCGTGTATTGTGCTCTTTTTGGCGGTGTGGGCGCATGGTCAATCAAATTCCACTGTACTTTAATTGGTGCATGTGGCAATAAATGTGAACTTGGACTTCAACTTCAACTTGAATCATGGCTGATTTATCTCCCCCTCCTAACCCCATTCTCCTGCCTTCTCCCCATAACCTCTGACACCTGTCGTCTCATAGTGCGGCACGGTGGCGCAGCGGAAGAGTTGCTGCCTTACAGCGCCGGTCACCCAGGTTCGATCCCGCCTACGGGCGCTGTCTGTACGGTGTTTGTACGTTCTCCCCGTGACCCGCGTGGGTTTTCTCCGAGGTCATCGGTATCCTCCCACGCTCCAAAGACGTGCAGGTTTGTAGGTCAATTGGCTTGGTGTAGGTGTAAAATTGTCCCAAGTGTGTGTTGGATAGTGTTAGTGTGCGGGGATCGCTGGTCATAGAAACATAGAAACATAGAAATTAGGTGCAGGAGTAGGCCATTCGGCCCTTTGAGCCTGCACCGCCATTCAATATGATCATGGCTGATCATCCAACTCAGTATCCCGTACCTGCCTTCTCTCCATACCCTCTGATCCCCTTAGCCACAAGGGCCACATCTAACTCCCTCTTAAATATAGCCAATGAACTGGCCTCGACTACCCTCTGTGGCAGAGAGTTCCAGAGATTCACCACTCTCTGTGTGAAAAAAGTTCTTCTCATCTTGGTTTTAAAGGATTTCCCCCTTATCCTTAAGCTGTGACCCCTTGTCCTGGACTTCCCCAACATCGGGAGCAATCTTCCTGCATCTAGCCTGTCCAACCCCTTAAGAATTTTGTAAGTTTCTATAAGATCCGCTCTCAATCTCCTAAATTCTAGAGAGTATAAACCAAGTCTATCCAGTCTTTCTTCATAAGACAGTCCTGACATCCCAGGAATCAGTCTGGTGAACCTTCTCTGCACTCCCTCTATGGCAATAATGTCCTTCCTCAGATTTGGAGACCAAAACTCTACGCAATACTCCAGGTGTGGTCTCACCAAGACCCTGTACAACTGCAGTAGAACCTCCCTGCTCCTATACTCAAATCCTTTTGCTATGAAAGCTAACATACAATTCACTTCCTTCACTGCCTGCTGCACCTGCATGCCTACTTTCAATGACTGGTGTACCATGACACCCAGGTCTCGCTGCATCTCCCCTTTTCCTAGTCGGCCACCATTTAGATAATAGTCTGCTTTCCTGTTTTTGCCACCAAAATGGATAACCTCACATAACGGCACGGACCTGGTGGGCTGAAGGGCCTGTTTCTGCACTGTATCTCTAAACTAAACATAAACTAAACTACTGAAGGGCATTGAGCGGCAGGTGGTACAATCAAGCTTCATCAGAGGTGCCCTGTCCCACCTATGAATAAAAATAAACCATGCAGTCAGAGCAAGGTATCACATGTTTAATTTCTCCTTCCCTCTCTCTCTCCCTCTCGCTTTCTCTACCTGCTTCTGAGCAAGGTCGTGTTGGCAACATCTTCCTTTGTTACGCCAATTTTTTTAACTTTTGGTACCTTTGAAAGGCTTTTAAAAATAATTCACCACCGCAGCAACGTTGGGCCCAGCACTCAACACAATCTCTTGTCATCAATTGTCAAAATAGGCTCAAAGAGTCACACCTCTGGGGTGAGCTTGCGAAAAGCCGGAGCAGCAGAATTTATCACTGTCAGTTCTACATTCACGCTGCAATCCCTTAATACAAGGATCTACTGGCTGGGCAGAGTCCAGATTACAATAACAAGCAAGTCAAATGAAGCAAACTCCATGGGGAAGATCTTTCCCAGAGCTTAGCGACTTTCAGATGAGCAGAGTCATTAGGAAGGCAATGGAGTTGGATGTACGCCAAGTTCTCCTTGTTCCTGATAGAGTCATAGAGTGATACAGCGTGGAAACAAGCTCTTCGGCCCAACTTGCCCACACCGGCCAACATGCCCCATCTACACTAGTCCCGTCTGCCTGCATTTGACCCATTTCCCTCCAAACCTGTCCTATCCTTAAAGATATCGGAAAGATAGCGGAGTCATAGAAACATAGAAACATAGAAAATAGGTGCAGGAGTAGGCCATTTGGCCCTTCGAGCCTGTACCGCCATGCAATATGATCATGGCTGATCATCCAACTCAGTATCCTGTTACCCTGGGGTATGGAGAGAAGGCAGGGGAGTCAGGGGATATGGGGAGAAGTCAAGAACGGGGTACTGATTGGGGATGATCAGCCATGATCATATTGAATGGCATGTGGATTAGTTGGTGAATTAGAACTCTGTAAATTGCCTCCAGAACGTAGGGAGTGGATGAGAAGTGGGATAAAAGACAGGGTTGTGAGTCTGTGGAATTCTCTGCCTCAGAGGGCGGTGGAGGCCAATTCTCTGGATGCTTTCAAAAGAGAGCTAGATGGGGCTCTTTAAGATAGTGGAGTCAGGGGATATGGGGAGAAGGCAGGAACGGGGTACTGATTGTGGATGATCAGCCATGTTCACAGTGAATGGCGGTGCTGGCTCGAAGGGCCGAATGGCCTACTCCTGCACCTATTGCCTATTGTCCATAATATAGAAGTAGTGTGAACAGATGATCGATGGCCAGCATGGACTCAGAGGGCCGAAGGGCCTGTTTCCTTGCGGTGCTCCGGTTTCCTCTCACCTCCCAGAGACGTGCAGGTTTGTAGGTTACTGTAATTGGCTTTGGTGTATCACCACAAGTGGATGCAGAAGTGGGATCTTAGAACTAGTGCGAGCGGGGGATCGATGGTCAACATGGACATGATGGGCTGAAGGGCCTGTTTCCATGCTGTATGAATCCCTCTGACTCTCAGTCTGAAGAAGGGTCTCGACCCAAAACATCACCTATTCCTTTTCCCCAGAGATGCTGCCTGACCCGCTGGGCTACTCCGGCATTTTGTGTCTACCTTCAATTCAATTTCAGTTCAGTTTGGTTTATTGTCACGTGTACCGAGCTACAGTGAAAAGCTCGTGTTGCGTGCTAACCAGTCAGAGGAAATACAATACAAGATTACAATCGACCCATTTGCAGTGTATGGATACATGATAAGGGAATAATGTTTAGTGCAAGGTAAAGCCAGCAAAGTCCGATCAATGATAGTCTGAGTGTTTAAGAAGAAACTGCAGATGCTGGAAAAATCAAAGGTAGACAAAAATGCTGGAGAAACTCAGCGGGTGAGGCAGCATCTTTGGAGCGAAGGTGACATTTCGGGTCGAGACCCTTCTTCAGACTGATGTGTGAAGAAGGATAGCACGAGGGTCACCAATGAGGTAGATAGTAGTTCAGGACTGCTCTCTGGTTGTGGTAGGATGGTTCAGTAGCCTGAATTCAATTTATTTAATTATTTTGCTGTGCGTCAAAACATGCCATTTAATACCAGTTTTTAAAGTTAACACAAAATATATTATGGAGAGACGGAAAATAAACAAACGTCACCCATTCCTTCAATATTGACTTCTCTAACTTCAGGTAGCCCTTGCTTTCCCTCTCTCTCCATCCCCTCCCCTTCCTAGTTCTCCCACCAGCCTGACTGTCCCCCTGATGACATTTTATCTCTGTTTGCTTTGTTGTCACCTTCTCCCAGCCAACATGTTCTTACATTCTACATGTTCCTTAAACCTCATCTCTTTTGATGTCTCGTTTTCACACCTTCCCCTTCCTTATCTCTGTGTCTCCCTCTCCCCCTGACTCTCGGTCTGAAGAAGGGTCTCGACCCAGAAACGTCACCTATTCATTCTCTCCAGAGAGGCTGCCTGTCCCACTGAGTTACTCCAGCATTTTGTGTCCATCTCCTACCTACACTAGTCCCACCTGCCTGCGTTTGGCCCACCTCTCTCTGAGTTATTAATTGAAGGCCTTCGGACTATCTTTGATCGGACTTTACTGGCTTTACCTTGTGCTAGATGTTATTCCCTTTCACATGTCTGTACACTGTGAACGGCTCGATTGTAATCACGCATTGTCTTTCCGCTGACTGGTTAGCGCGCAACAAAAGCTTTTCACTGTACCTCGGTACACGTGGCAACAAACTAAAGTAAAGGGGAGAAGGGAGTCTAGAGATATGGAAGGGTAAGGTGTGAAAACGACAGATCAAAGCAGACAATGGTGAGGAAAATGTACGGTAGTCAAATATGCTGGAGAAACTCAGTGGGACAGGCAGCATCTATGGAGCGAAGGAATAGGTGATGTTTCGGGTCGAGACCCTTCTTCAGACTGATGTGGAGGTGGGGGGGGGGGGGGCTGGGTAGAAGAAAGGAAGTAGGTGGAGACAGTGGGCTGTGGGAGAGCTGGGAAGGGGAGGGGAAGGAGGGAGAAAGCAAGGACTACCTGAAATTGGAGAGGTCAATGTTCATACCGCTGGGGTGTAAACTGAGGAAAATGTAGATAGACACAAAAAGCTGGAGTCAACGGGACAGACAGCATCTCTGGAGAGAAGGAATGGGTGACGTTTCGGGTCGAGACCAGAATATAGCATGGATCATGTGGAGTTCTCTGCCTCAGAAGGCAGTGGAGGCCAATTCTCTTTATATGCTTTCAAGAGAGAGTTGGATAGAGCTCTTAAAGATAGCGGAGTCAAGGGAATGGGGGGGAAAGGCAGGAACGGGGTACTGAGTGTGAATGATCAGCCATGATCACAGTGAATGGCGGTGCTGGCTCGAAGGGCCGAATGGCCTACTCCTGCACCTATTGTCTATTGTCAGCTATCAGAGAACGTGCTTCCCAGGAACCAAGTCCAAAGTAATGGCTCCAGGTTTTACTGATTCCTGATGCGGTAATGGCATACACTGGCCTATGAGGAAGGTTCACGGAATGAAAACCCTGCCATTTCTCAGTGCTCTCATGTATAAATATAGCCCGCAGGTGAATATCCTAGTGCATGCTTGTAGCTCGCCAAGTGCTACACACTTGTGACTCTGTGACTTCTGTATAATGAAGTTCCTTTGATTTAATTTACAAGCACCAGTGGTACGAGGACTGGAGAACGGCTAATGTTTTATTCAAAGTAAAAGGAGAGGAGTTTCACGAAGAAGAGGCCCTCTGCGTAACTCTCTCCAGCAGGGTGACGCGGAGAAGCTTCGAAAACTGCTTGAAATAACCATATATAATAACCATATAACAATTACAGCACGGAAACAGGCCATCTCGACCCTTCTAGTCCGTGCCGAACACGTATTCTCCCCTAGTCCCATATACCTGCACTCAGACCATAACCCTCCATTCCTTTCCCGTCCATATAACTATCCAATTTATTTTTAAATGATAAAAACGAACCTGCCTCCACCACCTTCACTGGAAGCTCATTCCACACAGCCACCACTCTCTGAGTAAAGAAGTTCCCCCTCATGTTACCCCTAAACTTCTGTCCCTTAATTCTCAAGTCATGTCCCCTTGTTTGAATCTTCCCTATTCTCAGTGGGAAAAGCTTATCCACGTCAACTCTGTCTATCCCTCTCATCATTTTAAAGACCTCTATCAAGTCCCCCCTTAACCTTCTGCGCTCCAAAGAATAAAGCCCTAACTTATTCAACCTTTCTCTGTAACTTAGTTGCTGAAACCCAGGCAACATTCTAGTAAATCTCCTCTGTACTCTCTCTATTTTGTTGACATCCTTCCTATAATTAGGCGACCAGAATTGTACCCCATACTCCAGAATTGGCCTCACCAATGCCTTGTACAATTTTAACATTACATCCCAACTTCTATACTCAATGCTCTGATTTATAAAGGCCAGCTCTGACAATTGAGAGCAAATTTAACTGGAGAATGTTCGTGTGGTTGAGTTTTTATCTCTGATTATCCTGAGTTATCCTCATCGTGGGATTATTTCCCTGCAGACATTTCGACGTATGAATTAGGAACAGCTTCAGTTTCAATTTAAGTTTTAGAGATTCAAGGGCGGCGCGGTGGCGCAGCGGGAGAGTTGCGCTTAGTTTATCTTCCCCGCGTACTGAGGTGGAGCGAAAAGCTTTTGTCGCTGCCTAATTAGGATAAATATTATTAGAATAAAGGGGAGGCCGTTTAAGACTGAGGTGAGAAAAAAAACTTTTTCACCCAGAGGGTTGTGAATTTGTGGAATTCCCTGCCACAGAGGGCAGTGGAGGCCAAATCACTGGATGGATTTAAGAGTGAGTTAGATCGAGCTCTAGGGGCTAGTGGAATCAAGGGATATGGGGAGAAGGCAGACACGGGTTATTGATAGGGGACGATCAGCCATGATCACAATGAATGGCTCGAAAGACCGAATGGCCTCCTCCTGCACCTATTTTCAATGTTTCTATGTTTCTATGCCTTACAGCATCAGGGAGACACGGGTTCGATCCTGGCTTTGGGTTCCTGTCTGCAACGAGTTTATACGTTCTCCCCGTGACCTGCGTGGGTTTTCTCCGGGAGCTTCGGTTTCATAGAAACATAGAAAATAGGTGCAGGAGGCCATTCGGCCCTTCGAGCCATACACACACATACACATATTCTCTCTCTCTCTCTCTGTATACATATATTTACACACACCCTCTCTTTTTTTCTTTTTCCAAGGACTTTATTCAGCAGAAAACGCATAACACATCACATCAAAAACACATTCAGAGTCATTATTTACAATACTCTCAACCCCACGCGGTGACCAGCGCCCACGGAAGGCTTCCAGAGTCCCCGTGGACACTGCGTGTTCCCCCTCCAGGGACACACGTGCACGGACGTACGCCCGGAAGAAGGGCAGGCAGCCGACTCTGGCATGAATATCGACTGCCCGCTGCCTGGACCCGTGAATGGATAGGTCTCTCTCTCTCTCTCTCTCTCTCCCCCCCCCTCTCTCTCTCTCTCTCTCTCTCGCTCCCTCTCTCTCTCCCCCCCCCTCTCTCTCTCTCTCTCTCTACAGCAAGCTACAGTGTAGGAAGCAACAAGCGTTTGTTTACAACAAGCGATCATTCCTAATGCACTGAGCTTTAATAGACCCGACACCTCGTTTCGTGAAACCTTGATGAACAATGACAACACATTATTATTATTATAATATTTGCCGAGCCTCCATTAAGAAGCAGCGCTGATATTCAGTAGCTGAAGTGGGGCACACAGTGCTTGCGGCATTCCCAACGGATTCACCTGCTCACGAGTCACGGCGGCAGTATCACAAACCCAGCTTTGGAAAGACGAGTAGAAATTCCTGCCTCGCGTATCCCTTGAGAAAACAGCAATTTCTGCCTTTGCAGTTCCAGTTTCAGATTAGTTTATTGCCACGTGTACCGAGGTGCAGTGGAAAGCTTTTGTTGCATGCTAACCAGTCAGCGGGAAGACAATACATGATTACAATCGAGCCGTTCACAGTGTAGAGATACTAGAGACGGAACTTAGCTACTGATTGGCTACAATCTCGCATATTTACATGCAAATGTTCATTAATATGCACTGTCCCTATAAAACAAAAAACATAAAACAAAAACAAACATGATAAGGGAATAATGTTTAGTGCAAGGTAAAGCCAGCAAACTCCGATCAAGGCTAGTCTCAGGGTCACCAATGAGGTAGACAGTAGTTCAGGACCGCTCTCTAGTTGTTGGTAGGATGGTTCAGTTGCCTGATAACAGCTGGGAAGAAACTGTCCCTGAATCTGGAGGTGTGCGTTTTCGCACTTCTGCACCTCTTGCCCGATGGGAGAGGGGAGAAGAGGGAGTGGCCGGGGTGCGACTGGTCCTTTGCTCCTGTAGCAACTAGAGAACGAAGGGCATTGGGAGACAAGTGAATAAAGACCACAGGATTGACAAACAAAAACTCCCATGGTTGCTGGTCACCACAGGAGGTTGAATACATTATCGATAAGAATGTTAATATTTTAATTTGATAATTTTGTTTAAGTGTTAAGAGGGAACACGTGGTGTCCATGGGGACTTTGGAGGCTTTCCATGAATACTGGTCGCCGTTGAAGGTCGAGTGTTTTGTTGATAAACGGAACACTCGACCTTCAACGGCCATTTCGTGGATCCAGTTGACGTTGACGTTATTAATTTGACGATCATTTGTTTGTAAACTGTCAGCATAGGCAGTCTTTGATTGTGTTAATACTCTATGTTTATTTTTATTTTTTGAATAAAAGTAGTTTCATAATAAAAAATAAATAAATAAATAAAATAAAAAATGGTTGCCTGCACCTCCAGAATGGGTGGCACAGTGGCGCAGCGGTAGAGTTGCTGCCTGACAGCACTCACAGCAACCGAGACACAGGTTCGACCCACACTACAGGTGCTGATTAAAGAAATTCCTCCTCATCTCCTTCCCAAAGGAACGTCCTTTAATTCTGAGGCTGTGCCCTCTGGTCCTAGACTCTCCCACTAGTGGAAACATCTTCTTCACATCCATTCTATCCAGGCCTTTCACTATTCGGTAAGTTTCAATGAGGTCTCCCCTCATCCTTCTGAACTTCCAGCAAGTGATTCCAGCTGGAATTACACAGCAAGTCAGGCAGCATCTATTGGGGAGACGCAGTGAATTTTGATTGAATGTTAGAAACATAGAAACATAGAATATAGGTGCAGGAGTAGGCCATTCGGCCCTTCGAGCCTGCACCGCCATTCAATATGATCATGGCTGATCATCCAACTCAGTATCCTGTACCTGCCTTCTCTCCATACCCCCTGATCCCTTTAGCCACAAGGGCCACATCTAACTCCTCTTAAATATAGCCTCAACTACCTTCTGTGGCAGAGAGTTCCACAGATTCACCACTCACTGTGTGAAAAATGTTTTTCTCATCTCGGTCCTAAAAGATTTCCCCCTTATCCTTAAACTGTGACCCCTTGTTCTGGACTTGAAAAGGTATAGCATGGTAAACCGAAACCATGTGGTCTCGGGGAGAACGTGCGAGCTCCACACAAGCAGCATCCGAGGTCAGGATAGAACCCGGGACTCTGGCGCTGTGAGGCAGCAACTCTACCAGCTGCATCACTGTGCCACCACAATGATTGGGTTACCATATGATGAGCGTTTGACGGCACTGGGCCTGTACTCACTAGAGGGGGACCTAATTGAAACTCACCAAATAGTGAGAGGCTTGGATTGAGTGGATGCAGAGAGGAGGTTTCCACTATTGGGAGAGTCGAGGACCAGAGGGCGCAGCCTCAGAATTAAAGGACGCACCTTTAGCATGGAGATGAGGAGGGATTTCTTTATTCAGAGGGTGGTGAATCTGTGGAATTCATTGCCACAGACGGCTTTGGAGGCCAAGTCAGTGGATATCTTTAAGGCAGAGATAGATAGATTCTTGATTAGTTCGGGTGTCAGGGGTTATGGGGAGAATGGGGATAGGAGGCAGAGATAGATCAGCCATCTTCTTCGTATCGAGTCCACACACAAGATTCGAAGTCGTTCGAGCTGAACACACATCTCGGCATCTGCATACAATGGTTTCTGCCTTGTCGCTAGTTGTGCTTCTTGTGCGTGGTGGTGGAAAGATTGGTGGAAACAAGGGCCGCGAGGTGAACGTTCGCTCCTGGGCCCCATGTTTGAATGGCGTGGACGATGGGCCGAACGGCCTAATTCTGCTCCTATCACTTGTCAACTGATGAGCCTTTTCTATTTTTATTTCAGATTTGAAGCATCTGCAGTCTTTTTCCGCAATTGATGGCGAAAATCCATAATGAGTCTGGCATTTCGAACACTTTCGGAGGAGTGCAAATGCAGCGATGAATATAAATTGCATTTAAACAGCTGTCTTTGTGTACTCAAACATCGCAGAGTAATCAACTAAGTGGGAAAATGAATACTGATACGGCAAAGGAAATGCCATGAGAATTATAATACATAATCATGTTATAGTTTATAATATCATGAAAGGCCCAATTCCACAAAACAACCTGACTACACGTTTTGGATATGTTCTTCAAAATGCCATGGGTGGCATGGTGGCGCAGCGGTAGAGTTGCTGCCTCACAGCTCCAGAGACCCGGGTTCGATCCTGACTACCGCCACTGTCTGTACGGAGTTTGTACGTTCTCGCCGTGACCCGCGTGGGTTTTCCCCGCAAGCTCCGGTTACCTCCCACTCTCCAAAGACGTGCAGGTTTAAAGGGGCTGTCCCACTGCGGCGACCTAATCCGCGAGTTCAGAAGAGTTTGCCCTCGACTCATACTCGCAGCATGGTCGACACGAGGTCCTAGGAGGTCTTTGTAACTCTCCTTCGTGCCCGAGAGTGGTCACCATGTACTAGAGGCCTCAGCTAGGTCGCGGCGTATTTTTCAACATGTTGAAAAATGCCCGCGAGTAAAAAAATGTCGCCATGGAAAAAATCGCTACTTCATTTACTCGTAGGTTTAGTCGTAGTAGGTCGTAGTTGGTCAGCATGTTAGTCGGAGGTAATCGAAAGATAGTTGTAGATAGTTTTCATCATAGTCGAAGGGAGGTCGAAAGAGATCGAAGGAGGTCGTCTTCACTCTCCACTATTCAGTGTCCATTTCTCCCGAAGTTAGTTGTAGCTAGTCGTAGCTAGTCTTCAACATAGTCGAAGGAGGTCGAAGGAGGTCTTCTACATAGTCGAAGGAGGTCTTCAACATGTCATTTTTTCAAACTCTTCTAAACTCTTCTAAACTCGCTAATTAGGTCGCCCAAGTGGGACAGCCCCTTAAAGGTTAATTGCCTTAGGTAAGATTGTAAATTGTCCCTAGTGTGTATAGGATAATGTTAGTCAATAGACAATAGACGATAGACAATAGGTGCAGGAGGAGGCCATTCAGTCCTTCGAGCCAGCACCGCCATTCAATGTGATCATGGCCGATCATCCCAAATCAGTACCCCGTTCCTGCCTTCTCCCCATATTCCCTGACTCCACTATCTTTAAGAGCCCTATCTAGCTCTCTCTTGAAAGCATCCAGAGAACCGGCCTCCACATAGAATTCCACAGACTCACAACTCTCTGTGTGAAAAAGTGTTTCCTCGTCTCCGTTCTAAATGGCTTACCCCTTATTCTTAAACTGTGTGGCCCCTGGTTCTGGACTCCCCCAACACCGGGAACATGTTTCCTGCCTCTAGTGTGTCCAAACCCTTAATAATCTTATAGGTTTCAATTAGATCCCCTCTCATCCTTCTAAACCACGGACGCTCCATTCTCTCAGCATAGTATGCAGGGATCGCTGGTCGGCACTGACTCGGTGGGCCGAAGGGCCTGTTTCCTTCCTGTATCTCTAAACTAAACTAAACCTTCTCAGTTTTAGTGTCATGAAGCCACAGAAAAATACTGCATGGAAAGTGGCCCTTCGGCCCATCAAGTCCTCACTGTGTCAACTGCCCATTTACACAAATCTTATATTAATCCGATGTTTTATTCCACCCTCTCTCTTGCATTCTATCCCACACTTTTAGGCTTTAGGCTTTAGAGATACAGCACGGAAACAGGCCCTTCGGCCCACTGAGTCTGCACCGAACAGCGATCCCCGCACACTAACACTACCCTACACAAACCAGGGACAAGTTTTACATTTACACCAAGCCAATTAACCCACAAACCTGCAGGTCTTCGGAGTGTGGGAGGAAAGCGAAGATCTCCGAGAAAGCCCACGCAAGTCACGGGGAGAACGTGCAAACTCCGTACAGGCAGCACCCGTAGTCAGGATCAAACCAGGGTCTTTGGCGCTGTAAGGCAGTAACTCTACCGCTGCCCTTTACAGCAACCCGAAGGAAACAGATTGCCTGGGATTTTTTATATTAGATCCTGGCGTTTTGTGCTGTCTGCATTTCCAACATTCATTATAATGTGTAATTCGAAAAATGAGCTTTATGAAACTACCAGAATGTTACACAAATCCATCTGCTTCAATAAAGCTCTCTCAGGCAAGGAGATCTGGAGCAAGCTGTTTAGTTTAGTTTATTGTTGTCGTGTGTACTGAGGTACAGTGAGAAGCCTTCTGTTGCGCGCTCTCCTCCAATTCATTAACCCGCTGTGTAGGAAGGAACTGCAGGTGCTGTTAAGCAGACTATTATCTAAATGGTGGCCGACTTGGAAAAGGGGAGATGCAGCGAGACCTGGGTGTCATGGTACACCAGTCATTGAAAGTGGGCATGCAGGTGCAGCAGGCAGTGAAGAAAGCGAATGGTATGTTAGCTTTCATAGCAAAAGGATTTGAGTATAGGAGCAGGGAGGTTCTACTGCAGTTGTACAGGGTCTTGGTGAGACCACACCTGGAGTATTGCGTACAGTTTTGGTCTCCAAATCTGAGGAAGGACATTATTGCCATAGAGGGAGTGCAGAGAAGGTTCACCAGACTGATTCCTGGGATGTCAGGACTGTCTTATGAAGAAAGACTGGATAGACTTGGTTTATACTCTCTAGAATTTAGGAGATTGAGAGGGGATCTTATAGAAACTTACAAAATTCTTAAGGGGTTGGACAGGCTAGATGCAGGAAGATTGCTCCCGATGTTGGGGAAGTCCAGGACAAGGGGTCACAGCTTAAGGATAAGGGGGAAATCCTTTAAAACCGAGATGAGAAGAACTTTTTTCACACAGAGAGTGGTGAATCTCTGGAACTCTCTGCCACAGAGGGTAGTCGAGGCCAGTTCACTGGCTATATTTAAGAGGGAGTTAGATGTGGCCCTAGTGGCTAAGGGGATCAGAGGATATGGAGAGAAGGCAGGTACAGGATACTGAGTTGGATGATCAGCCATGATCATATTGAATGGCGGTGCAGGCTCGAAGGGCCGAATGGCCTACTCCTGCACCTATTTTCTATGTTTCTATGTTTACACTGAAGATAAGCACAAAATGCTGGAGTAACTCAGCAGGACAGGCAGCCTCTCTTGAGAGAAGGAATGGGTGACGTTTCGGGCCGAGAACAAAGGCGAGTGGGCCGAGTCTGCGCTGACCAGCGATCCCCGCTCACTAACACTATCCTACACTCATCAGGGACAATTTAGTTGATTTTGAATGATCAGCCATGATCATATTGAATGGCATTGCTGGCTCGAAGGGCCGAATGGCCTATTCCAGCACCTATTTTCAATGTGTCTATGTTCCTATGTAAACTTAACAAAGCTAACTGAACTAAACTAAACTAAACTAGACTAAACTAAACATAGAAACATAGAAAATAGGTGCAGGAGTAGGCCATTCGGCCCTTCGAGCCTGCACCGCCATTCAATATGATCATGGCTGATCATCCAACTCAGTATCCTGTACCTGCCTTCTCTCCATACCCCCTGATCCCTTTAGCCACAAGGGCCACATCTAACTCCCTCTTAAATATAGCCAATGAACTGGCCTCAACTACCTTCTGTGGCAGAGAATTCCAGAGATTCACCACTCTCTGTGTGAAAAATGTTTTTCTCATCTCAGTCCTAAAAGATTTCCCCCTTATCCTTAAATGTGACCCCTTGTTCTGGACTTCCCCAACATCGGGAACAATCTTCCTGCATATAGCCTGTCCAACCCCTTAAGAATTTTGTAAGTTTCTATAAGATCCCCCCCTCAATCTCCTAAATTCTAACTTCTTAGGCCGCCTGCGATCGTGGCTGACCATGGGTGTCTCCAGGGTTGGAGGGCACCTGTGCGTGACTTTGTTTAACGTGGGGAGACTGGTGCACAGACAGCCACCCCACGGTCCTTGACAGATCTGGGTCAGGATCCAGTGGCATGGAGTCCAAGACGACCGGAGACCCTTTTCTGCTGCAGCCTCCATCCATCCGCCTTCCCAGCCGTTGTGACGCTCCACTAAGGTCAGCCATCGTCCTCCGCCTGTTCCACCATTGAGGTCTTGGCTGGATTAACTAAACTACACTGGGACAGGGACTTTACCGGAATTTGGACAATTTTATACTGGACAATTTTTACATTTATCAAGCCAATTAATCAAGCCTGCACGTCTTTGGAATGTGGGAGCAAACCAAAGATCTTGGAGAAAACCCAAACAGGTCACGGGAAGAACGTGCAAACTCCGCACAAGCAGTGCCCGTAGTCGGGATCGAACCCGGGTCTCCGGTGCTGCATTTTGCTGTAAGGCAGCAACTCTACCGCTGCGCCACAGTGACTGCCTTCAGTTGCACTTCCGGGATGGGAAATTCCACACTCCGGCCCAAACTTAGGACAATTTTTTCCCAAAGAGCTTCCACGTCCGAGAAAAAACGAAAGCAATTGTTCTGGTGGCTGTGACAGAGGTGGGGAAGTTTAGTAGCTACTCTTTTACACTCTGCTTGGATTTCTCATCATCATTGACTTCATCACAAGGGGCGGCACGATGGCACAACAATAGAGTTTCTGAGTCTTAGAGCGTGAGAGACCCTGGTACGATCCTGACTACAGATTAGATTAGATTAGATTAGATTAGACTTTATTAATCCCCTTATTCAGGGGAAATTCAGATGTCCTTGCAGCACACTAATAAAAATATAACATAGTATTCATGAAGAAATTCCACACCAAAACATAAAAACATCCCCCCACAGTGATTCCCACTGTGGGGGAAGGCACAAAGTCCAGTCCCCATCCTCTTGTCCACCCAAAGTCGGGCCTATTGAGGCCTCCACAGTCGCCGCCACGGCGCCCGATGTTCTCGCCGGGTGATGGTACTCCGGCGTCGGGAGAACCCCCAGCGGCTTGGGGTGCCAGGAACGGCCGCCTTCCCACGGCCCGCGGCTTCCAAGCCAACAGACCACGCCAGACGGAGCTCCACACACTGGCGATCTCAGCAAGAGATCCCAGGCTCCGGGATGTAAAGTTCAACGTCGCAGCTGGCCGCTCCGCAGAACCGCGGCTCCACGATGTTTTCATCGGCGGTCCCAGCATACTGGAGTCCCAGCGCGGCGACCCAGGAAAGGCATCGCCCGCTCCACGACAGCGCTCCAGCGCTGCGCCACCGCCAAAGCCGATGTTCTGCGCCGCCGCCAAAGCCGATGTTCTGGCCAGGTCCCCTCAGGGAAACGTCGCTCCAGGACCCGCTGGTAGGCCGCGAGGACAGGTCGAAGACGCTGCTCGGAGGAAGGCAACCCCTCCGACCAGGTAGGGACTTGTAAAAGCAGTTTCCCCCTTCCCCCCCACCACCCCCCACACATAAAAAGATTTAGATTCCCTGACTACACACTTAACGAACTAAAAATAATAAAAAAGAAGGGAAAAAAACGGACAGCTGCAGGACAGGCAGCCGTTCAGGACAGCGCCTCCTCCGGTTTGGTGCTGTCAGTACGGAGTTTGCTCGTTCTCTCTGCGTCCACATGGGTTTTCTCCGGGTGCTCCGGTTTCCTCCCACATCCCAAAGACGTGCAGGCTTGTAGGTTGTGTAGGAAGGAACTGCAGCTGCTGGCTTACACCGAAGAAAGAAAGAAAGACACAAAATGCTGGAGTAACTCAGCAGGTCATGCAGCACTTCTGGAGAGAAGGAATGGGTGACTTTTCGGGTCGAGGCCCTTCTTCACAATGAGACTTAGGAGATATGGAAGGATATAAAGTTAATTGGCTTCGATAAATAGTAAAATTGTCCCTGGCGTGTAGAAACATGGAAACATAGAAACATAGAAACATAGGTGCAGGAGTAGGCCATTCAGCCCTTCAAGCCTGTACCGCCAGTCAATATGATCATGGCTGATCATCCAACTCAGTATCCTGTACCTGACCTCTCCATACCCCCTGATCCCTTTAGCCACAAGGGCCACATCTAACTCCTTCTTAAATATAGCCAATGAACTGGCCTCAACTACCTTCTGTGGCAGAGAATTCCAGAGATTCACCACTCTCTGTGTGAAAACTGTTTTTCTCATCTCGGTCGTAAAAGATTTCCCCCTTATCCTTAAACTGTGACCCCTTGTTCTGGACTTCCCCAACATCTGGAACAATCTTCGTGCATCTAGCCTGTCCAACCCCTTAAGAATTTTGTAAGTTTCTATAAGATCCCCCCTCAATCTTCTAAATTCTAGCGAGTACAAGCCGAGTCTATCCAGTCTTTCTTCATATGAAAGTCCTGACATCCCAGGAATCAGTCGGGTGAACCTTCTCTGTACTCCCTCTATGGCAAGAATGTCTTTCCTCAGATTAGGAGACCAAACCTGTACGCAATACTCCAGGTGTGGTCTCACCAAGACCCTGTACAACTGCAGTAGAACCTCCCTGCTCCTATACTCAAATCCTTTTGCTATGAATGCTAACATACCATTCACTTTCTTCACTGCCTGCTGCACCTGCATGCCTACTTTCAATGACTGGTGTACCATGACACCCAGGTCTCGTTGCATCTCCCCTTTTCCTAATCGGCCACCATTTAGATAAAAGTCTACTTTCATGTTTTTGCCACCAAAGTGGATAACCTCACATTTATACACATTATACTGCATCTGAAGTGTAGAAGGATACAAGGATACAAAGGACATTTATTGTCACATACACCAATTGGTGTAGTGAAATTTGACTTGCCATTGCAGCACACAAATAAATATAATATACAACATCAAGAATTTAACAGTAAACATAAAAACATCCCCCCACAATGGTTCCCACTGTAAGGAAGGCATCAAATAATAATAATAATGATGGATAGGATTTATATAGCACCTTTCTAATACTCAAGGCGCTTTACATCGCATTATTCATTCACTTCTCAGTCACACTCGGTGGTGGTAAGCTACTTCTGTAGCCACAGCTGCCCTGGGGCAGACTGACGGAAGCGTGGCTGCCAATCTGCGCCTACGGCCCCTCCGACCACCACCAATCACTCACACACATTCACACACAGGCAAAGGTGGGTGAAGTGTCTTGCCCAAGGACACAACGACAGTATGCACTCCAAGCGGGATTCGAACCGGCTACCTTCCGGTCGCCAGCCGAACACTTAGCCCATTGCACCATCTGTCGTCCTGAGTCCTGTCGTCAAAAGTCCAGTTCCGACCCCTGTTCACCCATAGTCGGGCCTATTGAGGCCTCCGCAGTCGCCGCTATGGCAGCCCGATGCTTCAGGCCTTCTCGCCGGATGATGGAGTTCCGGCGTCGAGTGAACACTCTCAGCGGCTTGGAATGTCTGGAGCGGCCGCTTCCTCCCCGGAGACCGCGGCTCCCGAAGTCCACGGGCTAAGGCATCGCCCGCTCCACCATGGTGCCTCAGCGCTGTGCAGCCGCCGCCGAAGCTGAAGTCCTGGCCAGTCCCGGAAGGAAACGCCGCTCCAGACTGTTGGTAGGCCGCGAGGAAGGGGCGAAAACACGGCTCGGAGAAAAGCCGCATCTCCAACCAGGTAGGGACTGAGAAAAATAGTTTCCCCCTTTCCCCCCCGCACCCCCCACATAAAAAGACTAAAAGACCTCCAAAACAAACACTTTTAACTCACTAAAAATTTTTTAAAAGGGTGAAAAGACTAACAGCCGCTGGCAGGGCAGCCATACTCGACGGCGCCCCCTAGTGCAAGTGTACAGGGTGATCGCTGGTCGCCGTGGACCCGATGGGCCGAAGGGCCTCTTTCCACACTGTATCTCTAAAGTCAAAAGTATAAACACAGATTTTTTTTTAAATTAATATTTAACCAGCTAATTACTTTTTAGACCCAAGATGACACGTTTCAAAACTGAATTATAATTACATTTTCAATCTTTGCCTTAGGCTTTACAATGCAGTTTTCTGTTAAATTAATATCTTTTTTTTTTACATTTATACAAACAGCAGTTATAGCACAGTTATCTAATTAATGTAACTGAGCAGTAACATGATGGTTTTCAATTAAATTGTTTCAAACTAAAAAAGCGCTGGATTTTCACGTCATCTTATCAAGTTGACTTGTCTCTGGGTTCCCCATAAGCTGTGTGAATGGAGACACTTGTGTGGGGAAGAGTGGTTGGTTGTATTACACTATCTGTCACATGAGTTGGACTGTCACACAAAACTGCCTTTGACATTTCCACACTGGGACAAAGGTTCTGACTGTCTACCCTATCTAAGTATTCAGGTACAGCAGGCAGTGAAGAAAGCTAATGGCATGTTGGCCTTCATAGCGAGAGAATTTGAGTTTAGGAGCAAGGAGGTCCTACTGCAGTTGTACTGACAATAGACAATAGACAATAGAAAATAAGCAATGGACAATAGACAATAGACTATAGGTGCAGGAGTAGGCCATTCGGCCCTTCGAGCCAACACCACCATGCAATGTGATCATGGCTGATCATCCCCAAACAGTACCCCTTTCCTGCCTTCTCCCCATATCCCCTGACTCCACTATCTTTAAGAGCCCTATCTAGCTCTCTCTTGAAAGTATTCAGAGAACCGGCCTCCACCGCCCTCTGAGGCAGTAAATTTCACAGACTCACAACTCTCTGTGAGAAAAAGTGTTTCCTCATCTCCGTTCTAAATGGCTTACCCCTTATTCTTAAACTGTGGCCCCTGGTTCTGGACTTGTCCCAACATCGGGATATACAGGCCCCTGATGAGACCGCAACTGCAGTATTGTATGCAGTTTTGGTCTCATTCTTGCTATTGAGGGAGTGCAGTGTAAGTTCACCGAGTTAATTCCTGGGATGGCGGGACTGTCATACGATGAAAGAATGGGTTGACTGGGCTTATATTCACTGGAATTTAGAAGGATGAGAGGGATTCTTATAGAAAAATATACAATTCTTAAAGGATTGGACAGACTAGATGTAGGAAAAATGTTCCCGCTGTTGATGAAGTCGAGAACCAGGGGTCACAGTTTAGGAATCTTGCATAGAACGCAAAGTGTTGGAGTAACTCAGCAGGTCAGGCAGCATCTCTGGAGAACACGGATAGGTGAAGGATCCGTGGAATTCATTGACACAGAAGGCTGTGGAGGCCAAGTCAATGGATATTTTTAAGGCAGAGATAGGTTCTTGATTAGTACTGGTGTCAGGGGTTATGGGGAGAAGGCAGGAGAATGGGGTTAGGAGGAAGAGATAGATCAGCCATGGTTGAATGGTGGAGTAGACTGGATGGGCTGAATGGCCTAATGCTGCACAAATCACTTATGAGCTTATGAACAAATAGCTGGAGTAACTCAACGGGTCAGGCAGCATCTGTGGAGGGAATGGACAGGCGACGTTTCGGGTCAGGACCATTCTTCAGATGGATTGGGAACATTTCAAATCGGGACCCTTCCTCAGGCCCTTATTTTGCTCTTCTTTGGCTGCAATGACAAAGTCAAATTGAGTTTACCACCGAGTCCGCGCCGACCAGCGATCCCCGCAAACTAACACTATCCTACACACACTAGGGGCAATTCACAATTTTACCAAAGCAAATTAACCTACAAACCTATACGTCTTTGGAGCGTGGGAGGAAACTGGAGCACCCGGAGAAAACCCACGTAGGTCATGGGGAGAACGTACAAACTCCGTACAGACAGCACCCATAGTGGGGATCGTACCAGGGTCTGTGGCGCTGTAAGGCAGTAGTTCTACCGCTGCGCCACCGTGCCGCTTTTATCTCTAAGATCATCATAGCTTTGTGAATGTAGACACTTGTTGTGTGGGGAACTGTTAACCAAGCGCCAGAGACACGGGTTCGACCCCGACTACGGGTGCTGTCTGTACGGAGTTTGTACCTTCTCCCCGTGACCGCGTGGGTTTTTACTCCGGGTGCTCCGGTTTCTTCCCACATTGGAAAGACGTGCGGGTTTGTAGATGAATTGTCTTCTGTAAGTTGCTCCTCGTCTGCAGGACAGAGCCAGTGCAGGGGTGACAATGAAGATAGGCACAAAATGCTGGAGCAACTCAGCGGGTCATGCAGTGTAAAGGAACAGGTGACGTTTCGGGTCGGGACCCTTCTACAGGCGCCGACTTGGTGGGCCGAAATTGCCTATTTCCACGGTGTATCTCTCAAAACTAAAAGATGAACTAGGGGTGCCGTATGATGGCAGCCTCTGCCTACAGTCTGTCTGTTTGTCCATCATTTTAACATTTTTATTCTGTTTAAAAAGTTTTAAAAGAGTTTCCTAGTATTTCTATGTGGGGGGTGGTAGGTAGGGTAAGGCGGAAACTGTTTCCCAGTCACTTCCTGACGAGGGGGCGACTATTCTCCGAGTCGTGTCCTTGCCCCCCCCCCCCGCGTCCTACCAACTGGATTGGCGCGGTTTTTCCTGCTGGAGACCGGCCAGAGCTTCAGTGGCGGCGCAGCGCTGGATTCACCGCGGAGCGGGCGATACCTCACCTGGATCGCCGTTTGAAGCCCCGGAGTGTTGGGCCTGCTGCTTCAACATCGTGGAGCTGTGGTTTGCGAAGCTCCCAGCCGCGGGCGGCGCTGATTTCAACATCGCAGAGTCCTGGGATCCCTTTGCCGAGGGCCGCCAGCGTGAATCTCCGCCCAGCTCGGCCTGGGGACTTCAGGAGCCGCGGTCTCCGGTAAGAAGCGGCCGATTTGGAAGTCCAAGCCGCTGAGGGTGTTCTTCCGTTCCGACGTCGGAGTTCCATCATCCCGGCGAGATGGCCTGAGCATTCGTATGGCTGTATGGTGACCCCGAATTTCACCGTACCAATTGGTGCATGTGACAATAAATGTCTCCTGTCTCTTGAATCTTGAAGTCTCAAAAGGGGTGTGGAATTGGAGAGAAGATGGTTGATGTGCGGAAATGATTTTTAAAAAAACAGCGCGTAATTCGGAAAAGGAAGGAGTTAAAAATCAAACAGCAACTCTGCCGATGATTCCATAGTTTGTGATGATGAAGTTGTGGATCAGCTCGAAATAGCAACGCAGACGTTTAAAAGGGAACAATATAGTTGTGGGCACAGACACTGCCTGTTCAATTCTCCCTGGCTGTCTGTCAGTATTAATGCAGTGAAACATTAATTAAAAAGATTAACGTTGCACATCTCCGGAATGACACATCCATTCAGAGCGCGGTTGGGCGACAAGAAAATGACACGAATGTCTCACTTTCTACCACTTATACAACGTGATTTAAATATTTATGCGTCGACAGGTGAATTATGTGTGGGCAATTAGAAGAGAGTGGGGAGATGCACCCAGCTTGCTTGTTTCACCGGAGTTACCAGGACAGCAGATGCTGCAATCTTCAGCAAAGCACGAAGGGACCTTCCTTTTAGAAGAAGGTGAGGAGGAATTTCTTCAGTCAGAGGGTTGTGAATCTGTGGAATTCATCGCCACAGAAGGCTGTGGAGGCCAAGTCAATTGATATTTTTAAGGCTGAGATTAATAGGGTTGGGAACCTTAGTACAGGTGTCAGGGATTATGGGGAGAAGGCTGGAGAATGAGGTTCGGAGGGAGGGATAGGACATCCATGATTGAACGGCGGGGTAGACTCAATGGGCAGAATGGCCTAATTCTGCACCGATCACTTGCGAACTTATCGACAAAGAGATGGAGTAACTCAAGGGGTCTCCAAACCTGTCCTATCAATGTACCTGTCCGAATATCTCTTAAACGGCATGATATCACCTGCCTCAACTACCTCCTCTGGCAGCTTGTTCCATACACCCAACAACCTTTGTGTAAAAAAGTTAGGTGAGGTGTGGGTTTGATTAGCAGAAGGGTGGTCAAAGGCTGGAAATGAAAAGGAGATGAGATAAGGGTGGCACAGTGGTGCAGCGGTAGAGTTGCTGCCTTACGGCGGCGGTTTAGTTTGGAGATACAGCGCAGAAACAGGCCCTTCGGCCCACCGAGTCCGCACCGACCCGCGATCCCCGCACACTAAAGGGCTTGTCCCACTGTACGAGCTAATTCAAGAGTTCTCCCGAGTTTCCCCTGATTCGAACTCGGAGAATTACGGTAATGGCCGCTCGTAGGTACTCGGGGTTCTCCTGGATATTTTTCAACATGTTGAAAAAGCATCACGAGCTTACCGCGTTTCCCGAGTACCTGCCGTTAGCGTTACGAGCCGCTAAGAGACGTCCCGAGCTCCGACGTACCCGCTACGTACATTCTCCGTGCTTACCACGAGTTTGATTTTTTTAAACTCGGGAGAACTCTTGAATTACCTCGTTCAGTGGGACAGGTCCTTAACGCTATCCCACGCATACTAGGGACAATTTACATTTATACAAAGCCAATTAGCCTACAAACCTGTACGTTTTTGGAGGGTGGGAGACAATAGACAATAGACAATAGGTGCAGGAGTAGGCCATTCGGCCCTTTGAGCCAGCACCGCCATTCAATGTGATCATGGCTGATCATCCCCAATCAGTACCCCGTTCCTGCCTTCTCCCCATATCCCCTGACTCCGCTATTTTTAAGAGCCCTATCTAGCTCTCTCTTGAAAGCATCCAGAGAACCGGCCTCCACCGCCCTCTGAGGCAGAGAAACTAAAGATATCTGAGAAAACCCACGGGGAGAACGTACAAACTCCGTACAGGCGGCGCCCGTCGTCAGGATTGAACCCGGGTCTCTGGCGCTACAAGGCAGCAACTCCACTGCTGCGACACCGTGCTGCCCTGTATTGCTATTCAATGAGAAGCTTTACTTCCTATTTCCAGAGTCGTAATGTTTGAATGAAGTCACCGGGAAACGAGTCCATGCATCACGTCTGCCTTGATGACTGTAGGAGGAATTGTGTTAACATAATTTGGACATGAATTCGACATTGAAATCATAAAATTTATTAACACAAAATTATAACCCCTTTTTATGGGTTTAAATTAATTTACAGAACTTAAAATTGTTTCTGCAAACGTTCCAAGTTTCATTACTGGTTTGTTGTAAAATAATTGGAATGTTTTTTCCCCAGACCATCCTGCTGCCTTGAGGATTTGGTCCATTGGTACATCCAATTGCATTGCTGCCGATGTAGCTGCAGCCCTGGTGGAATGAGATTTAAAAATATTAGTATCCACCCCAGCCTGTGTTAGCACCTGTTTCAGCCATCTTGAGATGGTCTGGACCGTCACTCTTTTGTTTGGTTGCTTGTGGCTGATCAAAAAGTGCATTCTCATTGCCTCTTAGGATTTTTGTTTTCTCCATGTATAACGACAGATGTCTTACTATACACAGACGGTCATCTGTTGGGTATGACCTAAATTGTATATTGAGGCCTGCTGATCCCTGTCTGTTCTGCTTTACTAACTCATAGATATGAAACGTAATATTTTCTGTTGAGGAAGTCATGTTGTCCAGTCTTAGTTTATGCAGTGACTGTACCCTCTGTGCCGTGACCAATGCCATTAGCATGACTGTTTTTAATGTCAGTCTGTGTAGGGACAGAGCTGTTGCTGGAGACCAATTCCTGAGCATCTTCAGGACAATACTTACATCCCATATTTGGGAGTACCTGGTTCTTGGGGGATTAGTAATTCTTTGAGCCAGCACCGCCATTCAATGTGATCATGGCTGATCATCCCCAATCAGTACCCCGTTCCTGCCTTCTCCCCATATCCCCTGACTCCGCTATTTTTAAGAGCCCTATCTAGCTCTCTCTTGAAAGCATCCAGAGAACCGGCCTCCACCGCCCTCTGAGGCAGAGAAACTAAAGATATCTGAGAAAACCCACGGGGAGAACGTACAAACTCCGTACAGGCGGCGCCCGTCGTCAGGATTGAACCCGGGTCTCTGGCGCTACAAGGCAGCAACTCCACTGCTGCGACACCGTGCTGCCCTGTATTGCTATTCAATGAGAAGCTTTACTTCCTATTTCCAGAGTCGTAATGTTTGAATGAAGTCACCGGAGATTATGGGTTTGAGAATAAAGTGGGTGTGGTAATTGATTTTGGCGCTGATAGGGCTGTAAGGCAGCAAGTCTACCGCTGCGCCCACATGCCGCCTGGTGACATCTAGAAACAAGGCCTTCCACTGAAAGTGTATACATAGAGATGCAGAACAGTGCGATTATTTATTTGTGTAGGAAGGAACTGCAGATGCTGTTTCACACCGAAGATAGACACAAAATGCTGGAGTAGCTCAGCGGGACAGGCAGCGTCTCTGGAGAGAAGGAATGGGTGACGTTTCGGATCGAGACCCTTCTTCAGACTGAGAGTCAGTGGGGAGGGAAACAAAAGTTATAGATAAAGAGAGGGAGAGAAATTGAACAAGTGAATGAAAGACATGCAAAAAAGTAATAATGAGAAAGGAAACAGGCCAACAGGTCGGTAGAAGGGTTTCGGCCCGAAACGTTGCCTATTTCCTTCGCTCCATAGATGCTGCCTCACCCGCTGAGTTTCTCCAGCATTTTTGTCTACCATTGTTATCTGTGGGTTAGGTGAAAACGAGTTACAGACAATAACACTTAACAAGGCGACTTGGGTGAGGGAGCTCATTCAACCTTTGTTAAACAAGTGTGTTTTTGGAAACATAGAAACATAGACAATAGGTGCAGGAGTAGGCCATTCAGCCCTTCGAGCCAGCACCGCCATACAATACGATCATGGCTCATCATACAAAATAGTAAGATTAAACGAGAATTTACCAGTTTGAAGTTTGATCTGTATTTTATGAGGAGTTACGATGAGGGATTACGTGAAGAAGCCCGCCACGACGCATGCGTGTCATTCTTCAAAGCAGCGGTGTGAAATCACAGATAACTGTAATGACTAAACATAGTAAGATTAGAGAAGAGATACCAGTTAAGTATATGATCAAGGGTGGGAGCGGAGGGCACGTAATCCCTCATCGTAACTCCTCATAAAATACAGATCAAACTTCAAACTGGTAAGTTCTCGTTTAATCTTACTATTTTACTTCGGAGTCACGTGAGTGACTACGTGAAGCTTTTAAAGCTCTGTGATTTCATGCCGTGGAAACGAGTCCATGCATCACGTCTGCCTTGATGACTGTAGGAGGAATTGTGTTAACATAATTTGGACATGAATTCGACATTGAAATCATAAAATTTATTAACACAAAATTATAACCCCTTTTTATGGGTTTAAATTAATTTACAGAACTTAAAATTGTTTCTGCAAACGTTCCAAGTTTCATTACTGGTTTGTTGTAAAATAATTGGAATGTTTTTTCCCCAGACCATCCTGCTGCCTTGAGGATTTGGTCCATTGGTACATCCAATTGCATTGCTGCCGATGTAGCTGCAGCCCTGGTGGAATGAGATTTAAAAATATTAGTATCCACCCCAGCCTGTGTTAGCACCTGTTTCAGCCATCTTGAGATGGTCTGGACCGTCACTCTTTTGTTTGGTTGCTTGTGGCTGATCAAAAAGTGCATTCTCATTGCCTCTTAGGATTTTTGTTTTCTCCATGTATAACGACAGATGTCTTACTATACACAGACGGTCATCTGTTGGGTATGACCTAAATTGTATATTGAGGCCTGCTGATCCCTGTCTGTTCTGCTTTACTAACTCATAGATATGAAACGTAATATTTTCTGTTGAGGAAGTCATGTTGTCCAGTCTTAGTTTATGCAGTGACTGTACCCTCTGTGCCGTGACCAATGCCATTAGCATGACTGTTTTTAATGTCAGTCTGTGTAGGGACAGAGCTGTTGCTGGAGACCAATTCCTGAGCATCTTCAGGACAATACTTACATCCCATATTTGGGAGTACCTGGTTCTTGGGGGATTAGTAATTCTTTGAGCCAGCACCGCCATTCAATGTGATCATGGCTGATCATCCCCAATCAGTACCCCGTTCCTGCCTTCTCCCCATATCCCCTGACTCCGCTATTTTTAAGAGCCCTATCTAGCTCTCTCTTGAAAGCATCCAGAGAACCGGCCTCCACCGCCCTCTGAGGCAGAGAAACTAAAGATATCTGAGAAAACCCACGGGGAGAACGTACAAACTCCGTACAGGCGGCGCCCGTCGTCAGGATTGAACCCGGGTCTCTGGCGCTACAAGGCAGCAACTCCACTGCTGCGACACCGTGCTGCCCTGTATTGCTATTCAATGAGAAGCTTTACTTCCTATTTCCAGAGTCGTAATGTTTGAATGAAGTCACCGGAGATTATGGGTTTGAGAATAAAGTGGGTGTGGTAATTGATTTTGGCGCTGATAGGGCTGTAAGGCAGCAAGTCTACCGCTGCGCCCACATGCCGCCTGGTGACATCTAGAAACAAGGCCTTCCACTGAAAGTGTATACATAGAGATGCAGAACAGTGCGATTATTTATTTGTGTAGGAAGGAACTGCAGATGCTGTTTCACACCGAAGATAGACACAAAACGCTGGAGTAGCTCAGCGGGACAGGCAGCGTCTCTGGAGAGAAGGAATGGGTGACGTTTCGGATCGAGACCCTTCTTCAGACTGAGAGTCAGTGGGGAGGGAAACAAAAGTTATAGATAAAGAGAGGGAGAGAAATTGAACAAGTGAATGAAAGACATGCAAAAAAGTAATAATGAGAAAGGAAACAGGCCAACAGGTCGGTAGAAGGGTTTCGGCCCGAAACGTTGCCTATTTCCTTCGCTCCATAGATGCTGCCTCACCCGCTGAGTTTCTCCAGCATTTTTGTCTACCATTGTTATCTGTGGGTTAGGTGAAAACGAGTTACAGACAATAACACTTAACAAGGCGACTTGGGTGAGGGAGCTCATTCAACCTTTGTTAAACAAGTGTGTTTTTGGAAACATAGAAACATAGACAATAGGTGCAGGAGTAGGCCATTCAGCCCTTCGAGCCAGCACCGCCATACAATACGATCATGGCTCATCATACAAAATAGTAAGATTAAACGAGAATTTACCAGTTTGAAGTTTGATCTGTATTTTATGAGGAGTTACGATGAGGGATTACGTGAAGAAGCCCGCCACGACGCATGCGTGTCATTCTTCAAAGCAGCGGTGTGAAATCACAGATAACTGTAATGACTAAACATAGTAAGATTAGAGAAGAGATACCAGTTAAGTATATGATCAAGGGTGGGAGCGGAGGGCACGTAATCCCTCATCGTAACTCCTCATAAAATACAGATCAAACTTCAAACTGGTAAGTTCTCGTTTAATCTTACTATTTTACTTCGGAGTCACGTGAGTGACTACGTGAAGCTTTTAAAGCTCTGTGATTTCATGCCGTGGAAACGAGTCCATGCATCACGTCTGCCTTGATGACTGTAGGAGGAATTGTGTTAACATAATTTGGACATGAATTCGACATTGAAATCATAAAATTTATTAACACAAAATTATAACCCCTTTTTATGGGTTTAAATTAATTTACAGAACTTAAAATTGTTTCTGCAAACGTTCCAAGTTTCATTACTGGTTTGTTGTAAAATAATTGGAATGTTTTTTCCCCAGACCATCCTGCTGCCTTGAGGATTTGGTCCATTGGTACATCCAATTGCATTGCTGCCGATGTAGCTGCAGCCCTGGTGGAATGAGATTTAAAAATATTAGTATCCACCCCAGCCTGTGTTAGCACCTGTTTCAGCCATCTTGAGATGGTCTGGACCGTCACTCTTTTGTTTGGTTGCTTGTGGCTGATCAAAAAGTGCATTCTCATTGCCTCTTAGGATTTTTGTTTTCTCCATGTATAACGACAGATGTCTTACTATACACAGACGGTCATCTGTTGGGTATGACCTAAATTGTATATTGAGGCCTGCTGATCCCTGTCTGTTCTGCTTTACTAACTCATAGATATGAAACGTAATATTTTCTGTTGAGGAAGTCATGTTGTCCAGTCTTAGTTTATGCAGTGACTGTACCCTCTGTGCCGTGACCAATGCCATTAGCATGACTGTTTTTAATGTCAGTCTGTGTAGGGACAGAGCTGTTGCTGGAGACCAATTCCTGAGCATCTTCAGGACAATACTTACATCCCATATTTGGGAGTACCTGGTTCTTGGGGGATTAGTAATTCTTTGAGCCAGCACCGCCATTCAATGTGATCATGGCTGATCATCCCCAATCAGTACCCCGTTCCTGCCTTCTCCCCATATCCCCTGACTCCGCTATTTTTAAGAGCCCTATCTAGCTCTCTCTTGAAAGCATCCAGAGAACCGGCCTCCACCGCCCTCTGAGGCAGAGAAACTAAAGATATCTGAGAAAACCCACGGGGAGAACGTACAAACTCCGTACAGGCGGCGCCCGTCGTCAGGATTGAACCCGGGTCTCTGGCGCTACAAGGCAGCAACTCCACTGCTGCGACACCGTGCTGCCCTGTATTGCTATTCAATGAGAAGCTTTACTTCCTATTTCCAGAGTCGTAATGTTTGAATGAAGTCACCGGAGATTATGGGTTTGAGAATAAAGTGGGTGTGGTAATTGATTTTGGCGCTGATAGGGCTGTAAGGCAGCAAGTCTACCGCTGCGCCCACATGCCGCCTGGTGACATCTAGAAACAAGGCCTTCCACTGAAAGTGTATACATAGAGATGCAGAACAGTGCGATTATTTATTTGTGTAGGAAGGAACTGCAGATGCTGTTTCACACCGAAGATAGACACAAAACGCTGGAGTAGCTCAGCGGGACAGGCAGCGTCTCTGGAGAGAAGGAATGGGTGACGTTTCGGATCGAGACCCTTCTTCAGACTGAGAGTCAGTGGGGAGGGAAACAAAAGTTATAGATAAAGAGAGGGAGAGAAATTGAACAAGTGAATGAAAGACATGCAAAAAAGTAATAATGAGAAAGGAAACAGGCCAACAGGTCGGTAGAAGGGTTTCGGCCCGAAACGTTGCCTATTTCCTTCGCTCCATAGATGCTGCCTCACCCGCTGAGTTTCTCCAGCATTTTTGTCTACCATTGTTATCTGTGGGTTAGGTGAAAACGAGTTACAGACAATAACACTTAACAAGGCGACTTGGGTGAGGGAGCTCATTCAACCTTTGTTAAACAAGTGTGTTTTTGGAAACATAGAAACATAGACAATAGGTGCAGGAGTAGGCCATTCAGCCCTTCGAGCCAGCACCGCCATACAATACGATCATGGCTCATCATACAAAATAGTAAGATTAAACGAGAATTTACCAGTTTGAAGTTTGATCTGTATTTTATGAGGAGTTACGATGAGGGATTACGTGAAGAAGCCCGCCACGACGCATGCGTGTCATTCTTCAAAGCAGCGGTGTGAAATCACAGATAACTGTAATGACTAAACATAGTAAGATTAGAGAAGAGATACCAGTTAAGTATATGATCAAGGGTGGGAGCGGAGGGCACGTAATCCCTCATCGTAACTCCTCATAAAATACAGATCAAACTTCAAACTGGTAAGTTCTCGTTTAATCTTACTATTTTACTTCGGAGTCACGTGAGTGACTACGTGAAGCTTTTAAAGCTCTGTGATTTCATGCCGTGGAAACGAGTCCATGCATCACGTCTGCCTTGATGACTGTAGGAGGAATTGTGTTAACATAATTTGGACATGAATTCGACATTGAAATCATAAAATTTATTAACACAAAATTATAACCCCTTTTTATGGGTTTAAATTAATTTACAGAACTTAAAATTGTTTCTGCAAACGTTCCAAGTTTCATTACTGGTTTGTTGTAAAATAATTGGAATGTTTTTTCCCCAGACCATCCTGCTGCCTTGAGGATTTGGTCCATTGGTACATCCAATTGCATTGCTGCCGATGTAGCTGCAGCCCTGGTGGAATGAGATTTAAAAATATTAGTATCCACCCCAGCCTGTGTTAGCACCTGTTTCAGCCATCTTGAGATGGTCTGGACCGTCACTCTTTTGTTTGGTTGCTTGTGGCTGATCAAAAAGTGCATTCTCATTGCCTCTTAGGATTTTTGTTTTCTCCATGTATAACGACAGATGTCTTACTATACACAGACGGTCATCTGTTGGGTATGACCTAAATTGTATATTGAGGCCTGCTGATCCCTGTCTGTTCTGCTTTACTAACTCATAGATATGAAACGTAATATTTTCTGTTGAGGAAGTCATGTTGTCCAGTCTTAGTTTATGCAGTGACTGTACCCTCTGTGCCGTGACCAATGCCATTAGCATGACTGTTTTTAATGTCAGTCTGTGTAGGGACAGAGCTGTTGCTGGAGACCAATTCCTGAGCATCTTCAGGACAATACTTACATCCCATATTTGGGAGTACCTGGTTCTTGGGGGATTAGTATTAAAAATTCCCCTCATAAGTTTTGTTACCAGTGGGTGAGTCCCAACAGAGTAACGCTCTGTCCCCTGCCATAGGTAAGTCGATAGGGCACTTCTGGCGCAGTTGATGGCACTATAACTGAGCTTTCATCATAGTGGAGGCCTGCCAGATATTCCAGAACAGACGGGATGTTCATGTCTCTGTAGGTGATGTTGTTTTTATGGCAGTACATCTCCCACTTCCTGATATAGACCAGATACTGTTTTTTGGTTGACTGTCTTTGGGCCGCCGAGATCATGTTCACTGTTCGGTCCGTCAGTCCCAGTTGTAGTAGAGGTGTTTTTAAACTCTACAAATTAATAAGTTCAAATGTTCATGGCATGGGTGGCTATCCCTTGTTATGGGATGTAGCAATAAATCTGGTCTATGTGGGATGGTGATACATGGTTCTAATACCATGTTTAATACCACTGGGAACCATGGTTGAGTAGGCCAATCGGGTACTACCAAAATACCAGACGCAGAGTCTTGTTGTATTTTCCTTAATACCCGATTGATGAGGCAGAAAGGAGGGAATGCGTAAATAAATAATTTCCCGCAATGCAGCGAAGATGCATCTGTCGCCGCTGCCCCAGGGTCTGGTTCCCATGAAACATAATTTGATAACTGGTGGTTAAGTCTGGATGCAAATAGATCGATATCTGGTGTTCCATACTTTGCTGTAATATCAGCAAATACTTTTTTATTCAACATCCATTCGGTGTTTTCATTAAATTTGAGTGACCTGGTGTCTGCCACTAAATTTAGTCTTCCTGGTAGGTAAGTGGCTGATATCCAAATATCTCTCTGGATACACCATTGCCAAATTGTATTAGCCAGATTGTCACATGATGTCGATTTGTTTCCACCCATGTGGTTAATGTATGCTACCACGGTGGTATTGTCTATCTGTAGTCTAACATGCTGGTGATATGACCCAGTACAATATGACTTTAGGCCACGGAATGCACCCAACATTTCCAGGTAGTTTATGCCCAGTGTGAGTAATAATGATGCCTCCTGAGCAGTCCATCTACCTCCACAGCTGGTGATGGTATTGGTGGCTCCCCACCCAAGTGCACTGGCATCAGTTTGTAGTACCATGGAAGGATTACTGACAATGATTGGATTGGAACAAAGCCAGATGTTGGCTATCCACCATTTTAGTTCCATTTTAGCTTTGATTGGTAGTTTCATAGGTCTGTCAAAGTGACCTGCATTAATTTAGAGTGCTTGTATTTTTGCTCTCTGTAAGGTTTGGTAATGTAGAGGTCCAAATTGTGTGGCTGGAAAGGCAGCCACCATTTTGCCAATTACTTTTGCTACCAATCTGATGGATGGTTTGCTGATGTCAATGAGGTTATTGCAAGCCTCTATTAAATCTCTAGCCTTTCCCTTAGGCAGAGTCACCGACATGTGAACTGAGTCAATGGTGAACCCCAAATAGTCCATAATAGTGGAAGGCGTTAGTTTAGATTTAACTGGATGGATAATAAATCCCAGTTTTTCAAATAACTGTTTTGTGGCTGTTACAGTTTGTTTGGCCAATTCCAAAGTTTTGCCCACAATGAGTATGTCATCTAAATATGCCATGACCATGTGTTTACGTTTCCGTAGAAACGCTAGGGCTGGTTTCAAAATTTTTGTGAACAGCCTGGGGGCTGATGATTATCCATTTGGCAGTGCTTTATACTGCCAGTGTTGTCCCATCCAGTTGAATTTTAAGTAACATCTGTGGTCACCTCGTATAGGCACTGAATAGTAAGCATCTTTTAAATCGATGCTGGCCATGAAGTAACCTTTGGAAATTAATTGTTTAGCAGTAACAAAGGTTTCCATTTTGTCAGATCTATGATGATGCGACAACCACCATCTTTTATGTTTTTGGTAAATATATTGGACACGAATTCTAATGGTTCGTGTTGAGTTTTCTCAATTACACCTTTTACGTAAAGCTGCTCCAGTTCAGCTTGCGCTTTTGATTTTTCTTTATCAGAAAGCACGAACATTCGGTTCGGTAGATGTTGAACTGGAGGGATGTACTTGTGTATAAACTCTATTGTATATCCCTGGATACTGCTTAAGATGTAAGTATCGGTTGTTAACATGCTCCATGCATTCAGAAAAGAGTGTAATCTCCCCCCAACCTCCATGCTCCCTGTATTTTGTAGGGAACCAGACCCACCTACCTCCATAGTTACCAGTGGCAGGTTTACTTCTTTTTGTAGGTTCTTCGCTGCTGTTGTTGCGCTGGTGTCTGGATTTTCGGTTTGGTTGGCGTTGGAGGTCCCCGCATCTTCCAAGAAGGCCAGCCTGGGCCATGGCCTAAAAAAGACTCATGTTTTGAGTACTGGGCCTTCGAGCTTTCACCAGTTCAGCTGGTGGGTGCGTAGGGGTGCTGTCTTTGGCCATAGTGGGTTTTTGTTGGAGTCCCTTTTATTAGTCCAGTAGGTTCTCTCGTTCCTGCACCCCTTGCACACTTGTCTTTCCTTCTGCGGACCCCTCTTCCAGGTCAGCCCAGAACTGACCCGCAGTGCTCCCCTCTGATGAGGTAGAAGCACTGTACAGCCCTTCAAGAGGTACAGCTGTGGGTTTATCATAGGGCCCACAGTGACCCGACTCCATCTCCCGGAGTCTGTCACGTTGGAGCAAATGCTCCACACACCGCTCCATCCGGCTCCAGCGCTCTCGGTAGCTAGCCGCCCGCGGTTGTTCAAAGTCGGACTCCTCTGAGTCCACGACCTTGTTTGTTTTTGTGTCTAGCCTTTCCGCCCGGCCGCGTGGATCTGGCCGGTGCGGAGGTGACATCGGGCACAGCTGATCCCACTATCGGTGATCCGAGTGCCGCTGGCTGCTGCTGGCTGCCCGCTGCTCCGCGGTCCTCCCTCACCAGCTTTGTCCTTACTGCCCGGCCGCGGAGTGGATCTGGCCGGTGCTGAGGCGACATCGGGCACAGCTGATCCCATTATAGGTGATTCAAGTGCCGCTGGCCGCTGCTAGCCCACCAGCTTTGTCGCAGCCCGTTGGTTTCTCCACCTGTAATCAGCATGGGAAAACACAAAAAGACCGCAGCTCTTACCTGCAGGTCCAGGTTTAAATTGTCGCTACGGGGGAACGCCGTTCCACCCCGCCTCCTGCCGTTTTCGACTTGTCAAAAGTCGACGGCCCCATTTGAATAGTCTCCCGCCCGGCCGTGGTGTTCTGGCCGGCGCGGGACCAAAAGTCGGCACAGCTGATCCCTTACGGGGCTTGTGCCTTCAGCTCCTGCTGGCTCCCGCAACTTCGCAGTCCTCCCCAGCCAGCTTCACTCGCAGCACTTGTGGACACTATTTTGTCCAGCTTCCCCCCCCCGTGTAAAAACAGCGCGGGGACAAAAACTACCGCAGAGTAAATCACTTACCTGCAGGTCGCGGTTTCAAACTTACCACTGCGGGGGAACGCTCCACCCCGCCTGTCGTTTCGCAAGCGTGAAAGCGATATGACACGCATGCATCGTGGCGGGCCTCTTCACGTAGTCACTCACGTGACTCCGAAGTAAAATCAGTACCCTGTTCCTGCTTTTTCCCATTATCCCTTGATTCCTTTAGCCCTAAGAGCTAAATCCAACTCTCTCTTGAAAACATCCATTGAATTGGCCTCCATTGCCTTCTGTGGACGAGAATTCCACAGATTCACAACTCTCTGGTTGTAAAGGTTTTTCCTCCTCTCAGTCCTATATGGCCAACCCCTTATTCCTAAACTGTGACCCCTGATTTTGGACTCCCCCAATATCGGGAACATTTTCCCTGCATCTTGCCTGTCCAATCCCTTAAGAATTGCATATGTTTCTATAAGATACCCTCTCATCCTTCTAAATTCCTGTGAATACAAGGCCAGTCGACCCATTCTTTCATCATATGTCAATCCCGCCATCCCGGGATTAACCTGGTGAACCTACACTGCACTCCCTCAAGCTTGATGAAGGACATTCTTGCTATTGAGTGAGTGCAGCGAGGTTCACCAGGTTAATCCCGGTGTCAACTGTCATATGTTGATAGATTGGAGCGGCTAGGCTTGCATACTCTGGAATTTGGAAGGATGAGAGGATATCTTATTGAAACATATAAGATTATTAAGGGTTTGGACACACTAGAGGCAAGAAACATGTTCCCGATGTTGGGGGAGTCCAGAACCAGGGGCCACAGTTTAAGAATAAGTGGTAAGCCATTTAGAACGGAGTTGAGAAAAAAACTTTTCACACAGAGAGTTGTGAGTGTGTGGAATTATCTGCCTCAGAAGGCGATGGAAGCCGGTTCTCTAGATACTTTCTTAGGGATAGCGAGGTTAAGGGATATGGGGAGAAGGCAGGAACGGGGTACTGATTGTGGATGATCAGCCATGATCACAGTGAATGGCGGTGCTGGCTCGAAGGGCCGAATGGCCTACTCCTGCACCTATTGTCTATTGTCTATTGTCTATTGTCTTTGCCTATTGTCTAGCCAGAATATCTTTCCTAAAAATTAGGAGACCAAAACAGCACACAATACTCCAGGTGTGGTCTCACCAGAGTCCTGTACAACTGCTTTGCCAGTAAGATGGGAAATTGGATTTGGAAAATGCTGGGAAGACTCGAGTGCTAAACTGGCCAAGCATCCCGTAATAACCTGCGATCCAATGGACCTCTCCCCACCTCCGCTAACTGGAGCACACTCACCTCCCGTCCCTTTGTTCCTATCTTGTCACTGGTTTTACTTCCCTCTCCTGTATTAGCATGTTGTGTAAGACTGGCGGAGAGGGGGTGGGGGGGTGGGGGGGGGAGGGGAGGTTGGGAAGAGAATTTCAGGAGAATTCTATTCATAAGCTGCATATATTAGCATTACATTTGCTTCACGAGAAACACTGAGCTTATTTACGGAATAAGTTTAAAATTACAAAATTATAATTTAAAATAAGCGCATAAAATTATAAAAGGACTGGTCAAGCTGGATGCAGGAAAAAATGTTCCCAATGTTGGGGGAGTCCAGAACCAGAGGACCACAGTCTAAGAATAAAGGGGAGGCCATTTAAAACTGAGGTGAGAAAAAACCTTCTTGAATTTTGAATTTGTGGAATTCTCTGCCACAGAAGGCAGTGGAGGCCAATTTTACTTCGAAGTCACGTGTTTTTACACGGGGGGGGGAAGCTGGACAAAATGGTGTCCACAAGTGCTGCTAGGAAGCTGGCTGGGGAGGACCGCGAAGTTGCGGGAGACAGCAGCAGCTGAAGGCACAAGCCCCGTAAGGGATCAGCTGTGCCGACTCTTGGTTCCGCCCGGTCGTGGTGTTCTGGCCGGGCGGGAGACTATTCAAATGGGGCCGTCGACTTTTTGACAAGTCGAAAACGGCAGGAGACGGGGTGGAACGACGTTCCCCCATAGCGACAATTTAAACCTGGACCTGCAGGTAAGAGCTGCGGTCTTTTTGTGTTTTCCCATGCTGATTACAGGTGGAGAAACCAACGGGCTGCGACAAAGCTGGTGGGCAAGCAGCGGCCAGCGGCGCTTGAATCACCTATAATGGGATCAGCTGTGCCCGATGTCGCCTCCGCACAGGCCAGATCCACTCCGCGGCAGGGCAGTAAGGACAAAGCTGGAGAGGGAGGACCGCGGAGCAGCGGGCAGCCAGCAGCAGCCAGCGGCACTCGGATCACCGATAGTGGGATCAGCTGTGCCCGATGTCGCCTCCACTCCGGCCAGATCCACGCAGCCGGGCGGAAAGGCTAGACACAAAAACAAACAAGGTCGTGGACTCAGAGAAGTCCGACTTTGAACAACCGCGGGCGGCCAGCAAACGAGAGCGCTGGAGCCGGATGGAGCGGTGTGTGGAGCATTTGCTCCAACGTGACAGACTCCGGGAGATGGAGTCGGGTCACTGTGGGCCCTATGATAAACCCACAGCAGTACCTCTTGAAGGGCTGCACAGTGCTTCTACCTCATCAGAGGGGAGCACTGCGGGTCAGTTCTGGGCTGACCTGGAAGAGGGGTCCGCAGAAGGAAAGACAAGTGTGCAAGGGGTGCAGGAACGAGAGAACCTACTGGACTAATAAAAGGGACTCCAACAAAAACCCACTGCAGCCAAAGACAGCACCCCTACGCACCCACCAGCAGAACTGGTGAAAGCTCGAAGGCCCGGTACTCAAAACATGAGTCTTTTTTGGGCCATGGCCCAGGCCGGCCTTCTTGGAAGATGCGGGGACCTCCAACGCCAAACAAACCGAAAATCCAGACACCAGCGCAACAACAGCAGCGAAGAACCTACAAAAAGAAGTAAACCTGCCACTGGTAACTATGGAGGTAGGTGGGTCTGGTTCCCTACAAAATACAGGGAGCATGGAGGTTGGGGGGAGATTACACTCTTTTCTGAATGCATGGAGCATGTTAACAACCGATACTTACATCTTAAGCAGTATCCAGGGATATACAATAGAGTTTATACACAAGTACAGCCCTCCAGTTCAAGATATACCGAACCGAATGTTCGTGCTTTCTGATAAAGAAAAATCAAAAGCGCAAGCTGAACTGGAGCGGCTTTACGTAAAAGGTGTAATTGAGAAAACTCAACACGAACCATTAGAATTCTTGTCCAATATATTTACCAAAAACAAAAAAGATGGTGGTTGTCGCATCATCATAGATCTGACAAAATTGAATACATTTGTACAATATATTCACTTCAAAATGGAAACCTTTGTTACTGCTAAACAATTAATTTCCAAAGGTTACTTCATGGCCAGCATCGATTTAAAAAATGCTTACTATTCAGTGCCTATACGAGGTGACCACAGATGTTACTTAAAATTCAACTGGATGGGACAACGCTGACAGTATAAAGCACTACCAAATGGCTTATCATCAGCCCCAGGCTCACAAAAATTTTGAAACCAGCGTTTCTACGGAAACGTAAACACATGGTCATGGCATATTTAGATGACATACTCATTGTGGGCAAAACTTTGGAATTGGCCAAACAAACTGTAACAGCCACAAAACAGTTATTTGAAAAACTGGGATTTATTATCCATCCAGTTAAATCTAAACTAACGCCTTCCACTACTATGGACTATTTGAGGTTCACCATTGACTCAGTTCACATGTCGGTGACTCTGCCTAAGGGAAAGGCTAGTGATTTAATAGAGGCTTGCAATAACCTCATTGACATCAGAAAACCATCCATCAGATTGGTAGCAAAAGTAATTGGCAAAATGGTGGCTGCCTTTCCAGCCACACAATTTGGACCTCTACATTACCAAAACTTACAGAGAGCAAAAATACAAGCACTCTAAATTAATGCAGGTCACTTTGACAGACCTATGAAACTACCAATCAAAGCTAAAATGGAACTAAAATGGTGGATAGATAACATCTGGCTTTGTTCCAATCCAATCATTGTCAGTAACCCTTCCATGGCACTACAAACTGATGCCAGTGCACTTGGGTGGGGAGCCACCAATACCATCACCAGCTGTGGAGGTAGATGGACTGCTCAGGAGGCATCATTATTACTCACACTGGGCATAAACTACCTGGAAATGTTGGGTGCATTCCATGGCCTAAAGTCATATTGTACTGGGTCATATCACCAGCATGTTAGACTACAGATAGACAATACCACCGTGGTAGCATACATTAACCACATGGGTGGAAACAAATCGACATCATGTGACAATCTGGCTAATACAATTTGGCAATGGTGTATCCAGAGAGATATTTGGATATCAGCCACTTACCTACCAGGAAGACTAAATTTAGTGGCAGACACCAGGTCACGCAAATTTAATGAAAACACCGAATGGATGTTGAATAAAAAAGTATTTGCTGATATTACAGCAAAATATGGAACACCAGATATCGATCTAATCGCATCCAGACTTAACCACCAGTTATCAAATTATGTTTCATGGGAAACAGACCCTGGGGCAGCGGCGACAGATGCATTTTCGCTGCATTGGGGGGAAATTGTTTATTTACGCATTCCCTCCTTTCTGCCTCATCAGTCGGGTATTAAGGAAAATACAACAAGACTCTACGTCTGGTATTTTGGTAGTACCCGATTGGCCTACTCAACCATGGTTCCCAGTGGTATTAAACATGGTATTAGAACCATGTATCACCATCCCACATAGACCAGATTTATTGCTACATTCCGTAACAAGGGATAGCCACCCATGCCATAAACATTTGAACTTATTAATTTGTAGAGTTTTAAAAACACCTCTACTACACCTGGGACTGACGGACTGAACAGTGAACATGACCTCGGCGGCCCAATGACAGTCAACCAAAAAACAGTATCTGGTCTATATCAGGAAGTGGGCGATGCACTGCCATAAAAACAACATCACCTACAGAGACATGAACATCCCGTCTGTTCTGGAATATCTGGCAGGCCTCCACTATGATGAGGGGCTCAGTTACAGTGCCATCAACTGCGCCAGAAGTGCCCTATCGACTTACCTATGGCAGGGGACAGAGCGTTACTCTGTTGGGACTCACCCACTGGTAACAAAACTTATGAGGGGAATTTTTAATACTAATCCCCCAAGAACCAGGTACTCCCAAATATGGGATGTAAGTATTGTCCTGAAGATGCTCAGGAATTGGTCTCCAGCAACAGCTCTGTCCCTACACAGACTGACATTAAAAACAGTCATGCTAATGGCATTGGTCACGGCACAGAGGATACAGTCACTGCATAAACTAAGACTGGACAACATGACTTCCTCAACAGAAAGTATTACGTTTCATATCTATGAGTTAGTAAGCAGAACAGACAGGGATCAGCAGGCCTCAATATACAATTTAGGTCATACCCAACAGATGACCGTCTGTGTATAGTAAGACATCTGTCGTTATACATGGAGAAAACAAAAATCCTAAGAGGCAATGAGAAGGCACTTTTTGGTCAGCCACAAGCAACCACACAAAAGAGTGACGGTCCAGACCATCTCAAGATGGCTGAAACAGGTGCTAACACAGGCTGGGGTGGATACTAATATTTTTAAATCTCATTCCACCAGGGCTGCAGCTACATCGGCAGCGATAGAGTTGGATGTACCAATGGACCAAATCCTCAAGGCAGCAGGATGGTCTGGGGAAAAAACATTCCAATTATTTTACAACAAACCAGTAATGAAACCTGGAACGTTTGCAGAAACAATTTTAAGTTCTGTAAATTAATTTAAACCCATAAAAAGGGGTTATAATTTTGTGTTAATAAATTTTATGATTTCAGTGTCGAATTCATGTCCAAATTATGTTAACACAATTCCTCCTACAGTCATCAAGGCAGACGTGATGCATGGACTCGTTTCCACGGCATGAAATCACAGAGCTTTAAAATCTTCACGTAGTCACTCACGTGACTCCGAAGTAAAATAGTAAGATTAAACGAGAACTTACCAGTTTGAAGTTTGATCTGTATTTTATGAGGAGTTACGATGAGGGATTACGTGCCCTCCGCTCCCACCCTTGATCATATACTTAACTGGTATCTCTTCTCTAATCTTACTATGTTTAGTCATTACAGTTATCTGTGATTTCACACCGCTGCTTTGAAGAATGACACGCATGCGTCCTGGCGGGCTTCTTCACGTAATCCCTCATCGTAAATCCTCATAAAATACAGATCAAACTTCAAACTGGTAAGTTCTCGTTTAATCTTACTATTCACTGGATGCATTTAAAAGAGAGTTAGATAGAGCTCTAGAGGCTAGTGGAGTCAGGGGGTATAGGGAGAAGGCAGGCATGGGATACTGATTGTGGATGATCAACCGTGATCACAATGAATGACGGTGCAGGCTCGAAGGGCCAAATGGCCTCATCCTGCACCTATTTGCTATGAAAACCGCCTATCCGGGAGGAAAGTTGCTGAAAAGGTTAAAGAAGGTATTCTCATCGTCTCACCAGGCATGTCTCTTCTGGTGGAGTAGGCACCCGATGAAAATTGGTGTGGAAGTCGAGAAGATATGCCTTACGATCATGGTCTGGTTTATTGATGGGTCTTTAGTGATGCGTGCAATGTATTTATCTGGATAACTGAGTTAAATCTTCTGAAAATACAAGGCGAAGGGTGAATGTTTAGCTTAGTTTAGTTTAGAGATACAGCGGAGAAACAGGCCCTTCACAACACCGAGTCTACATCGACCAGCGATCCCCGCACGCTAACACTATCCTACTACACACACTAGGGGCAATTTACAATTTTACCCAAGCCGATTAACCTACAAACCTGCACGTCTTTGGAGTGTGGGAGGAAACCAGAGCACCCGGAGAAAACCCACGCAGGTCACAGGGTGAACGTGCAAACTCCATACAGACAGACAGCACCCGAGGTCAGGAACGAAATTGGGTCTCTGGCGCTGTGAGGCAGAAACTCTACCGCTGCGCCACCGTGCCGCCCCTGCAGTTTAATTATTTGTGGAATTTAATTTTTCATTGCACAGTTCATTCTGGCCTATAAGATCCCCTCTCATCCTTAAGACTGTTAAGGGTTTGGACACGCTAGTGGCAGGAAACATGTTCCCGATGTTGGGGGAGTCCAGAACCAGGGCCACAGTTTAAGAATAAGGAGAAAGCCATTTAGAACGGAGACGAGGAAACACTTTTTCTCTCAGAGAGTGGTGAGTCTTTGGAATTCTCTGCCTCAGAGGACGGTGGAGGCCGGTACCCTGGATGCTTTCAAGAGAGAGCTAGATAGGGCTCTTAATAATAGCGGAGTCAGGGGATATGGGGAGAAGGCAGGAACGGGGTACTGATTGTGGATGATCAGCCATGAGCACATTGAATGGCGGTGCTGTCTCGAAGGGCCGAATGGCCTACTCCTGCACTATTTGTATTTTATCTATTGTCTATAAACTCTAAACTGGAGACTGTAAAAGGCATCCATCCCCGAGGGAGACATTTTCTTCCATCCGACAGCAAGTGTGCTTTAGAGAGACACCTTGTGCCGTTGCAATGTAACTTGGAGCGCTGTTCCAATAGCTCGAGGCTTTTTACAACATGAAACAGGCATCGTGACTCAGGAGCGCTGTAGTGAAAGTCACTTGATGAAGTGAGAACGCCATTTGGGAAGCTCACGGGACGGTGTTAGTGAGTTTCCCTGTGTAACACCAAGACAAGACTCAGTGCCTGACCCTAACTTTCATGTCAAGGACCAGAGGTCAGAGCCTTAAGGGCCTGTCCCACCAGCATGCGATTGCATGCGTCTAACGCGACCAAAATGGAAGCGGAGTTCTCGCTAGGTTCGCGGTAAGTACGCGCTAAGTACACGGTAGGAGGCGGGCCGACTGAATTTGGACGTCGCACGGCGTCGGGCTGTGACGTGATCACGCAACGGCACGCCGGGTGGTGATGTCATCGCGCAACGCCACGCGCTAGGCGTACGCCGTCAAGACGCTGCGTAAGCCGTCGAGACGCTGCGTACGCCCTCAATGTGCCTGCGGGCCGAAAGGCCGTTGGCGCGCGGAATTATCGGACAGTACAGGATTTTCAGAGCCCCGCGCGATGTCGGGACCAGCCCCGCACAACCCCGTACGCCTCCGCGCTTCGAAGTGGTACCAGCCATGCCCGACCATACGCCTCAAGCGACCATGTTTGGTCGCGCTAGACGCAAGCAATCGCATGCTGGTGGGACAGGCCCTTTAGCATTAAAGGACGTTCTTTTAGGAAGGAGATGAGAAGGAACCTCATTGGGTGGTGAATCTGTGGAATTCTTTGCCATAGAAGGCTGTGGAGGCCATCAATGGATATTTTAAAGGCAGAGATAGATAGATTCTTGATTCTATCCACAGTGAACAGAGTCCACAGTCGGAAAGGCCCAACAGAGGATGTACTTCCTGCGGCAGCTGAGGAAACACAATCTGCCACAGGCAATGATGGTCCAATTCTACACGGCAATCGTAGAGTCTGTCCTCACCTTCTCCATCATGGTCTGGCTTGGCTCAGCCACCAAGCACGACATCCGGAGGCTGCAGCGAATCGTCCGATCAGCTGAGAAGGTTATTGGTTGCAACCCTCCCCCCCCCCCCATTGACGAACTGTACACTGCAAGGGCCAGGAAGCGAGCGAGTAAGATCATCTCTGACCCCTCTCACCCTGGCCACAAACTCTTTGAATCACTTCCCTCTGGAAGGCGACTCCGGACTGTCAAAACTGCCACAGCCAGACATAAAAACAGCTTTTTTTCCACGAGCGGTAGCTCTACTCAATAACCAAAAGTCTGTAGCCTCCTTTTGCTCTGGTATTTTATTTAATTCACATGTTTAATCGATAATGTTTTATTATTAATGTTTAATGTTTTATGTGTCTTAAGAGACTATTGCTAAAAATAAAAAATTATGGGATTGGGGGTAATATATTAGCATGGGTAGAGGATTGGCTAACAAATAGGAAGCAGAGAGTGGGGATAAATGGTTCATACTCGGGATGGCAACCGGTAACTAGCGGGGTTCCGCAAGGGTCGGTGCTGGGACCCCAGTTGTTCACAATTTATATAAATGATTTGGAGGAGGGAACCAAGTGTAATATATCAAAATTTGCGGACGATACAAAAATGGGAGGAAAAGTAGGGGATGAGGAGGATAGGAAGAGTCTGCAAAAGGATATAGATAAGCTAGGTGAGTGGGCAACAACTTGGCAGATGAAATTTAATACTAATAAATGTGAAGTCATTCACTTTGGGAAAAAAAATGATAGGGCAAGTTATTTTCTAAATGAGGAGGAGCTGCGTTGTAATGCAACGCAAAGGGATCTAGGGGTATTAGTACATGAATCACTAAAAGTTAGTATGCAGGTGCAGCAAGCAATCAGGAAGGCCAATGGAGTTTTGGCCTTTATTGCTAGGGGGATTGAGTATAAAAACACGGAGGTCTTGCTGCAGCTGTACACAGTATTAGTGAGACCACATTTGGAATACTGTGTACAGTTCTGGGGTCCATACTTAAGAAAGGATGTACTAGCCCTGGAGGCAGTGCAGCGAAGGTTTACAAGATTAATTCCTGCAATGAGGGGATTGACATATGAGGAAAGGTTAAGTAGGCTGGAACTCTACTCTTTGGAGTTTAGAAGAATGAGAGGCGATCTCATTGAAACATATAAGATCGTGAGGGGCCTTGATCGGGTGGATGCACCGAGGATGTTCCCAATGATCGGGGAAACTAGAACTAGGGGACATAGTTGCAGAATAAGGGGGGGCTCTTTTAAAACTGAGATGAGGAAGAACTTCTTCACCCAGAGGGTGGTTAATTTATGGAATTCACTGCCCCAGGGAGCAGTGGAAGCAGAAACTTTAAATATATTTAAGACTAAAATAGATACCTGAGTGATCTCCTGGACAAGTGTCGATCGCCTGGATTGGGGTCGGAGAGGAATTTCCCGGATTTTTTTCCCGAATTGGACCTGGGTTTTTATCCGTTTTTTTGCCTCCCCCAGGAGATCACGAGGTTCTTGGGGTGGAGAGGGGTGATAGCGGTATAAAGGGGAGGGTAGTGTCTTGTGTTTTGTGTCTTGTGTCTACTGTTTGTGGGTAAGTGTGTCTGTTTAGTGTTCAGCCATGAGCGAATGGCGGTGCGGGCTCGACGGACCTGGTGGTCTACTCTCGCACCTACTTTCTATGTTTCTATGTGTCATTCCTAACTGTCACTGTATGTCATGTTGTCACTTGCGGGCGGAGCACCAAGGCAAATTCCTTGTATGTGAATACTTGGCCAATAAACTTATTCATTCATTCATAAACTTATTAATTAATTAATTCATTCATTCATTCTCAAAGCAAAAAAGAAATTAACACAAACTCGGCGTATGAATGTACATCAGAAGAAGGATGGTGAGAGGAGTTCGCAGTTACATCGCACCATGTATGTCCTTGGGGGTTCCCAACGCTCCTGACGACCAACGAGCTATTTTTGAAGGAAAGTTCCTTGACATTGGAGGTTACGGGGAGAAGGCAGGAGAATAGGATTAGGAGGGAGAGATAGATCAGCCATTTCAGGCATAAAGGACGTTAGGAAGGAGATGAGGAGGAATTTCTTTCGTCAGAGGATGGTGAATCTGTGGAATTAATTGCCGCAGGAGGCTGTGGAGGCCAAGACAATTGTTATTTTTAAGGCAGAGATAGACAGATTCTTGATTAGGACGGATGTCAGGGGTTATGGGGAGAAGGCAGGAGAATGGGATTAGGAGGGAGAGATAGATCAGCCGTGATTGAATGGCGGAGTAGACTTGATGGGCTGAATGGCCTAATACTACTCCTTTCAGTTATGAACTGATGACTTATGTGTCGGAACTTGACCTGCTGAATTACTCCAGCACCTTCTGAGATATTTCCGTACATAACCTGTAGTTTTTTGTTTTTGCATTTAATATATTTAGGTTTATTAAGTGATTTTTTAAATATTTAATTTTATTATTGTAACCTGTACCGAGGTAATGTTATGGTCATTGCGGACATGAGCTGGTACATCTGTGTTACACCATATTTAGCTGTTGTTTTCGAGAGATAGATCAGCCATGATTGAATGGCGGAGTACACTTGATGGGCCGAGTGGCCTAATTCTGCACCTACTGTATCTCTTACGATCTCCTTCTAGATACAGAGCTGATTGCTGGTACATTTGTAGACAACAGACAATAAACAATAGACAATAGGTGCAGGAGTAGGCCATTCGGTCCTTCGAGCCAGCACCGCCATTCAATGTGATCATGGCTGATCATCCATAATCAGTACCCCGTTCCTGCCTTCTCCCCATATCCCCTGACTCTGCTATTTTTAAGAGCCCTATCTAGCTCTCCCTTGAAAGCATCCAGAGAACCTGCCTCCACCGCCCTCTGAGGCAGAGAATTCCACAGACTCACAACTCTCTGTGAGAAAAAGTGTTTCCTCGTCTTCGTTCTAAATGGCTTACTCCTTATTCTTAAACTGTGTGGCCCCTGGTTCTGGACTCCCCCAACATCGGGAACATGTTTCCTGCCTCCAGCGTGTCTAAGCCCTTAACAATCTTATACAGGATCATTCAGATAACTCAGAAGCCCACCCCACCCCAGCCATTGCACTTAAAGCCACGAGGGTGTGAAAGAGAATTTTCCTCAGAGCTGTGAGAACTTCAGACGCGAAATAATGATTGTCTTTCTGATAATGCGCCTGAAATGTGCCTGTAAATCACTGTGCTTCATTCATGTCAGGCGCGCTTTTGTTTAACCAAGATAATACAGCTTAAGAGATGTTTTTTATAGCTGTGCGCTGTGTAACTGGCCCGCTGGGATGCATCATCATTGCCCTCACAGCGTTATACCCCACGCTTGATTTATTGGAGATCAAAATTAGATTCTGTCTCTTCAGGAATTTATCGCAGGTTGCAGGGACCAGATTAATCCAGGAATCGGGAAGAGATGTGGTGGAACACAGTCAACCCTTCGCAGTACAGCGCAAAACCGCTTCACGCTGCCTGCCGCGCCAACTACTGCAGTAGACAATAGACAATAGGTGCAGGAGTAGGCCATTCAGCCCAAACCGGAGCACCCAGAGAAAGATACATCAAGGAAACAGGCCCTTCGGCCCTTCGAGCCAGCACCGCCATTCAATGTGATCATGGCTGATCATCCACAATCATCCACATCTACATTCCTGCCTTCTCCCCATATCCCCTGACTCCGCTATCTTTAAGAGCCCTATCTAGCTCCCTCTTGAAAGTATCCAGAGAACCGGCCTCCACCGCCCTCTGAGGCAGAGAATTCCACAGACTCACAATTCTCTGTGTGAAAAAGTGTTTCCTCGTCTCCGTTCTAACTGGCTTACCCCTTATTCTTAAACTGTGGCCCCTGGTTCTGGACTCCCCCAACATCGGGAACATGTTTCCTGCCTCTGGCGTGTCCAAACCCTTAATAATCTTATATGTTTCATAAAGATACCCTCTCATCCTTCTAGACTCCAGAGTGTACAAGCCCAGCTGCTCCATTCTCTCAGCATATGACAGTCCCGTCATCCTGGGAATTAACCTGGTGAACCTACGATGCATACCAAGAGTGTCCTTCCTCAAATTTGGAGACCAAAACTGCACACAATACTCCAGGTGTGGTCTCACTAGGGCCCTGTACAACTGCGGAAGGACCTCTTTGCTCCTATAGGCTGACTCCGCTATCTTTAAGAGCCCTATCTAGCTCTCTCTTGAAAGCATCCAGAGAACCTGCCTCCACCGCCCTCTGAGGCAGAGAATTCCACAGACTCACAACTCTCTGTGTGAAAAAGTGTTTCCTCGTCTCCGTTCTAAATGGCTTAGCCCTTATTCTTAAACTGTGTGAGGCCCCTGGTTCTGGACTTCCACCAACATCGGGACCGCTTCACGCTGCCTGCCGCGCTAACTACTGCAGTAACCGTTGAACCGCATCTCTCTTGGCGACACGGGGAACTGCAGACGCTGTAATCTTGAGCAAAACGCAAAGTTCATAAATTCATGTGAAAGCGGCGGAATTGGGCCATTCGGCCCATCGGGACTACTCCGCCATTCACTTGTGTTTGTTTTGTGTAGGAAGGAACTGCAGATGCTGGAAACAAAGAGTAGGGATTAACGGGTCCTTTTCAGAATGGCAGGCAGTGACTAGTGGGGTACCACAAGGCTCGATGCTGGGACCACAGCTATTTACAATATACTTCAATGATGTAGATGAAGGGATTCAAAGTAACATTAGTAAATTTGCAGATGACACAAAGCTGGGTGGCAGTGTGAACTGTGAGGAGGATGCTATGAGAATGCAGGGTGACTTGGACAGGTTGGGTGAGTGGGCAGATGCATGGCAGATGCAGTTTAATGTGGATAAATGTGAGGTTAGCAAAAACAGGAAGGCAGATTATTATCTAAACGGTGTCACGTTGCGAAAAGGGGAAGTACAACAGGATCTGGGGGTCCTTGTTCATGCAGGTACAGCAGGCAGTGAAGAAAGCGAATGGCATGTTGGCCTTCATAACAAGAGGAGTTGAGTGCAGGCGTTTAAACAGCAGGTAGACACAAAAGTGGTAGAGGACTGCTGATCCGCCCAGCTTACCCTTGAGCATCACTACAAGATTCAGATGGCACAATGCAACCTCGGTTGGAGTGAAAGCCACTTAATATAATGTAGACACAAAATGCTGGAGTAACTCAGTGGGACAGGCTGCATCTCTGGAGAGAAGAAATGTCTTCAGAAGGGTCACGACCCGAAACGTCACCCATTCCTTCTCACCAGAGGAAGGGTCTCGACCCGAAACGTCACCCAGTCCTTCGCTCCATAGATGCTGCCTCGCCCGTTGAGTTTCTCCAGCATTTTTCTCTACCTATAACTTTTTGAAGTTCGCTTGTTCCGATAAGAGGAAGGGTCTCGACCCGAAACGTCACCCATTCCTTCGCTCCATAGACGCTGCCTCGCCCGCTGTGTTTTTCCAGCATTTTTGTCTACCATCGATTTTTTTCCAGCATCTGCAGTTCCTTCTTTAAACTTCTCAAAGTTGTGAGCCGTCGAGGTTTGTTGCTGTTGATTTAATTGCTGTCAATTAAAATTCATAACAACTTTTGGGTTATTTTCTCGCCTGGGATTCCGCTCCGACATTTCTCTGTGACAAGCTCAATTTCAAGCAAATAATGGCAAGTAATATGTCTTTACATTCGGCGGGATCATCAATATCTCACTGCGGCAGTCTTGAGAGTAATTTAGTGCTGCCGGTTCATTTATATTTGTGTCAAAACAATGACTATTTTCACTCATTTTATTACATATCCGAGAAGGTCACATATGAGTGATTGTGTGGGTAATGATAATTTATTGAGATACAGCATCATGTTGCTTTTGGAAGGCGCAGCAAAAGATTAACATTTAGCTGCAACTTCTCGAAGTTGCTGATGTCTCCCGTGCGGAAAAAAACTTTTCAGGTGGCAGCGACACGTTTCATTTCAGTGCCTTGTTGTCAGTTCTGACTTGACATCAGAGTTCATCCAAAGAACGAACAGGCTTGGACACACGAGGAGGAGGAACCGCACGCAACAAGACACGAGAGTGCTGGAGTAACACGGCGGGCCGGGCGGCATCTCTGGAGAACGTGGATCGTTCATTGTTTAAGAAGGAACTGCAGATGCTAGAAAATCGAAGGTAGACAAAAGTGCTGGAGAAACTCAGCGGGTGAGGCAGCATCTACGGAGCGAAGGAAATAGGCGACGTTTCGGGTCGAGACCCTTCTTCAGACATTAGTTCATAAGTTGGTCGGTGATAGGAGCAGAATTAGGCCCTTCGGCCCATCGCGTCCACTCCGCCATTCAATCATGGCTGATCTATCTCTCCCTCCTAACTCCATTCTCCTGCCTTCTCCCCATAACCTCTGACACCCGTACTAATCAAGAATCTATCAATCTCTGCCTTAAAAATATCCACTGACGTGGCCTCCGCAGCCTTCTGTGGCAAATAATTCCACAGATTCACCGCCCTCTGACTAAAGAAATTCCTCCTCATTTCCTTCCTACAAGAACGTCCTTTTATTCTGAGGCTGTGACCTCTAGTCCTAGACTCTCCCACTAATGGAAACATCCTCTCTACATCTATTCCATCCAAGCCTGATAGGTGATGTGTCGGGTCGGGACCCTTCTTGCTACAGTACATCCTGAAGTAATTTTGTGTTCCTTGAAGGGGAAAACTGGGCAGACATTTCAGGTCTTTATTCTGAAGAAGTTTAATTTATAATTGTCACATGTTTCATGTATTACATGTTTCATGTAATTTGTGATTTTGTGTTTTATGACTGTTGGCAGATCAATTTCCCTCCTGGGATGAACAAAGTTCTATCGCATCGTATCTTATGTACCGAGGTACAATGAAAAGCTTTTTGATGTTGCGTACTATCCAGTCAGTGAAAAGACTATGCATGATTTACGATCAAGACATCCACAATATACAGGCACAGGATAAAGAAAATACTGTGTAGGAAGGAAGTGCAAGGTGCTGGTTTAAACCGGAGATAGACACAAAATGCGGGAGTAACTTAGCGGGACAGGCAGCATCTCTGGAGAGAAGGAATGGGTGAGGTTTCGAGTCGAGATCTTTCTTCAGACCTGTTTAGTGCAAGATAAAGTCCTGTAAAGTCTGATTAAAGATAGTCTGAGATTATCCAATGAGGTAGATGGGAGTTCAGGACCACTCTCTAGTTGGTGGTAGGATGGTTCAGGTGTCTGATAACAGCTTGGAAGAAACTGTCCCTGAATTTGTCTAAAGAAGGGTCTCGACCCGAAACGTCACCCATTCTTTCGCTCCATAGATGCTACCTGACCCGCTGAGTTTCTCCAACATTTTTGTCCACCTCTGAATCTGGAGGTGTGCGTTTTCACACTTTAGTACCTCTTGCCTGATGGGAGAGGGGAGAAGCGGGAGTGACTGTCCAAATGATAGTCCATAAGTCTAAAAAAATGAGGCAGTTAGCAGGACTTCTATCCTCTCTAGTCAGTGATGGAATGATTCATGGATAGAACGGTGGACGGGCCAGGTGGGACTAGCGTAGATGGGGCATGGCCGCAACAAATTGCAGAATTGTGGACGCAGCCTGGACTATCACACAAACCAACCTCCCTTCCATTGACTCCATTTATATCAAGGGATATGGGGAGAAGGCAGGCACGGGTTATTGATAGGGGACGATCAGCCATGATCACAATGAATGGCGGTGCTGGCTCGAAGGGCCGAATGGCCTCCTCCTGCACTTGTTTTCTATGTTTCTATGTTACCTCACGCTGCCTCGGCAAGGACGAGTCGCACCCCGGACACTCCCTCTTCTCCCCTCTCCCATCGGGAAAAGGTACAGAAGTGTGAAAACACACACCTCCGGATTAGACAATTGACAATAAACAATAGACAACAGGTGCAGGAGTAGGCCATTCGGCCCTTCGAGCCAGCACCGCCATTCAATGTGATCATGGCTGATCATCCCCAATCAGTACCCCATTCCTGCCTTCTCCCCATATCTCCTGACTCCGCTATTTTTACGAGCCCTACCTAGCTCTCTCTTGAAAGCATCCAGAGAACCGGCCCCCACTGCCCTCTGAGGCAGAGAATTCCACAGACTCACAATTCTGTGTGAATAAGTGTTCCCTCATCTCCGTTCTAAATGGCTTACTCTTTATTCTTAAACTGTGGCCCCTGGTTCTGGACATACCCAACATCGGGAACATGTTTCCTGCCTCTAGCATGGCCAAGCCCTTAACAATCTTATATGTTTCAGGGACAGTTTCTTCCCAGCTGTTATCAGGCAACTGAACCATCCTACCACAACCAGAGATCAGTGCTTAACTACCACCTACCTCGTAGGAGACCCTTGGACTATCTTTGATTGGACTTTGCTAGCTTTACCTTGCACTAACGTTATTCCAAAGGGAATGTATCATGTATCTGTACATTGTGGACGGCTCGATTGTAATCATGTGTTGTCTTTCCGCTGACTGGGTAGCACGCCACATAAGCTTTTAGCTGTACCTCGGTACACGTGACAAAGAACTCAACTGGACTAAAAACGAATCTAAACTAATCTTGGCTGGCATGGGCAATCTCGGACGAAGGGCTTTTATTTCCCGTGATCATTGGGAAGAGGCATTAAAACCTACTGTAAGCCTTGTGGGAGGGAACTGCAGATGCCATGCGCAGTCTCGCAGATCGTTCCGCTGAGCCCGCCAAAAACCTACCTGATCTCCCGGTTGCCAAACAACTAGGACTTGGAAATGGCGCCAAACTGCCGTCTGCTGACTTTGCCAAGCACTTTACCTCCCCTCCCATTCCCGCACTGACCTTTCTGTCCTGGGCCTCCTCCATTGTCAGAGTGAGGCCCAGCGTTAATTGGAGGAACAGCACCTCATATTTCGCTTGGGCAGCTTACACCCCAGTGGTATGAACATTGACTTCAAGTAACCCTTGCTTTCCCTCTCACTCCATCCCTTCCCCTTCCCAGTTCTCCCGCCAGTTTCACTGTCCTCCTGATGACGTTTTATCGACGATCAGTCTGAAGAAGGGTTTCGGCCCGAAACGTTACCTATTTCCTTCGCTCCATAGATGCTGCTGCACCCGCTGAGTTTCTCCAGCATTTTTGTGTACCTGACATTTTATCTCTGTTTGCTTTGTTGTCACCTTCTCCCAGCCAACAATGGTCTACTGTACATTTTAATTGATCCACATCTCTTTTGATGTCTCGTTTCCACACACTTTACCCGTCCTGATTTCTGTGTCTCCCTCTCATAGAAACAGAGAAACATAGAAAATAGGTGCAGGAGGAGGCCATTCGGCCCTTCGAGCCAGCACCGCCCTTCATTGTGATCATGGCTGATCGTCCCCAATCAATAACCTGTGCCTGCCTTCTCCCCATACCCCTTGATTCCACTAGCCCCTAGAGCTCTATCTAACTCTCTCTTAAATCCATCCAGTGATTTGGCCTCCACTGCCCTCCGTTCTTTCTCTCCGGAGACGCTGCCTGTCCCGCTGAGTTACTCCAGCTTTTTGTGTCTAACTTCGGATTAAGCCTGAGCCCTTGTCTGCTCTCCCAGGTGTGTGCAGCAAATCTTGCAGTGCTGTCCTTTAAAGAGGGCCAAGCAGCTTTCCACCAAATGATGAGGATGTCGCCAGGACTGGAGGGTCTGAGCTACAGGGAGAGGTTGAGCAGGCTGGGACTCTATTCCTTGGAGCGCAGGAGGATGAGCCGTGATCTTATAGAGGTGTATAAAATCATGAGAGGAATATATCGGCTGTAGATGCACAGAGTCTCTTGCCCAGAGTAGGGGAATCGAGGACCAGAGGACACAGGTTTAGGTGAAGGGAAAAAAATGTAATAGGAATCTGGGGTAACTTTTTCACACAAAGGGTGGTGGGTGTATGGAACAAGCTGCCAGAGGAGGTAGTTGAGGCTGGGAATATCACAACATTTAAGAAACAGTTAGACAATTACATGGATAGGACAGGTTTGGAGGGATATGGACCAAACGCAGGCAGCTGGGACTAGTGTAGCTGGGACGTGTTGGCGGGTGTGGGCAAGTTGGGCCGAAGGGCCTGTTTCCACACTGTATCGCTCTATGACTCTAAGTGCCTGCCAACATTGACCTCTCAACCATCATCATTCAAGGTGATTTCCTGGTCATTATGATGTTGTTCATGGTATCTTGCTGTGGGCTCGTTGGTTTCAGCAGCCTTGTGGATGTGAAAGACGCAGCATTCCTGCCCTGTTCTTTATTCCCAGGTCAAGAGAGATGGCCGCATGGTGGTGCAGCGGTAAAATGAACAAATGAAAACTTTATTGTCACGTGGCACAAGTCGCAGTGAAATATTATTTGTTTCACGCACACGAGGTATTCAAATAGTCTCCACATAAAGGGCGGCAACAAAGTTAGAAAGTACCCACGCCCCCTTCCCCCCCCCCCGCGCCAGGTCCATCATTGCTCTCCCCGTCACCTCCCTCCCCCCGACCCCCCCTAACCCCTCCCCCTCCCCTCCCTCATAGCTGTCTCCCCAAGCATTTTGTTCCCAGCGGCGCGTATACCGACTCCCACGTAGCCCGCCCTCGACCGCCGCACCGACCTCCTCCACGATCGCCGCACCGACCACCTCCATCTGGTCCCTTCCTTACGCCCCTGCGGCGCCGGACCGCGCCCCAGCCGCAAGCTGCGTCAACCCGCCAGGCTCCATCGACCTGCTGCCTGGCAAACCTGCGCATCTTTGGCTCGACGGAGCCCCTGGGTCAGCGGAGCCCGCGGCTGGGGCCCAGTTCGTTGCCACGGAGACGCCCGGAGACGAACCAGGCCCCTGCAGAGTTAGCGGAGAGGTCGGTGATGGCGGCCGATGAGGACGCACCACGTGGGAGTGAGGACGTGGCTACTGAGGGAAGGAACAAAGGGGGACCCAGCATGTAGGGACCACCGTGAGGGAGGGGGGAGGGGGAAGAACAAAGGGACAACTGGGGCGAGGGAGAATTCATAACTCTGTAAACGCCCTTTATGGGCGACTGTTTGCATACCTAGGGTAGGCAAGCAAAGAATGTCACTGTGACTTGTCGCATGAGATAATAAAGCATTCAATTCAATTCAATGTGGGAGGAAACCGGAGCAACCGGAGAAAACCCACGCGGTCACAGGGAGAACGTTAAAAACTCCGTACAGCCAGCACCCGTAGTCAGGATCGAACCCGGGGCTCTGGCGCAGTAAGGCAGCAACTCTACTGCTACGCCACCTTGACGCCCTAAATTCAATAATTTAAAAACCCCAATGTTTTTGCAAAAAGCCTGAAGTACAGAGCAATCAAGACAGTTTGTAGCTCGTAGAGAGGATGTTTCCACTAGTGGGAGAGTCCAGGGCCAGAGGTCTTGGCCTCAGAATAAATGGACATTCCTTTAGGAAGGAGGTGAGGAGGAATTTCTTTAGTCAGAGGGTGGTGAATCTGTGGAATTCATTGCCACAGAAGGCTGTGGAGGTCAACTCAATGGATATATTTAAGGCAGAGATAGATAGATTCTTGATTAGTACGGGTGTCAGGGGTTATGGAGAGAAGGCAGGTGAATGGAGTTAGGAGGGAGAGATAGATCAGCCATGATTGAATGGCAGAGTAGACTTGATGGGCCAAATGGCTTGATTCTACTCCTATTATTTGTGAATTTATGGGCCGTTTTCTTGCTTGCTTAAGGACACATGAATTATGAATGATTTCGCCAATAAATCAATGCATGTTGGATTTCATCAGTTCTGCAAATCACTTTATCATTTAAAACTAGTTGATCACTCAAGCTAATGTGTAAATGAGCTTGTTGAAAAATAATCTTTCTTTCATGAGAGAATTCGCTTGTTGATCCCCCTGGATGTGCAATTTATTCTACTTTCTGTCACAGTTTTAACATGGAGATCGACATATGTTGAGGCATTTTCTCGAAGCCAGTGCATTTCTTGTGAAGTTACTATTTTTTAAAGCGCAGATTGCGAGGTTGTTGATTGGTAAAGGCGTCAAAGGTTGTGGGAAGAAAGCGATGGGAGAATTGGATTGAGAGGAAGAGACAGGTCGGACTTGGTTGAATGGCAGGGTACTCGACGGGCCGAATGGCCTAATTCTGCTCCTAGGAGGTATTTACATGAACAGTAAGTCCACACAGACACAAAAAAAAAAAACTCAGCGGGCTAGGCAGCATCTCTGGAGAGAAGGAATGGGTGACGTTAGAAGGGTCTCGACCCGAAGCGTCACCCGTTCCTTCTCTCCAGAGATGCTGCCTGCCCCGCTGAGCTACTCCAGCATTTTAAGTCGATCTCCGGTTTAAAACAGCATCTGCAGTTCCTTCCTGCACCGTAAGTCCACAGTTTATAGCCTGATGAAGTTTATAGTCTGATGAAAGGTCTTGACCCGAAGTCACCTATTCCTTCTCTCCGGAGATGCTGCCTGTTCCGCTGGGTTACTCCAGCATTCCTTGTCTATCTTAGGCAGTTTGTAGTTTTGTTTGGGAAGCATGGGAAACATGTCTTGAAGCCCATCAAGTCCACGCTGGCCGTCGATCACCCATTCACATTTGTTCTGTGTTAACCAACTTTCTCAAACACTCCATCCAGACAAGTCAAGAGTCACATTATTGCCATGTGTCCCAGATAGGAAATTCTGGAGTATGGTGTACAATTTTGGTCGCCTAATTATAGGAAAGGATGTCAACAAAATAGAGAGAGTACAGAGGAGATTTACTAGAATGTTGCCTGGGTTTCAGCAACTAAGTTACAGAGAAAGGTTGAACAAGTTAGGATGTTAGGCTGGGATGTCAGGACTTTCATATGAAGAAAGACTGGATAGACTCGGTTTGTACTCGCTAGAATTTAGAAGCTTGAGGGGGGATCTTATAGATACTTACAAAATTCTTAAGGGGTTGGACAGGCTAGATGCAGGAAGATTGTTCCCGGTGTTGGGGAAGTCCAGAACAAGGGGTCATAGTTTAAGGATAAGGGGGAAATCTTTTAAGACCGAGATGAGGAAAACATTTTTCACACAGAGAGTGGTGAATCTCTGGAACTCTCTGCCACAGAAGGTAGTTGAGGCAAGTTCATTGGCTATATTTAAGAGAGAGTTAGATGTGGCCCTTGTGGCTAAAGGGATCAGGGGGTATGGAGAGAAGGCAGGTACAGGATACTGAGTTGGATGATCAGCCATTATCATATTGAATGGCGGTGCAGGCTCGAAGGGCCGAATGGCCCACTCCTGCACCTATTTTCTATGTTTCTATGTTTCTAAGTTAGGTCTTTATTCTTTGGAGCGCAGAAGGTTAAGGGGGGACTTGATAGAGATCTTTAAAATGATGAGAGGGATAGACAGAGTTGACGTGGATAAGCTTTTCCCATTGAGAGTAGGGAAGATTCAAACAAGAGGACATGACTTGAGAATTAAGGGACAGAAGTTTAGGGGTAACACGAGGGGGAACTTCTTTACTCAGAGAGTGGTAGCTGCGTGGAATGAGCTTCCAGTGGAAGTGGTGGAGGCAGGTCCGATTTTATCATTTAAAAATAAATTGGATAGGTATATGGACGGGAAAGGAATGGAGGGTTATGGTCTGAGTGCAGGTAGATGGGACTAGGGGAGAATAAGTGTTCGGCACGGACTGGAAGGGCTGAGGTGGCCTGTTTCCGTGCTGTAATTGTTATATGGTTATATGAAATGAAATTCTTGCTTGCTGCAGCACAACAGAATATGTAAACATAATACAGCACAGGAGATAAAAGTTCAGTGTGTTTATATACCATAGACCATATATATATACACAATAAGTAAACAGATAAAGTGCAATAGGCTATTTAATAGCCTGATGGCTGTGGGGAAGCAGCTGCTCCTGAACCTGGATGTTGCAGATTTCAGGCTCCTGTACTTTCTACCTGAAGGTAGTAGGGAGATGAGTGTGTGGCCAGGATGGTGTGGGTCCTTGATGATGCTGGCAGCCTTTTTGAGGCAGCGACTGCGATAGATCCCTTCGATGGTGGGGAGGTCAGAGCCGGTGATGGACTGGGCAGTGGTCACAACTTTCTGCAGACTTTTCCGCTCCTGGACGTTCAAGTTGCCGAACCAAGTCACGATGCAACCGGTCAGCATGCTCTCCAATGTGACCAGGGGCAATTATGTACAAACGGATGCATTGAAGGGAAATCTGAAGGGAGGACTGAATTGAAGGCGAGTTGTTGGAGGAACTCCGTAGGCCAGGCAGTAGCCGTGCAGGGAAATAGTTCGGGCGGCACGGTGGTGCGGCGGTACAGTTGCTGCCTTACAGCGCTTGCAGCATCAGAGACCCTGGTTCGATCCCCGACTACGGGTGCTGTCTGTATGGAGTTTGTACGTTCTCCCCGTGACCAAGTGGGTTTTCTCCAAGATCTTCAATTTCCTCCCACACTCCAAAGACGTGCTGATAGAAAGATAGAAACATAGAAAATAGGTGCAGGAGTAGGCCATTCGGCCCTTTGAGCCTGCACCGCCATTCAATATGATCATGGCTGATCATCCAACTCAGTATCCCGTACCTGCCTTCTCTCCATACCCCCTGATCCCTTTAGCCACAAGGGCCACATCTAACTCCCTCTTAAATATAGCCAATGAACTGGCCTCAACTACCTTCTGTGGCAGAGAATTCCACAGATTCACCACTCTCTGTGTGAAAAATGTTTTCCTCATCTCGGTCCTAAAAGATTTCCCCCTTATCCTTAAACTGTGACCCCTTGTTCTGGACTTCCCCAATACCGGGAACAATCTTCCTGCATCTAGCCTGTCCAACCCCTTAAGAATTTTGTAAGTTTCTATAAGATCCCCCCTCAATCTTCTAAATTCTAGCGAGTACAAACCGAGTCTATCCAGTCTTTCTTCATATGAAAGTCCTGACATCCCAGGAATCAGTCTGGTGAACCTTCTCTGTACTCCCTCTGATGAAACTTCTCCACATCCCTTTCCAGCTAAACAGCATCCTTCCTTTGTGTAGGAAAGATCTTTTTTAAATATTTCATCAGATCGAATAGCTCGCTGGCATAGATCACATCCCTGCAGATTCCAAGCACTTGGTAAAATTAGAAGTGTCGGAAGGAACACGCAGTTGCTGGTTTTAATCAAAAGCTAGCCACACAAAAGCTGCAGTAACTCAGCGGGTCAGGCAGCATCTCTGGATAGAGGGAGTCGGTTGGGAAGGAACTGCAGATGCTGGTTTAAGCTGGAGATAGGTACAAAAAGCTGGAGTAACTGAGCAGGATAGGCAGCATCTCTGGAGAGAAGAAATAGAAGCATAGAAACATAGAAAATAGTTGCAGGAGGAAGCCATTCGGCCCTTCGAGCCAGCACCGCCATTCATTGTGATCATGGCTGACCGTCCCCTATCAATAACCCGTGCCTGCCTTCTCCCCATATCCCTTGATTCCACCAGCCCCTAGAGCTCTATCTAACACTCTCTTAAATCAACCAAGTGATTTGGCCTCCACTCTTCTTCTTTTCATGTCTTTGAAGCTGGTTGACTATATGACAGTTTCCCATTCCTTTACACAGTCCTTTGCGTTTTTGTTGAACACTGCAAGATCCTTTGAGCTGCACTGGTTGGGTAGTAGGGGGCAGACAAGGCAGTGCTGCATTGTATGGTCCTCTTCTCCACATTCATAGGTGGTTTGGCCAGTTTCATAGCCCCATCTGGCCATGGCAGCTTTTGATCGCCCTGTTCCTGTTCTCAGGCGGTTGAGCGTCTTCCACTGGACCCATGGTGCTTCTGAGCCCGGAGGGAGGGCTTCAGAAGGAGGGATACCCATGTCAGTAGGAGGGGGGTCGTCCTCAAGCCTTTTTGTCCATAGCTGGAGTCTGGTTTCTTCCCGTGATGCTATTAGGGGCTAGACATGGCTGAGAAAGCTTCTCCTGGACTTCAGCCATTGGGCCGGGGGTACACGTCCGTAGAGGAGGTGGCGTTCATCACTGGTGGCCTTGGTCATCTCTACTCGGCTGGCGACTTCCCGTCTCACATCAGCAGGGGCAATGCCAGCGAGGAGGTGCAGGTTGTTTATGTTGGTGGGCTTCAAGCAGCCAGTGATTGAGCGGCAGGTGTTATTCAACGCTGGGTCTAGTTTCTTGGCATGGGATGATCTCTCCCAAACAGGACACGCATACTCCGCAGAGGAGTAGCACAGGGCCAGAGCAGTAGATCTTAATGTGTGTGCTGTGGCTCCCCATTTGGAGTTGGTCAGCTTCCGGAGGATGTTATTTCGGGAGTTAACTTTCAGTTTGGTGTTTTTGACGTGTTCCTTATAGGAGAGAGTGCGATCCAGTGTTACACCGAGGTAGACAGGGTTGGTGCAGTGCTCAAGAGGTGTTCCAGACCATGTGATGTTAAGGGGTCTGTTTGCTTCCCGGTTCCTGAGATGGAACGAGCAGGCTTGGGTCTTCGCAGGGTTTGCGTGTAGGTGGTTGCGCTCGTAGTAGAGGTGTAGCTCATCTAGGGCTGAGGTGAGATTCGCTTCTACAGCTTCAAACGTACTCTCTTGGGATGTTACACAGAGGTCGTCGGCGTAGATGAACCGCTCAGTGTTGTGGTCCATTGGCTGGTCATTGGTGTAGATGTTATATAGTAGTGGAGCCAGCACACTACCTTGAGGCAAGCCATTCCGTTGTCGTCGCCAGCGACTTTGCTTGTTGTTAAGGACAACATAGAAGCGCCTATCTTTCAGGAGGGCTCCGATGAGGTCCGTGAGTGCCAGGTCTTTGGTATTCTCCAAGATCTTTTTTAGGAGGAGGCGGTGGTTCACAGTGTCATACGCGGCAGACAGATCAACAAAGACGGCTCCTGTCACCAGTCCTTCCTGGAACCCGTCTTCAATGTGCTGTGTGAGATTCAGAAGTTGACTTGTTGTGGATTTGCCAGGTCGGAATCCAGCTTGTTGAGGGATGGTGGCTGGTTCAGCGACTGGGGTAAGCCTGTTGAGGATCAGGCGCTCAAACAGCTTGTACGGGTGGCATAGCAGGGAGATTGGGCGGAAGCTCTTTGCATATGCTGGATCTTTACCGGGTTTTAGAAGGGCGATGATTTTGGTTTTCCTCCAGATCTTTGGGATGTTTCTTGTCAGCATGCAGTTGTTCATCAGCTCAAGGACCCACTTCCGTGTCAGAGGTCCAAACTGCTTGATCTCCTCTGTGAAAATATTGTCCAGGCCGATGGCTTTGCCAGTCTTGAGGGCTTTGATGCTGATATTGAGCTCTTCAAGGGAGAACGGCTCAGTCAGTCGGTCTGCCTTTGGTCTTGGCTGTTTGGTGGTGGATTTCCCGTTGAGCAGCAACTGATGCGCAACTTGGTTGGCCGTGGTGGTATACTGTTGATGTGTTGGTGTTGATGGGTCATTGCTGATTTTTCGGATGAGGCTCCGTGCCTTTTTGCTGTTTTTTGCCATATCAGTTGTCTCCAGTAGAGTTTGCCATTTCCGCTGGCGGCATTCTGATAGGGAGGTCATGAGTCTCTCACCTACTTCCATGGTGCTTTCAGCAAAGGGGTCAGATTCGTAGAGCTGTTGGTATTGCTCATATAGTTCGCTACTTGGAGTGTCAAGGCCGGGGATGTATTGAGTGCAGCAGCCTCTCGGGATGTTCTTCCGGGCTGCCTGGTGCACTAACTTGCTGAAGATTTGATAGTTTTTGGGGTCCGCTGGAAGGTGGGCGATCTTCCCTTCAAGATCTTCTTGGAAACCAGGCCAGTTCGCTTTCCCAAAATTGAATCTTCTCTGGAAAGGAACTGTGGCTCCACTGCCCTCTGTGGCAGGGAATTCCACAAATTCACAACCCTCTGGGTGAAAAGGTTTTTTTCTCACCTCAGTCTTAAATGGCCTTCCTTTTATTCTAAGACTGTGGCCCCTGGTTCTGGACCCGCCCAACATTGGGAACATTTTTCCTGCATCTAGCTTGTCCAGTCCTTTTATGTTTCTATAAAACCCCCCCATCATCCTTCTAAACTCCAGTGAATACAAGCATAGCCTTTTCAATCTTTCCTCATATGACAGTCCCGCCATCCCAGGGATCAATCTCGTGAACCTACGCTGCACTGCCTCAATCACAAGGATGTCCTTCCTCAAATTAGGAGACCAAAACTGTACACAATACTCCAGATGTGGTCTCACCAGAGCCCTGTACAACTGCAGAAGAACCTCTCTACTCCTATACTGAAATCCTCTTGTTATGAAGGCCAACATTCCATTAGCTTTCTTCACTGAATAGGTGGCGTTTTGGGGCGAGACCCTTCTTCAGATCTACTGTAACATCTTTCCTTTAACCTGGGTGACCAAAACTGAACACAATACTCCAAAACCTGGCCTCACCAATACCTTATCAGCCCAATCTCCGTCCCATCTAGCCCCGGCGTGTCGCAGACACAATGCGTTTGACCTGTAACAAGTCCTCGTCCCACCTTCCAATGTTATCAAAGGTAGACACAAAAATGCTGGAATAACTCAACGGGACAGGCAGCATCTCTGGAGAGAAGGAATGGGTGACGCTTCAGGTCTTCGTCTATCTCCAGCTTAAACCAGCGTCTGCAGTTCCTTCCCAACCAAAGATCCCACAGGATTTTTGATCCAACCCACTCCCTCTCTCCAGAGATGCTGCCTGACCCGCTGAGTTAAGGGCCTGTCCCACTTTCCCGAGTCCTCTGCCGAGTTGAAAGGACCTTTAAAAAAATCAAGATTTTTGTGATCTACGAACTCCTCCTCCCGACTATTTTTTTCTCGTGGACTTTTTTGTCATGATGGAAAAAACGTCCCGACTTTCCTGATGTCCTGAGTACCTACGCTGGCATAAAGAGCCGCTACGATATATCTACGGACACCTACGGCTTCCGACAGACTCGCTACGGACATTCTCCGAGTTTGAATCAAGGGGAAACATAGAAACATAGAAAATAGGTGCAGGAGTAGGCCATTCGGCCCTTCGAGCCTGCACCGCCATTCAATATGATCATGGCTGATCATCCAACTCAGTATCCTGTACCTGCCTTCTCTCCATACCCCCTGATCCCTTTAGCCACGAGGGCCACATCTATCTCCCTCCTAAAAATAGCCAATGAACTGGCCTCAACTACCTTCTGTAGCAGAGAATTCCAGAGATTCACCACTCTCTGTGTGAAAAATGTTTTTCTCATCTCGGTCCTAAAAGACTTCCCTCTTATCCTTAAAGCTCGGGAGAATTCGTGAGTAACTCGGAGAAGTGGGACTGGCCCGTTACTCCAGCTTTAGTGTGTCTATCTTTTGGTTTGAACCAGCATCTGCAGTTCCTTCCTACGCTTCTAATTTTACCAAGTGCTTGGAATCTGCAGGGATGTGATCTATGCCAGCGAGCTATTTGATCTGATGAAATATAAAAAAAAAAGATGCCATCAACTGCAGCAGAAATCAATGACGGCCTGTCATTAAAATGTGATGATCCAGATTTTAATTACAAGTCGCTGGTGCAATATTGAAGTCCGCTGGTGAGTTGCAACAGAGCTGACACCCGCGTCTCGGGATTCAAGCAATATACTCAGACATTTCCCTTCAGCTTCTGATCGCTTGAAACTAATTCTACTTATTAGTTTTACCCTGGATCAAACATCTCTTGTCTGGAACAATGAACTCACGACGATCAAAAAAATCTTCAATCGCAATATTGAGGAGGGGATTGGATAATGGGAATTAATGGGGAATGGGCAGCAGTTGCTGCCTCACAGTGCCAGGGACCCGGGTTCGAACCTGACTACGGGTGCTGTCTGTACGGAGTTTGCAGGTTGTCCCCTCTAACCCGCGAGGATTTTTTCCTAGATCTTCGGTTTCCTCCCACACTCCAAAGACGTGCAGGTTTGCAGGTTAATTGGCTTGGTGTAAATGTAAAATTGGCCCCACTGTGTGTGTAGGATAGTGTCAAGGGGCTGTCCCACTGTACTAGGTAATTCAAGAGCTGTCCCAAGTTAAAAAAAAATCAAACTCGTGGTAAGCACGTAGAATAATAATAATAATAATGGATGGGATTTATATAGCGCCTTTCTAATACTCAAGGCGCTTTACATCGCATTATTCATTCACTCCTCAGTCACACTCGGTGGTGGTAAGCTACTTCTGTAGCCATAGCAGCCCTGGGGCAGACTGACGGAAGTGTGGCTGCCAATCTGCGCCTACGGCCCCTCCGACCACCACCAATCACTCACACACATTCACACACATTCACACACAGGCAAAGGTGGGTTAAGTGTCTTGCCCAAGGACACAACGACAGTATGCACTCCAAGCGGGATTCGAACCGTCTACGTTCCGGTTGCCAGCCGAACACTTAGCCCATTGTGCCATCTGTCGTCCCATCTGTCGTAGCGGGTACGTCGGAGCTCGGGGACGTCTCTTAGCGGCCCGTAACGCTAACGGCAGGTACTCGGGAAACGCGGTAAGCTCGTGAAGACATGTGAAGATTTTTCAACATGTTGAAAAATGTCCACGAGAGCCCCGAGTACCTACGAGCGGCTATTGCCGAAATTCTCAAATTAGGGGAAGCTCGGGAGAATTAGCTCGTACAGTGGGGCAGGCCCATTAGTGTGCGGGGGGTCGCCGGTCGGTACGTTCTCGGTGGGCCGAAGGGCCTGATTCTGCGCTCTACCTCGAAACTCTAAACCTGCCTTGGAAAAACGTTAAGCTCAAGCAAGCTGTTTTTTTAAATCTTTTTTTGCCAAGACTGAGCTTGTGATTGATTATTACCTCAGCGATGTTCAATTATTTTTCTTCATGGGCAAAGGGACAACTTTTGCTTCGTTGTACCGGTGGCATCTCTTTGAAAGAAAAACATCGTTCAAATCCCCTTTGTGTATCCTCGCACTCCATCAAATCTCTCCTTTTAAAATATTATTTTATTTCTGATTCCCTTTGGTACGTTACGCCTCTCTCATCTTTCGCCATTCTCCCAGGGAAACAGGTCTCTGATCACCACTCGTGGTCTCTCCCCCTCTTCCACCTGGCTATTTTTATTCGCTATCTTCACAGATTCTCTTTGGAAGTGTGTGTTGATGGAGAGAGAGGTTCTTTGTCCAATCAACCACGACAAATATACGGGGGGGGGGAGGGGAATGTGGGATGGGGGTGTGGGATGGGGGGGGGGGGTCACCATCGACCGAAACACAACTGGACCACTCTTTAGTCTGAAAGTCTGAAGAACGGTTTCGGCCCGAAACGTCGCCTATTTCCTTCGCTCCATAGATGCTGCCGCACCCGCTGAGTTTCTCCAGCATTTTTTGCCTACCTTCGATTTTCCAGCATCTGCAGTTCCTTTTTAGTGTAGTTCCTTTTTAGTGTAGTTTCGTTTAGAGATACAACGTGGAAACAGGTTCTTCGGCCCATCGGGTCCGCACCGACCAGCAATCTCCGCACGCGAATGCTACCCTAGGGTCAATTTACACTTGTACAAAGCCAATTAGCCTACAAACCTGCACGTCTTTGGAGCGTGGGGGGGAAACCGAAGATCTGGGAGAAAAACCCACGCAGGTCACGGGGTGAACGTACAAACACCGTACAGACAGCGCCCGTAGTCGGGATCGAACCCGGGTCTCTGGCGCTGTAAGGCAGCAACTCTACCGCTGCCTACTGATTTTAGATGATCAGCCATGATCATAGTGAATGGCGATGTCGGCTCGTAGGGCCAAATGGCCGCCTACTCCTGCATCTATTTTTCTGTTTCTAAGACGGTTCTCAGCAATGCAGGAGCAGAGATTTATAGTAACTGGCTTAGTTTAGTTTAGCTTAGTTTAGAGATACAGTGTGGATACAGGCCCTTCGGCCCACCTAGTCCAAAGAGACCCGGGTTCGATCCCGACTACGGGTGCTGTCTGTACGATGGTTGTACATTCACCCCGTGATCTGCATGGGTTTTCTCCCAGATCTCCGACCAGCGATCACCCATACACTAGTTCTATCTCAAAGCGCCTTGAGTATTTAAAGCACCTTGAGTATTAGAAAGGCGCTATATAAATCCCATCCATCATTATTATTATTATCTTACACACTAGGGCCAATTTGCAAAAGCCAATTAACCTTCAAACCTGTCAGCGCCAAAACGTGGCGACACTTGCATATTGCCGATGATGACGTCTGCTGTAGGATTTCACTGGGTTGCATGCAAAATGGGTACCTAGGTCCATGTGACAATGACGTATCATTGAAGCAAGTATCCACCGATGCTGGTTCACACCCAGGATCACAATGTGCTGGAGTAAAGGGTCTGTCCCACTTGGTCGTCATTTACGCGACATCATTTACGCCTCAGGACGCACGATGCGCTCGTCGTGACGTGCACGTGATGCACGCATGGTGCACATTACGCGCGCATGGTGCGTGGTGACGTAGGCAGTGACGCGCGGTCACGTGCGGCGCCCCACGATTTTGGGATGTACAAAATATTTGCGCGCCATCTGCGTGGGACAGGCCCTTAACTCAGCAGGTCAGGCAGCACCTCTGGAGGAAACGGAATGGGTGACATTTCGGGGGCCGGGACCCTTCTTCAGTTCTTCAGGTCTGAAGAAGGGTCCCGACCCGAATCATCGCCCATCCTTTCTATCCAGAGATGCTGCCTGTCCCGCTGAGCACATTGTGTCCAATCGACAAACCTGTAGTACGTCTTTGGAATGTGGAACCGGAGCTCCAGTGACCCCGGTTCAATCCTGACATGGGGTGCTTCCAGTGTGGAGTTTGTACGTTCACACCATGACCATGTGGGTTTTCCCCGGGAGCTCCGGTTTCCTCCCGCTCTCCAAAGACGTACAGGTTTATAGGTTAATTGACTTCGATAAAATTGTCTTTAGTGTGCAAGATAGTGCTACTGTGCAGGGTGATCACTGGTCGGCATGGACACAGTGGGACTAAGGGCCGGTTTCCACGCTGTATCTCTAAGCTATGCTTTAAAAAAAATAGGCAATAGACAATAGACAATAGGTGCAGGAGTAGGTCATTCGGCCCTTCGAGCCAGCACCGCCATTCAATGTGATCATGTCTGATCATTCCCAACCAGTACCCCGTTCCTGCCTTCTCCCCATATCCCCTGACTCCGCTATCTTTAAGACCCCTATCTAGCTCTCTCTTGAAAGCATCCTGAGAACCGGCCTCCACCGCCCCCTGAGGCAGAGAATTCCACAGACTCACAACTCTCTGTGTGAAAAAGTGTTTCCTTGTCTCCAATCTAAATGGCTTACCCCTTATTCTTAAACTGTGGCCCCAGGTTCTGGACACCCCCAACATCGGGAACATATTTCCTGCCTCTAGCGTGTCCAAACCCTTGATAATCTTATACGTTTAAATGAGATGCACTCTCATCCTTCTAAACGTAAGCAATGAAATATATTTTTACATTGTTTAGGTTTCTGGGCATTTAAGGAGGACTTTTAGTTTAGTTTAGTTTAGTTTAGTTTAGTTTAGTTTAGTTTAGTTTAGTTTAGTTTAGTTTAGTTTAGTTTAGTTTAGTTTAGTTTAGTTTAGTTTAGTTTAGTTTAGTTTAGTTTAGTTTAGTTTAGAGATACAGCGGGGAAACAGGGCCAACAGCCCACTGAGTCCACACCAACCAGCGATCCCCGCACACTAACACTATCCTACACACACCCTAGGGACAATTTGCAATTATAAGACCAGGTTTAAGACAAGCTAATCTTCTGGGTTAGCGAATGAAACAAGGATGGAAATTTACCACAACTAAAGCAAATTATTGGATACCAGGAAGATTTCGCAGAGTTGGATGCAGTTGCCTGCATTCAGCGCAAGGCCAAGAAGCCACATCGGGCTGTAACGTTCATAAGGTCATAAGGTCGTAAATGATATGAGCAGAATTAGGCCATTCGGCCCATGAAGTCTACTCCACCATTCAATCACGGCTGATCTATCCCTCCCTCCACACCCCATTCTCCTGCCTTCTCCCCATAACCCCTGACACCCGCACTAATCAAGAATCTATCTATCTCTGCCTTAAAAATATCCACTGACTTGGCCTCCACAGCCTTCTGTGGCAATGAATTCCACAGATTCACCACCCTCCGAGTGAAGACATTCCCTTTAATTCTGAGGCTGTGACCTCTGGTCCCAGACTCTCCCACTAGTGGAAACATCCTCTACACATCCACTCCATCCAGGCCCAGTGGTTAAGCTTTAATAAGGTTCCCCCCCCCCCCCACCTCATTATTCTAAACTCCAGCGAGTACAGGTCCTGTGCCGTCAAAGGCTCATAATGAGAAACAGTTGCTGAGATATTACAAGTGGAGGCGTCGACCTGTCAAAGCTCGTCAGGCAGAATGTTACAAATTAGGTTGACAGCCAACATCACAACAACATACTTGATTTTGGACTTTGAAAAAACCTTCCTGACAAACGTTGAACGTTAAAGACTTCTAGGCTGAAGCGATAAAAACAGAGGAAACCGAGGTGGGGGGGGGGGGGGGGGGAAGAGAAAAAATATCTTGAAACATTGATTAAAAAACAGGAGGTTGGTGCATTCTCATGAGGTTTAGTTTAGTTTACTTTAGAGATCCAGCGTGGAAACAGGCCATTCGGCCCACCGGGTCTGTGCCGACCAGCGATCCCCGCACATTAACTCCATCCTGCACACATTAGGGACATTTTTCACATTTATACCAAGCCAATTTACCCGCGTACCTGTACGCCTTTGGAGTGTGGGAGGAAACCGAAGATCTCGGAGGAAACCCACGCAGGTCACGGGGAGAAACGTACAAACTCCGTACAGACAGCGCGCCCGTAGTCAGGATTGAACCCGGGTCTCTGGCGCTGCGAGCGTTGTAAGGCAGCGACTCTACCGCTGCGCCACCGCGCCAAGGTGCAATGTCAGAGTGGAAGTAGGGGGGGGGGGGGGCGGGGAGGGGGGGCGATGAGAGATTCCTGCACAGGGTCATGGCTTAGAACTTCTGCTATATTTAATCAATATTAATGACTGGATATTGAAACCAAATGTAGGTTTGTCAAAAGTTGTATTTTACATTGAACCAGAGAGAGGAATGGAGGCAAAGGGAGTCCAAAATTTGAAGAATGGCTTAGGTTGTTAATTTAAAGCAGAAAACTAGATCTCTTGCCCAAACTTACTGCTGGAATTCAATATCCATATGAGTTTAGGTTTAGTTTAGGTTTGGTCTGGTTTGGTCTGGTTTGGTCTAGTTTTGTCTAGTTTGATTTAGTCTTGTTTAGTTTAGTTTAGTCTGGTTTAGTTTAGTTTAGTTTGGTTTAGAGGTACAGCATGGAAACAGGCCCTTCCATCCACTGAGTCCACTCCGACCAGCGATCATGCTCATAAGTTCTAGGAGCAGAATTCGGCCATTCGGCCCATCAAGTCTACGCTGCTATTCAAACAATGGCTGATCTATGTTTCTGTCTCAACCCCATTCTCCTGCCTTCTCCCCACAACCCCTGACACCCGTACTAATCAAGAATCTGCCAATCTCCAGCTTAAAAATATCCACTGACATGGCCTCCACAGCCTTCCGTGGATATGAATTCCACAAATTCACCACTCTCTGACTAAAGAAATTCTACCTCATCTCCTTCCTAAAGGAACATCTTTTAATTCTGAGGCTGTGGCCTCTCATCCTGGACTCTCCCACTAGTGGAAACATCCTCTCCACATCCACTCTATATCCTGGCCTTTCACTATTCGGTAAGTTTCAATGAGATATCCCCTCATTAGGGTTTCCAATTGTCCCGTATTTTGGGCTACATCAGTTTGTCCCATACGGGACTGCCCTTGTCCCGTATTTGACCGCTACTACTCGGGTCGAGGGGACTGTCGGGTCGGAGCACCACGTCCGGCCCCGCCTCACCCGTCCCGACGTAGTGCAGCCCATGGAGTGCAGCAGCAGCAGCAGCAGCTCCTCGCCCGTGGCCCCATCGGTCGGCAGCCCGGCCAGCTGTCCGACCTTCGGACCTTCGCTTACCGCCGACACCACCACCACCCCTCCTCCTTCTCACGGCCGATCATCGGTTCACGAGTTGGACGGGGCGCCGGACTTGGCGCGCGACGTCGCGCCCGGGCCAAAGCTCCTCAGCTGGCCCGCCGGCTGGGCTTTGTGTGCAGTCCAGCACCCGGGCCAACTCATCATTCACCCAGCCACGGCCGAGTCGGTCAACGAATTGCCGTCGGGAATTTGTCCCGTGTTTTGGCCTTTTGTCCCTTATTTGGGAGTGAGAAAGTTGGCAACCCTACCCCTCATCCTCATTGATAAGTAATAGGAGCAGAATTCGGCCATTCGGCCCATCAAGTCTGGTCCACCATTCAATCAATGGCTGATCTATCTCTCCCTCTAAACCCCAGTATCATGCTTTCTCCCCGTAACCCCGGACACCCGCGCAAATCGCGGTTCCTTCTGAACTCCGTTTGTCGTCCTCTCTGTCAGCAACACTCGGGGCACAACTGGAGTGCTTTGTCACGTCTTATTGAGCAGGTGAAAGCGACAAGCTAAACCTTGGAGAGCAATCACTCCACAACATCCTTCCCTTCCTTGAGATGAAGTATTCCAACTTGAACTTTACTCAAGGGTCCTCAGGGAGCGATTTACATCTGCTAACAATCATTACCCAAACGATTAACGCAATGATTAAATTAAGCATTTCTGTACATTTCGGGATTTCGCTCAAAGCTCGGTGGAAGAAATATCCCCTGGTCCCGTGACAACAGCAGAAACTGGGGGAGGAAATTTAAAGGGAGTTGCCAGGGCCTGTAGATGCTGGAACCTGGAGCAACGAACAAAGTGCTGATTGAGATCATTGAGTATAGAAGTCGTGGCTCATGTTAACCCCTGACACCCGTACAATTATCATGAATCCATCAACCTCCGCCTTAAAAATATCCATTGACTTGGCCTCCCCAGCCATCTGTGGCAAAGAATTCCACAGATTCACCACCCTTTCACTAAAGAAAGAAGGGTCGTGAGGTAAGACAATATTTAGAGTATTGTAGAGTATAGAGTATTACGAGGGTGTTGCCAGGACTCGAGGGTCTGGAAGAGGTTGGGCAGGCTAGGGCTGAGGATGAGGAGTGATCTTAAACAATGAAACATAGAAAAATAGGTGCAGGAGTTGGCCATTAGGCCATTCGAGCCAGCACCGCCATTCAATATGATAGTGGCTGATCAATCCGAATCAGTACCCCGTTCCTGCTTTCTCCCCATATCCCTTGATTCCGTTAGCCCTAAGAGCTAGATCCAACTCTCTCTTATAGAGGCGCACAAAATCATGAGAGGAATAGATCGGGTAAGCACACAAACCTCTAATCACCAAACACAAACTTGGAATAACTTTGCAACTGTGCCCATTGAAATCTGTGCTCCCTACTGCATGCGGATACTGATATGAAAACCTTTCTACAGCTTTGGTGGCACGGTGGCGCAGCGGTAGAGTTGCTGCCTCACAGCGTCGGAGACCCGGGTTCCATCCTGACTACGGGTGCTGTCTGTTCGGAGTTTGTCCGTTCTCCCCGTGACCAGCGTGGGTTTTCTCCGGGTGCTCCGGTTTCCACCGGCCCTCCAAAGACGTGCTAGTTTGTAGATTAATTGGCTTGGTATAAATGTAAAATGTCCCTGGTGTGTGCTGGTCGGTGTCAATGTGCGGGGATCGCTGGTCGGCGCGGACTCGGTGGGCCAACGGGCTTGTTTCTCTGATGTATCTCCAAACTAGACTAAACTGAACTAAACTGCAGCAGCGCGCCTCTGTTGGCCACACAATGTACATGTTACGGGCGGACATGATCACCATTCAACGCACCTCCGCACGACTTTGTTCCTGACTTCTCTGACCACGAACAACCCCAAGGTCGGCAGAGAAGAGCTCAATTCCCTGCTTTGCCATTAGTCCATTGTTTTTAAGAACATTGTTCCCCCACCCCGCCCTCCCTTTTGCTCGAGTACCTCATGAAGTTGGTGATAAATCATGTGTAGCCATTGGGAGGAAGAGGTTTTAAACTATGAAGAAAAATAATTAATTCCCAGCTGAGATACACATTTTTTTCCCCCCCCTGCAATTCACAGCGAATCTCCCTTTCCTTCAGATGGAGGAATAATTCATTTCTATACCTCATTGTGTATGCTGATGTCACATACTGTGTAGGAAATAAATGCAGGTGCTGGTTTAAACCCAAGATAGAGACCAGATACGTCACCGTTTCCTTTACTCCAGAGATGCTGCCTGACCCACTGAGGTACTCCAGCATTTTGTGCACTTCTTCAGTTTAAACCTGCATCTGCAGTTCCTTCCAACACATTTTGAGTTTAGTTTCGTTACTTAGTTCAGTTTAGTTTATTGTCACGTGTACCGAGGTACAGTGGAAAGCTTTTGTTGCGTGCTAACCAGTCAGCGGAAAGACAATACATGATTACAATCGAGCCATTTACAGTGTACAGATACGTAATAAGGGAATAACGTTTAGTGCAAGGTAAGTCTAGCAAAGTCCGATCAAGGATAGTCCGAGGGTCACCAATGAGGTAGATAGTAGATATTTTAGACAATAGGTGCAGGAGTAGGCCATTCGGCCCCTCGAGCAAGCACCGCCATTCAATTTGATCATGGCTGATCATCCCCAATCAGTACCCTGTTCCTGCCTTCTCCCCATATCCCCTGACTCCAGTATCTTTAAGAGCCCTATCTAGCTCTCTCTTGAAAGTATCCAGAGAACCGGCCACCACCGTCCTCTGAGGCAGAGAATTCCACAGACTCACCACTCTCTGTGTGAAAATGTTTTTCTTCATCTCCATTCTAAATGGCTTACCCCTTATTCTTAAACTGTGGCCCCTGGTTCTTGACTCCCACAACATCGGGAACAATATTTTGTCTGCTCCACTGTAAAATCGCCTCAAGGTATGCCTACTTTGAGGAAGTTCTCCTCCTTTCAGTCCGAAAAAGGGTCTCCACCCGAAACGTCACCTATTCCTTTTCTCCAGAGATGCTGCTTGACCCGCTGAGTTACTCCAGCATTTTGTGCCTGTCTTCTGATACCACATGGGATAGATGTGCAGGATCAGGCCATTCAGCACCAACCTTCGTTGCCAGTTTTAATGTTTCACCTCGATTCTCCTCCTAATTTCCACCATAGGAATCCTGCAGCATGGATCACGGTAGCCCAGCGGTAGAGTTGCTGCCTCACAGTGCCAGAGACCCAGGGGTGCTGTCTGTACGGAGGTTGAAACATAGAAACATAGAAAATAGGTGCAGGAGTAGGCCATTCGGCCCTTCGAGCCTGCACCGCCATTCAATATGATCATGGCTGATCATCCAACTCAGTATCCTGTACCTGCCTTCTCTCCATACCCCCTGATCCCTTTAACCACAAGGGCCACATCTAACTCCCTCTTAAATATAGCCAATGAACTGGCCTCAACTACCTTCTGTGGCAGAGAATTCCACAGATTCACCACTCTCTGTGTGAAAAATGTTTTTCTCATCTCAGTCCTCAAAGATTTCCCCCTTATCCTTAAACTGTGACCCTTTGTTCTGGACTTCCCCAACATCGGGACGTTTGTAGGCTCTCCCTGTGATCTGCGTGGGTTTTCTCCGGGTGCTCCGGTTTCCTCCCACATTACAAAGACGTACAGGTTTGCAGGTTAATTCGCTTCACTGAAATTGTAAATTGTCCCAGGTAGGTAGGATAGTGTTAGTGGGGGGTGATCGCTGGCCAGCGTGGACTCGGTGGGCCGAAGGGCCTGTTTCCACACTGTATCTCTAGAGTCTAAAGTCTGAAAACCTGCTCAGGGGAACAGTAACCTATCCATGTTCTCCAGAGACGTTGCCTGGCCCGCCAAGTTACTCCAGCAGTTTGTGTCTTTTTTTTTTGTAACCCAGCATCTGCAGTTCCTTGTTTCTACAGAACCGGAGGCTCGGCGGCTCAGCTAATAGTACCGCTCACTTGCAGCGCCGGAGACCCAGCAGGGTGGAGTTTGCACGTTCTCCCCCCCCCCCCCCCCCCCCACCTGACTGCGCAAATTTCCTCCGCTTTCCTCCCACATCTAGCTGCACCTCTGGGCCAATTAAACTCCCAATTTACAATTTTTTACCGAAGCCAATTAGCCTACAAACCTGCACGTCTTTGGAGTGCGGAAGGAAACCGGAGCACCCGGAGAAAACCCACCCAGGTCACGGGTCCAAACTCCCGTACAGACAGCGCCCGTGGCCAGGATCGAACCCGGGTCACTGGCGCTGTGAGGCAGCAACTCTCCCGCTGGCAACTGAACCATCCTACCAACAAGTAGAGAGCAGTCCTGAACTACTATCTACCTCATTGGAGACAGCAACTCTACCTCTGTACCACCGTGCCGCCCTGCGTTAAGAAATTAAGCATCAGTCTCAGCGCAGAGCAATTAAGAAATATAACGCAAGCTTTTTTCCAAATGAACAACTGACATGAGAATTCAAAGGATAAAAATGTAAAAGCTGCCTTAATTGGCAGCGACTCAACTCGCCTGCGTAGAGTATCAAACTACCATTAGCAACTTGAATGAAGAGTGAATGCAAAGTGAACAGTGATGAATTCAATGAGTTGGACAGGATCTATTAATACAATGGAAGAACTGCAGCGCAATGAATAAAGGCTGTTTTTTGTTAACATCACTTACCTACAGCTGAAGCTTTCACCCCATTGATTTTCCCTCAAGTAACTGGCAAGTACCTCTTGTGAAATCACAGAGCGTGGTGGACGCAGCCCTGACCATCACACAAACCAAACCGGCCGTCCGTAGCGGCGACTGCGGAGGGTTCATGGCCCCCGACCACGGATAGGGTGAACAAAGGAGGAGGACTGGCTGAACTTTGTTGCCTTCCACCACAGTGAAGAATGCTGTGGTGGATGCTGGTGTTAAAATCTATTGTGTATTGTGTGTTCTTTTTTTTAAGTGTATCGCTGCTGGCAAATTCATTTCACTGCACCTTCGTTTGTGCATGTGACGAATAAATATGACTTTGACTTTGACTTTGAACTTTGAACTTTGAACTTCCCTTCCATTCAGATTCAGATTCAGATTCAGATTCAGATTCAACCATTGACTCCATCTACACGTCACGCTGCCTCGGCAAGGCCAGCAGCACCATCAAGAACTGGTATCACCCCGGCCACTCCCTCTTCTCCCCTCTCCCATCAGGCAAGAGGTACAGAAGTGTGAAAACGCACACCTCCAGATTCAGGGACAGTTTCTTTCTTGCTGTTATCAGGCAACTGAACCCTAGTCTGTGGGGGTCCTGCCCCTGTTAGGCTTCCCCAAAAAATGCAACACCTCACATTTCTCTGTATTATATTCCATCAACCATTCATTCCTCAGCCCACCTGGCCGACCATGGGTGTCTCCAGGGTGCTATTCCCTATATGGAGGACGCCTGTGCGTGACTTTGTTTGACGTGGGGAGACTGGTGCACAGACGGCCACCTTGACAGATCTGGGTCAGGATCCAGTGGCATGGAGTCCAAGACGACCGGAGATCCTTTCCTGCTGCAGCCTTCATCCATCCGCCTTCCCAGCCGTTGTGACGCTCCACTAAGGTCAGCCATCGTCCTCCGCCTGTTCCACCGTTGAGGTCTTGGTTGGATCGCTCTTTGTCAGAGACCTCCCCCCCTCGACCTTACCGCCATGGGTGGCCCTACCAGGAGCATAGCTCCAGACGGCATCGCTCTCAGGATCTCAGGACCGCACAAGCTTCTCCACCACGGCAAGGTGACAATCCACATTGATGCAAACAGGAGAGGGTGGGGCATTGATCAGGAAGCACAGGCCCCTCATTTTAAGTCATTCCGACTTAAACGCTGGCCAATCCAGCACTCTGCTCCCTGGTGCCCTCATCGTCCCTCCCTCCGAGATATAATCTTCATCGCGGCAACCTGAATCGCGGAAATTGGGCTGTAAGTGCCTGTCAATAATTTCAGACATGATGAGGTGAGCTTTGATGTCTCACATTTGCAGTCACCTTTCCATGCAATTGGAATAAATATTCCTCGGGATGCCTCCCTCAATAATTGTCATTAACTTCCCTTTGGACAGCAACCTGTGTGGAGGTCAAGTCACTTGATATTTTTAAGGCAGAGATAGATGAATTCTTGATTAGTGCGGGTGTCAGGGGTTATGAGAAGGCAGGAGAATGGGGTTAGGAGGGAGAGATGGATCAGCCAGGATTGAATGGCGGAGTAGACCCGATGGGCCGAACGGCCTAATTCTACTCCTATTCCTTATGACCTTTGACCTTTCCGTGCTGCATCTCTGAACTACATTAAACAAAAGGGATGGGGAAAATAACAAATAAAGAACTTAATGGTTGAAATTAAAATTCCACTTCTGCATCCATGCTCCCAGTACCACCAACGTCAATCCTTCGACGTTTTACCTTGCGTTTCTGAAATAAATTAAGAATACATATCTCAAGGTAACTTTATACATTTTTATAACCTCTCTTCCCTGTCTAATCCCCAAAAGGAGGCATATTTACTGCACTGACAAGGATCTGCAGATGCTGGAAGCTTGAACTAAATAGACAATAGACAATAGACAATAGACAATAGGTGCAGGAGTAGGCCATTCGGCCATTCGGCATTCAATGTGATCATGGCTGATCATGCCCCAATCAGTACCTCTTTCCTGCCTTCTCCCCATATCCCCTGACTCCACTATCTAGCTCTCTCTTGAAAGTATCCAGAGAACCAGCCTCCACTGCCCTCTGAGGCAGAGAATTCCACAGACTCAACACTCTCTGTGAGAAAAAGTGTTTTCTCATCTCCATTCTAAATGGCCTACTCCTTATTCTTAAACTGTGACCCCCGGTTCTGGACTCCCCCAACATCGGGAACATGTTTCCTGCCTCTAGCGTGTCCAAGCCCTTAATAATCTTATATGTTTCAGGGACAGTTTCTTCCCAGCTAGGCAGGCACGGGTTATTGATTGGGGACGATCAACCATGATCACAATGAATGGCGGTGCTGGCTCGAAGGGCCGAATGGCCTCCTCCTGCACCTATTTTCTATGTTTCTATGTTACCTCACGCTGCCTCGGCAAGGACGAGTCGCACCCCGGACACTCCCTCTTCTCCCCTCTCCCATTGGGAAAAGGTACAGAAGTGTGAAAACACACACCTCCAGATTAGACAATAGACAATAAACAATAGACAACAGGTGCAGGAGTAGGCCATTCGGCCCTTCGAGCCAGCACCGCCATTCAATGTGATCATGGTTAATCCCCAATCAGTACCCCGTTCCTGCCTTCTCCCCATATCCCCTGACTCCGCTATTTTTAAGAGCCCTATCTAGCTCTCTCTTGAAAGCATCCAGAGAACCGGCCTCCACCACCCTCTGAGACAGAGAATTCCACACTCACAACTCTCTGTGTGAAAAAGTGTTTCCTCATATCCGTTCTAAATGCCTTACCCCTTATTCTTAAACTATGGCCCTTGGTTCTGGATTTCCCCAACATCGGGAACATGTTTCCTGCCTCTAGCGTGTCCAAACTCTTAATCTTATGTTTCAATAAGATGCCCTCTCATCCTTCTAAGCTCCAGAGTGTACAAGCCCAGCCGCTCCAGTCTCTCAGCATATGGCAGTCCCTCTATTCCGGTAATTAACCTTGTAAACCTACACTGCACTCGCTCAATAGCAAAAAATTTCTTCCTCAAATTAGGGGACCAAAACTGCACACAATACTCCAGGTGTGGTCTCACTAGGGCTCTGTACAACTGCAGAAGGACCTCTTTGCTCCTATACTCAACTCCTCCTGTTATGAAGGCCAAGATGCCATTTGCTTTTTTCACTGCCTGCTGTACCTGCATGCTTCCTTTCATTGACTGATGAACGAGGACCTCCAGATCCCGTTGTACTTCCCCTTTTCCCAACTTGACGCCATTTGGATAATAATCAGCCTTCCTGTTTTTGCTGCCAAAGTGGATAACCACACATTTATCACATTTATCCACATTTGCCTTGCATCTGCCCACTCCCCCAACCTAAACTCCAGCAAGTACAGGTGTCTGCAGCTACCACTGAAAAAAGACCAAGACACAACACAATTTAACCTCATCCATCAAGCACATTCCTCCTCCGGTGATGAAGGCAAAGCCTCCCGCACTCCCATTCCCTCCCGAGGCCGAGTCAATGCGCCATGCCGGGTGATGCAAGGCCCTGCTCCGGGTCACTAGTGGGAGAGTCTAGGAGTAGAGGTCACAGCCTCAGAATTAAAGGGTGTTCTTTTAGGAAGGAGATTGAGGAGAAAGTATTGTCAGAGGATGGTGAATCTGCAGATTTTTTGCCAAAGAAGCTGTGGAGGTCAAATCAGTGGCTATTTTTGAGGCAAGAGCTAGCTAGATTTTGATTAATACAGGTGTCAAAGGTTATGGAGAGGAGGCAGGAGAATCGGGGTTAGGAGGGATAGATAGATCAGCCATAATTGAATGGTGGAGTAGACTTGATAGGCTGAATGTTCTTATTCTACTACTGTTTCTTATGACCCTATGACCTTATGAACATAGGAACTGCAGATGCTGGTTTACAAAAATAAAGGCACAAAGTGCTGGAGTAACTCAGCGGGACAGGCAGCATCTCTGGAGAGCATGGATAGGCCACGATTAGGGTCAGGCCCCTTCTTCATATATTCACCCCGGCCACTCCCTCTTCTCCCCTCTCTCATCGGGCAAAAGGTACAGAAGTGTGAAAACGCACGCCTCCAGATTCAGGGACAGTTTCTTCCCAGCTGTTATCGGGCAACTGAACCATCCTACCAACAACCAGAGCAACTATCTACGTCGAAACATCACCCATTCCTTCTCTCCAGAGATGCTACCTGACCCACTGAGTTACTCCAGCATTTTCTGTCCACCGGAAAACAATGACCCAGCTACCCTAGTCCCACTTACCTGCGCTTGGTCCATATCCCTCCAAACCTGTCCTATCCAAGTACCTATCTAATGGGATAGTCCCAGCCTCAACTACCTGCTCTGGCAGCTTGTTCCATACACCCACCACCCTTTGTGTGTAAAAGTTACCCCTTGGATTCCTATTAAATCTTTTCCCCTTCACCTTGAACCTATGTCCTCTGGTCCTCAATTCCCCAAACTCTGGCCAAGAGACTCTGTGCATCTACCCAATCATGATTGTATACACTTCTATACGATCCCCCCTCATCCTCCTGCACTCCATGGAATAGAGGCCCAGCCTACTCAACCTCTCCCTATAGTTCACACCCTCTGGTCCTGGCAACATCCTCGTAAATCTTTTCTGAACCCTTTCAAGCTTGACAATATCTTTCCAATAACACGGTGCCCAGAACTGAACACAATATTCGAAATGCGGTCTCACCAAATTCTTATACAACTGCAACATGACCTCCCAACTTCTATACTCAATACTCTGACTGATGAAGGCCAAAGTGCCAAAAGCCTTTTTGACCACCTTATCTACCTGCGATTTGACCTTCAAGGAACCATGCACCTGTACCCATAGATCCCTCTGCTCTACAACACTACCCAGAGGTCTACCATTTACTGTGGAGGTCCTGCCCTTGTTTGACCCCCCAAAATGCAACACCTCACAATATTCTCAAAGCGGTCTCACCAACGTCTTTCGAGTCTGAAGAAGGGTCTCGACCCGAACCGTCACCCATTCCTTCTCTCCAGAGGCGCTGCCTGTCCCGCTGAGTTACTCCAGCATTTTGTGTCCACCTTCGATTTAAACCAGCATCTGCAGTTCTTTCCTACACATGATCTCACAACTTCTGATCTCATGAGTATGTGTGTTGGGGATTAGCTGCTTTAAGCAAAGAAAATCATGAAATAATGAGAGGAGAGGGTGAGTCATAGAAAAGGGGAATGCACAGAGACTTTTACCCAGAGGAGAGGAATCAAGATCCAGAGGATTAGGTTTAAGGCGAGGGGGGAAAGATTTAATAGGAACCTGAGCAGTAATATTTTCACACAGAGGGTGGTGGGGGTTTAGTTTAGTTTATTGTCACGTGTACAATAAACAATAGACAATAGGTGCAGGAGTTGGCCATTCGGCCCTTCGAGCCAGCACCGCCATTCAACGTGATCATGGCTGATCATCTCCAATCAGTATCCCGTTCCTGCCTTCTCCCCATACCCCCTGACTCCGTTATCTTTAAGAGCCCTATCTAGCTCTCTCTTGAAAGTATCCAGAGAACCGGCCTCCACCGCCCTCTGAGCAGAGAATTCCACAGAATCACAGCTCTCTGTGTGAAAAAGTGTTTCCTCATCTCCGTTCTAAATGGCTTACCCATTATTCTTTAACTGTGGCCCCTGGTTCTGGGCTCCCCCAACATCAGGAACATGTTTCCTGCCTCTAGCATGTCTAAATCCTTAATAATCTTATTGGTTTCAATAAGATATCCTCTCATCCTTCTAAACTCCATAGTATACCGAGGTACAGTTGCATGCTACCCAGTCAGCAGAAAGACAATACGTGATTACAATCGAGCCATTTACAGTGTATAGATACATGATCAGGGAATAATGTTCAGTGCAAGGTAAAGCCAGCAAAGTCCGATCAAGGATAGTCCGAGGGTCTCTTGTGTTGAGTTTGAGGTCAGATCTCTGGCTGCAGTAGGATGATTCAGTTGCCTGATAACAGCTGGGATGAAACTGTCCCTGAATCTGGAGGTGTGCGTATTCACACTTGTATGGAACGAGCTGCCACAGGAGGTGGTTACTGTCATTTAGAGTCATAGTGTCACACAGCACAGAAGCAGGCCCTTCAACCCGATTCAATGGGAACCTGAGGGATATAGAGATATGATAGTGGACCATGATGATTTATGAATGGAACAGCAATTAAGGGCAGAAAGTGATGGATTATTTCTTTGCTCTGTACTACTTCAATAAAACACGAATTAATCGATTAACAACATGTGGAAGATTCGTTTTTGCTATCTTAAGTGTGCCGTGAGTGCGTAAACTATACCTCCAAACCATCCCCGAGGAGTAATGGCTATCAAAGCTGGACTTTGAGAACATATTAAGAAAATGCCATTGTAACGTCCTTTAATTCTGAGGCTATAGTTTGGGCCCTGACTGGTTGTTGGATCAGCTCAGTACAGATTTCAAACGGAATCTATTTACTCATCCATAAAACAGCTATACCCTGACCCACTGCCCTACGGCTGCAGTTTGAGATTTTAAGAAGGCTAATAATTAATTTTACTGGCACCAACGCTGGCATCTTCTGCTTCACAAAGTGTGCTGTTTTTGTTTAATTACTTGGGGTTTTGTTTATCGCCTTTCTGTAGACTAACTTAACGAACTCCATGAGCATGCCCGAGAAAGAGTCGGCATGCCATTAATCATCTTAATGTGCAGGGAATGCGCTGCGTCACATCTAATTGTTTATTGCGAGAAGCCCAGTTGAAGAGGTCAAAGCCTACGGAGCCGCATGGAACTGCAGATTAGTTTTTCCTTTAGTTCAGAGATACAGCGCGGAAACATGCCCTTTGGACCTCCGCGTCCGCGCCGACCAGCGATCCCCGCGCACTAACGCTCCCCGACACACACACCAGGGACAATTTACACTTATACCAGGCCATTTAACCTGCAGACCTGCACGTCTTTGGAGTGTGGGAGGAAACCGAAGATCTCGGAGAAAACCCACGCAGGACGTATAAACTCCATACCGACAGCGCCCATAGGCGGGTTCGAACCCGGTGCTGCAGGCGCTGTGAGGCAGCAACTCTGCCGCTGCGCCACTGTGTCACCCTATACTGGAATCGTGAACAAAACCCTAATGCCCCTGTCCCACTTAGGAAACCTGAACGGAAACCTCTGGAGACATTTGCGCGGTTCCCGGAGGTTGCAGGTGGTTGCCGGAGGTTGCAGGTAGTGGAAGCAGGTAGGGAGACTGACAAAAACCTCCGGGAACCGCACGGTAACCTTGGGTGGGGCTCAAAGTCTCCAGAGGTTTCCGTTCAGGTTTCCTAAGTGGGACAGGGGCAAACTGAACCATCCTATCACAACTAGCGAGCTGTCCTGAACTACCTCATTGGAGACTCTCGGACTTGCGTGGTGAATCTGTGGAATTCTTTGCCACAGAACACCATGGAGGCCAAGTCAATGGATATTGTTAAGACAGAGGTGGATTAAATCGTGATTAGTACGTGTGTCAGGGGTTATGGGGAGAAGGCAGGAGAATGGGGTTCAGAGATCAGCCATGATTGAACGACGGAGTAGACTTGATGGATGGATGGCCTAATTCTGCTCCTATATGAACTTATAGACTGTCTTTGATTGGACTTTACTGGCTTTACCTTGCACTAAACATTATTCCCTTATCATGTACCTGTTGACGGCTCGATTGCAATCATTGTCTTTCCGCTGACTGGTTAGCACGCAACAAAAGCTTTTCACTGTACCTCGGTACACGTGACAATAAACTAAACTCAACTAAGTGCTCTAGGAACTGAGCCGATCAGGCAGCACCTGTGGAGGGAATTGAACTGTTGGCATGTCGGGTCAGGACCCTTCAATCTGATTGTAGGGAGGAGAGATGGGGGGGGGGGGGCAGGGCGAAGTGGCGAGTGATAGGTGGGTACATGATGGAGGGGAAGGGTTTATTGGCCAATGGGTGGAGCAACTGACAAAGGCTGGAAGTGAAAAGGAGAAAAAATGGTATCAGATAGGAGTGGCGTCGAGTCATACAGGGTGGAAACAGGCCCTTCAGCCCAACTTGCGCATGCCATCCAAGATGTTTCCGGAAGTGGCGGCGCTGTGATACGGCTGCGGCTCGCCTGCAGTCTGTCTGTTTTTACTTTTTTGTGTTGTTTTTTTTGTCTAGTTTAGTCAATTGTTTGGTTATTAGGTGGTGTTATGTGTGTGTGTGGGGGGGGTGAAACAGGGCTTTCTGTCTCTCCCTTCGGGGGAATGCGACTTGTTTGTCGTATCCCCCTTCTCTTCCCCCGTCTACGCTGAGGCCTAATGGCGGAGCTGGCGGCCTCCAACCTGCGACCGACCTCGAGGGTCCGGAGGTAGAGCCAGCCAGGACTCACCAACGCGAGGCTGGCCGTCTTCGAGCTGTGGCGACGTCCGGGCAGCGGCACGACTCGGCGCTCCGGTGAGGACGGACGGCGCGGGGCTGAGTCACTCCCGTGCGGGCGGCACGGCTACCGGCTGGAAGGCGCTCCCGTGTGGGCGGCCTGGGTCCCGGCTGGAAGGCGCTCCCGTGGGGGCGGCCCGGTGCGGGGCCGAGACGGTGCTCCCACACCACTCACTGTGGTGGATGTTAATTTGTGTTTATTGTGTGTTGTTATTATTACATCTATGGCTGCAGGCAACAGCATTTCGTTCAGACCGAAAGGTCTGAATGACAATAAAGGAAATCTATCTATCTATCTATCTCTATACTAGTCCCGCCATCTGCTCATGTTTGGCCCTGGGGGGTGGGGGGTTCTAGAGGTAGGAAAAAGGCACAACAAATCAGGGCCGGCACGGTGGCGCAGCGGTAGAGTTGCTGCCTCACAGCACCACAGACCCAGGTTCAATCCCGACTACGGGTGCTGTCTGTACGGAGTTTGTACGTTCTCCCCGTGACCTGCGTGGGTTTTCTCCGAGATCTTCGGTTTCCTCCCACACTCCAAAGACGTACGGGTTTGTGGGTTAATTGGCTTGGTATAAGTGTAAATTGTCCCTAGTGCGTGTAGGATAGTGCTAGTGTGCGGGGATCGCCGGTGGGCGGGGACTCGGTGGGCCGAAGGGCCTGTTTCCACGCTGTATCTCTAAACGAAAACTAAAAACTAATCTAGTCGGAAGGAACTGCAGAGCCTGGTTTAAACCGAAGATAGACACAAAATGCTGGAGCAACTCAGGAATTGGCGACGTTTCGGGTCGAGTCCCTTCAACTAAACTAAACTAAACAGTTGCCCAAGGAAGGGTGGGAGGAAAGGCTGTTGAAGTAGGCAGATATATAGACCACGGATGTTGATGTATTGAAATGCATGGTGTTTCACTTTGGACAGAAGAATGAGGAGAGGCAATAATGGTGAAATGGCACAATTTTAAAGTGTACCCTGAAACAAAGAGACCGAGTATGCATGCACATAAATCCCTGACAATGGCAGGGCGGGTTCAATAGGCCATTGGAAAGTCATTCAGGAGGCCTGGCTTTATAAATAGAGGCACAGAGCGCAAGTGTTTTGTACAAAACTGCTCTCAGCAGCAATATCGCATTTAATATTGCGCATGGCATTGCAAGCACGACATTGGATGCAAGGGGCAGCATCACCTCATATTTCACTTGGGCATACAAATCTTGCATTCTGTATAGTATTTATTAAATGGCGTTCCATGGCCTCTGGGCACCCAACAGTTCTTTTCAGTTGAGGCAGAGGTTCACTTGCACCTCCTCCAACCTCATCTACTGTATCTGCTGTTCCAGGTGTGGGCTCCTATATATCGGCGAGACCAAGCGCAGGCCCGGCGATCGTTTCGCTGAACACCTCCGCTGAGTCTGCCTTAACTTACCTGATCTCCCGGTTGCTCAGCCCTTTAACTCCCCCCTCCCATTCCCAATCCAACCTTTCTGTCCTGTGCCTCCTCCATTGTCAGAGTGAGGCCAAGCGCAAATCGGAGGAACAGAACCTCATATTTCACTTGGGTAGTTTACACCCCAGTGGTATGAACATTGACTTCTCCCTCTCTCCATCCCTCCCTCATCCTGGTTCTCCGACTAGTTCAATTGTCCTCCTGATTAAAAGGTTACTGATTGTCACCTTCCCCTCAGCTAACAATGAACCATTCAACATCTCCTTGTCATCATCTGCATTGATCTGCCGTTTTCACACCTTGCCCTTCCATATCTCCAGACTCCCCCGACTCCCCTGTCTGAAGAAGGGTCTCGACCCAAAACGTCACCCGTTCCTTCACTCCAGAGACGCTGCCAGTCCCGCTGAGTTACTCCAGCTTTTAGTGTCCATCAAGGGCAATTACTTGGATTGTTCGAGAAGGAAAAGAAAACTTGAGTAATTTCCCTTTTACAATATGGTATTATACTTATAACTTTGACTGCAAATCATCGGGGATCACCACACACCTAATGATTATATTGCAATCAAGGTTCATGGTTTTAAATCAAAAAATCTCTGCACAAACAGAATCAAGAAAAACACTCATAAATCTTTTTTTTTTCATCTAAAGCAAACTTCAATAAAAGCCTCAAGAAATATTGTTTTCAAGTTCACAAGTTCACAAGTTATAGGAGTAGATTTAGGCCATTCGGCCCGTCGAGTCTATTCCACCATTCAATCATGGCTGATCTCTGCCTTCTGATAGCCCTGTCCCACGGTACGAGTTCATTCCAAGAGCTCTCCCGAGTTTAAAAAAATATCAAACACGTGGTAAGCACGGAGAATGAACGTAGCGGGTACGTCGGAGCTCGGGGACGTCTCTTAGCGGCTGTGTAACGCTAAAGGCAGTTACTCGGGAAGACTCGCTAACGGCAGGTAAGCACGGGAAGACTCGTGAAGATTTTGAACATGTCGAAAAATGTCCACGAGAGCCCCGAGTACCGACGAGTGGCCATTAGCGTAAATCTCCGAGTTCGAATCAGGGCAAACTCGGGAGAGCTCTTGGAATGAACTCGTACCGTGGGACAGGGCTTTAATGGTTGATGGAATTTAATACAGAGAAGTGTGAGGTGTTGCATTTCGGGACGTCGAACAAGGGCAGTAAATGGTAGGCCTCTGGGTAGTGTTGTAGAGCTGAGGGATCTAGGAGTACAGGTGCATGGTTCCTTGAAGGTCGAGTCGCAGGTAGATAAGGTGGTCAAAAAGGCTTGATCATCCACAATCAGTACCCCGTTCCTGCCTTCTCCCCATATCCCCTGACTCCGCTATCTTTAAGAGCCCTATCTAGCTCTCTCTTGAAAGTACCCAGAGAACCGGCCTCCACCGCCCTCTGAGGCAGAGAATTCCACAGACTCACCACTCTCTGTGTGAAAAAATGTTTCCTCGTCTCCGTTCTAAATGCCTTACTCCTTATTCTTAAACAGTGGCCCCTGGTTCTGGACTCCCCCAACATTGGGAACATGTTTCCTGCCTCTAGCGTGTCCAAACCCTTAATAATCTTATATGTTTCAATAAGAAACCCTCTCATCCTTCTAAATTCCAGAGTGTACAAGCCCAGCCGCTCCATTCTCTCAGTGCCGCCATCCTGGGAATTAACCTGGTGAACCTACGCTGCACTCCCTCAATAGCATGAATGGCCTTAGAGGTGCAGGTGTAGGTGCAGGAATAGGCCATTCGGCCTTTCGAGTCAGCACTGCCGTTCAATATGATCATGGCTGATCCTCTAAAATTAGTACCCCGTTCCTGCTTTTTCCCCATATCCCTTGATTGCTTTAGCCCAATCTAAGCAACTCTACCGCTGCGCCACCGTGCCACCCTCAAACTCTGCAAATACTTTTTCCTTCAAAATAAATCCCCACTTCTTTCTGAAGATCACTTCTGAATCTGCTTCCGCAGTTCTTTCAGGCAGCGCCTTGCAAATCACGCCAACTTGCTGACTAAAATAAATTCATCGCTGCCTCTGGATCAGTGTGCCAATTACCTTAAATCCTTAATTGCTTAATTAATAAATTACTTCTGGGGAAAATGTGGCAAACCAATTATGGGGAGATCTCTCCGGAGAGGAAAGCAAAAAAAAAAAAAAAAAAAATCTTCCATCATTCAGTCCAATTGCAGAGGCTTGCTTTTGCTTCGATAGTGCAGTAAACAAAACAATTGAAGTGTGGAACAGGAGCAAATGTTTGAATAAGTAATTGGTGGATGTCACATTAAAAATAGTGAATTAGTTCAATCCTTCTGAACTGTCAAATGAATGCCCACATCAACTCCACGCCTGCGTGTGTGCGTCTGTCTGTGTGTGTGAGTGTGTGTCTGTGTGTGTGTGTCTGTGTGTGTGTGTCTGTGTGTGTGTGTGTGTGTGTGTGTGTGTGTGTCTGTGTGTGGGTGTGTCTGTGTCTGTGTGTGCGTGTGTGTGTGTGTGTGTGTGTGTGTGTGTGTGTGTGTGAGTGTGTGTGTGTGTCTGTGTGTGTCTGTGTGTGTGTGTCTGTGTGTGTGTGTGTGTGTGTGTGTGTGTCTGTGTGTGTGTGTCTGTGTGTGTATGTGTGTGTGTGTATGCGCGCGCACGTGTGTGTGTATGTGTGTGTGTGTGTCTGTGTGTGTGTGTCTGTGTGTGTGTGTGTGTGTGTGTGTGTGTGTGTGTGTGTGTGTGTGTGTGTGTGTGTGTGTGTATGTGTGTGTGTGTGTGTGTGTATGTGTCTGTGTGTGTATGTGTGTGTGTGTGTGCGCGCGTGTGTGTCTTTGTGTGTGTGTGTGTTTGTGTGTGTGTGTGTATATGCATCTGTGTGTGTGTGTGTGTGTATATGCGTATGTGCGTGTGTGTGTGTGTGTATGCGTCTGTGTGTGTGTGTGCGTATACGTCTGTGTGAGTATGTGTGTGTGTGTGTGAGTGCGTCTGTGTGTGTGTGTGTATGTGGCTGTGTGTGTATGTGTGTATGTGTGTGTGCGCGCGTGTGTGTCTATGTGTGTGTGTGTGTTTGTGTGTCTGTGTGTGTGTGTGTGTATGCGTCTGTGTGTGTGTGTGCGTATACGTCTGTGTGTATGTGTGTGTGCGCGCGTGTGCGTCTGTGTGTGTCTGTGCGGCTGTGTGTGCGTCTGCGTGTGTGGCTGTGTCTGTCTGTCTGTGTCTGTGTCTGTGTGTGTGTGTCTGTAACCGTGTGTATGTGAATGCGTGTGTGTGTGTGTGTGTCTGTGTGTGTGTCTGCGTGTCTGTGTGTGAGTGCGTCTGTCTGTGTGCGTCTGTCTGTGTCTGTGTGTGTGTGTCTGTGAGCGTGTGTACGCGAGTCTGTGTCTGTGTGTGTGTGTCTGTGAGCGTGTGTACGCGAGTCTGTGCGTGCGTGTCGGTGTGTGTGTCTGTGTCTGTGTGTGTGTGCGTGTGTGTGTATGTGTCTGTGTGTGTCAAAAGTGCATAAGTGATAAGAGCAGGATTAGGCCATTCAGCCCATCAGGTTTACCCCGCCATTGAGTCATGGCTGATCTATCTCTCCCTCCTAACCCCATTCTCCCGTCTTCTCCCCATAACCCCTGACACCCGTGCTAATCCAAGTACAGTTCTATCCTACACACTGGGGATAATTTACAATTGAGCAAAGCCAGTTAACCTACAAACCTGCTCGCTGTTGGAGCGTGTGAGGAAACCGGAGCACCTGGTCACGGTAAGTCCGTACACACGCTGTACTGACACGCGCCCAAAGTCAGGATTGAACCTGGGTCTCTGGCGCCGTCAGGCAGGAACTCTACCGCTGCGCCACCGTGCCGCCCTCAAAAGTTGATTTGCTTCATATCAAATCTGTCAGATTTCTGTCATGTTCTGGTAATATCACCACACTGCTGCCCGCTGACAGGGAGATTGATTCAATATGCATTTTTTTCCCTTCCTTACACACTGACAATGACAATTACCTGCCCGAGTTAAAGCCTCTCTTTTTGATTTTTCCTTCCTGTGTTGTCGCCAAGTTTTTAGTTTAATTTGGAGTTACAGAGCGGAAACTGGCAGCATCTCTGGAGGGAAGGAATGGGTGACGTCGTGGGATCGAGACCCTTCTTCAGACTGATGCCAGGGGAGCGGGCGGTACATAGATAAGGGAGTGTGAGGTGTGAAAACAGGACCTAGGGAATGAGGATCAAGGAAAATGTAGAATAGATCATTGTTGGTTGGGAGAAGGTGACAACAAAGCAAACAGAGATAAGATGTAGTCAGAGACAGCACGACTGGTCAGAGAAATGTAAAGGGGGAGAAACATAGAAACATAGAAAATAGGTGCAGGAGTAGGCCATTCGGCCCTTCGAGCCTGCACCGCCATTCAATATGATCGTGGCTGATCATCCAACACAGTATCCTGTACCTGCCTTCTCTCCATACCCCCTGATCCCTTTAGCCAGGGAGGGGATGGAGAGAGAGGCAAAGCAAGGGCTACTTGAAGTTGAAGTTAGAGAACTCAATATTTAGTGCAAAGTTTAGTTTAGTTTAGTTTATTGTCACAGTGAAAAGAGTTTTTGAGGGTCTGAGCTATGGGGAGAGATTGAGCAGGCTGGGTCTCTATTCATTGGAGTGCAAGTGGATAAGGGGTAATCTTATAGAGGTGTGTAAAACATGCTAGGAATAGATCGGGTAGATGCACAGAGTCTCGTGCCCAGAGTAGGGGAATCGAGGACCAGAGGACATAGGTTCAAGGTGAAGGGGAAAAGATTTAATAGGAATCTGAGGGGTAAGGTTTTCACACAAAGGGTGGTGGGCGTGTGGAACGAGCTGCCAGAGGAGGTAGTTGAGGCAGCGACTATCCCAACATTTAAGAAACAGTTAAACAGGTACATGGATAGGACAGGTTTGGAGGGATATGGGCCAAACACGGGCAGGTGGGACAAGTGTAGCTGGGACATGTGTGGGCAAGTTGGGCCGAAGGGCCTGTTTCCACATTGTATCACTCTATGACTCCAAGCTGCGTACTATCCCATCAGCTGTAACCCGCATCTGCAGACCTTTCCTTCTGCCTCACTAAGCCGAATCGCGATTTTACTTTTCATTTCAAGTTGGCTTTCATTACGATCTAAAACTGTCTCGAAAATCTGGGCACTGCCGTGTCGAGTCGGGAAACCGCATGGATTTGGAGGCACACAGCGAGGAACAGAGCTCCATCGCGCCGAGCTTCAATCCCAGACGCAATGGTGAAGCCAGACGCTCAGCCGTAGGAGGTTGGTGGGAGAAAGTAAGGCAGCTGGAAGATAAAATAAATTCATGAACTCAGCGGGCACCTTTTCATCTTTCTTGAATAAATTCAATACAAACATTGGGTGGTGTCACTATCGTATGGGTTATTTTTAGTTAGAGTCCTGGAGTGTTACGATGGGGAAACAGGCCCTTCGGCCCAACTTGGCCAGTGATAGGAGCAGAATTAGGCCGTTCCTAATGAGACCGCACCTGGAGTATTGTGTGCAGCTTTGGTCCCCTAATTTGAGGAAGGACATTCTTGCGATTGAGGGAGTGCAGCGTAGGTTTACAAGGTTAATTCCCGGGATGGCAGGACTGTCATATGCTGAGAGAATGGAGCAGCATTTGCTGAGAGAATGGAGCAGCTGGGCTTGTACGCCCTGGAGTTTAGAAGGATGAGAGGGTATCTCATTGAAACATATAAGATTGTTAAGGGTTTGGACACGCTAGTGGCAGGAAACATGTTCCCGATGTTGGGGGAGTCCAGAACCAGGGGCCACAGTTTAAGAATAAGGAGTAAGCCATTTAGAACGGAGACGAGGAAACACTTTTTCTCTCAGAGAGTGGTGAGTCTTTGGAATTCTCTGCCTCAGAGGGCGGTGGAGGCCGGTTCTCTGGATGCTTTCAAGAGAGAGCTAGATAGGGCTCTTAAGGATAGTGGAATTAGGCGATATGGGGAGAAGGCAGGAACGGGGTACTGATTGGGAATGATCAGCCATGATCACATTAAATGGCGGTGCTGGCTCGAAGGGCCGAATGGCCAACTCCTGCACCTATTGTCTATTGTCTATTGTCTATTCGGCCCGAGTCTACTCCGCCATTAAATCGCGGATGATCGATCTCTCCCCTCTCAACCCCGTTCCCCTGCCTTCTCCCCGTAACCCCTTGCACCCCGTACTAATCAGCAGGTTTGGTATTTAGAATGGTTTTGATTGCATTACTTTTGGGAAAAGGGAAAATTGGAACACCGGAAAAGGATAAAAGTGAAAAATGTGGGACAAACGGATGGGAATTCGTACAGTAATTAGGAATAATGGGTCTGGGGTTATGGGGAGAAGGCAGGAGAATGGAGTTGAGAGGGAGAGATAGATCAGCCGTGATTGAATGGCGTAGTAGATTTGGCTCGGCCCATCAAATCTACTACGCCATTCAATCACGGCTGATCTATGTCGTATGCTGCTATGTCTTATGTCTTATATCTATGTCTTATGTTGCTATGTCTTATGAGCCTTATGTCTTATTAGGGTGGTGGATCTGTGTAATTCATTGCCATAGTTGGCTGTGGCAGCCGTCAATGGATATTTTTAAGGCATAAATTGATAGGTTCGCGATTAGTACGGGTGTCACGGGGTTATAGGGAGAAGGTGGGAGAAAGGGGTTGAGAGGGAGAGATAGATCAGCGATAAGTGAATGGCAGAGTGGACCTGATGGTCCGAATGGCCTAATTCTGCGTACGAGCTACTTATGGAGATTTTAGATACTTGTATCGTCGAGAAGATCCCTGTTCTCCCCACCTGCAGCGATCCATGCCATATGTAATCATAACAGCACCTCATATTTTGCTTGGGCAGCTTACACCCCAGCGGTATGATCATTGACTTCTCTAACTTCAAGTAACCCTTGCTTTCCCTCTCTTCTCCATCCCTCCTCCTTCCCAGTTCTCCGACCAGTCTGACTGTCGCCGACCGCATTTTATCTCTGTTTGCTTTGTCGTCACCTTCTCCCAGCCAACAATGGCCTATTCCACGATTTCCTTGAACTCCATCTACTTTGTACTATTTTCACACCTTACACCTCCTTATCTGTGTGCCTCTCTCTCTCTCTCACAGTCTGAAGAAGGGCGTAACGGCAATTTCAAACTTTTCAATGTCCAACTTTTCACTGCCATTCGGTTTGGTCGCGCTCGCCGCATGCAGGTCGCATGCTCGTGGGACAGGCCCTTAACTAGCCTAAGCATGAATGACTCCTACAAAGGGTCTCGACCCGAAACGCCACCCATTCCTTCTCTACAGAGATGCTGCCCGTCCCTCCGAGCATTTTGCGCCCAGCTTCGGCGCGAACCAGCCTCTGCAGTTCCTTCCTGCGCATGTACAATCCACGCCACCTTTTGCATCTGGCACAAGGTGCAATCCTGATCAACGAGTTCGCAGGGAAATGAGGAGAGCAGGGAAGGAAAATTCCTTGCAGGAGGTCGAGCAGAAAAAAAGATCAGTGGGAATGCGTTCAACTTAAGGCTCTGTTGCAAATGTTATTTGGATACGGTGTACCCAGTAATCATTTTTCTTCACTTTATAATCCATTCCTGTGGAAACAGACAGACTGATTCCCTTAAACTTGGAAAATCGGTCTCCTTTAGCATCTTAGTTGAGCTTAGTGATACAGCATGGAAAACAGGCCCTTCGGCCCACCGAACCAATGCCGACCTAGGATCACCCCGTGATCACCCCACGATCACAGCGCTATCCTACACACACCAGGAACAATTTACAATTTTACCAAAACCCATTAACCTACAAACCCTGCGCGTCTTTGGAGTGTGGGAGGAAACCGGAGCACCCGGAGAAAACCCACGCGGTCACAGGAAGAACGTACAAACTCCACACACAGACAGCACCCGGGGTCAGGATCGAACCCGGGTCTCCTGCGCCGTGAGGCAGCGGCTCTACCCTTGCACCACCGTGACGCTCAGTGGAGGGCAATGGGCGAAAGAGGTTTCAGGTCAGACTGGAAAAGGGCCCCATTACAAAACGTCACCTATGCATTTGCCTCTGCGGATGCTGCCTAACCTAGAGTTATTCCTGCTCAATTTAGGAAGGAAAATAGGGCAAGCCATATGTATGTAGTTTTAAATAAACTGCTGTGATCCGAATGACAGAATCAAAACGGAATTAACTAAACATTGATAAAAGAAAGAAAATCATTACAAGGCCTTTGGAAATGGGTTAGAGTGTAGGATTTAGTTTAGTTTATTTCATTTAGAGATATAGCGCAGAAGCAGGCCCTTCGGCCCACTGGGTCCGTGCCGACCAGTGATCACCCTGTACACTAGCTCTTTCCCGCTCACACTATGGACAATTTACAATTTTTACCAAAGCCAATTAACCTGCAAACCTGTACATCTTTGGAATGTGGGAGGAAATTGAGGGAGTGCAGTGTGGGTTCACGAGGTTAATTCCCGGGATGGCGGGACTGTCATATGTTGAAAGATTGGAGCGACTTCAAGTTCAAGTGAGTTCAAGTTCAAGTGAGTTTATTGCCATGTGTCCCTGTATAGGACAATGAAATTCTTGCTTTGCTTAAGCACACAGAAAATAGTAGGCATTTACTACAAAACAGATAAATGTGTCCATATACCATAATATAAATATATACACACATGAATAAATAAACTGGTAGTGCAAATAACAGAAAGTGGTTGCTAATAATCAGAGTTTTGTCCGAGCCAGGTTTAATAACCTGATGGCTGAGGGGAAGTAGCTATTCCTGAACCTGGTTGTTGCAGTCTTCAGGCTCCTGTACCTTCTACCTGAAGGTAGCGGGGAGATGAGTGTGTGGCCAGGATGGTGTGGGTCTTTGATGATACTGCCAGCCTTTTTGAGGCAGCGACTGCGATAAATCCCCTCGATGGAAGGAAGGTCAGAGCCGATGATGGACTGGGCAGTGTTTACTACTTTTTGTAATCTTTTCCTCTTGGCTTGTATACATTGGAATTTAGAAGGGCGAGAGGGTATCTCATTGAAACATATAAGATTATTAAGGGATTGGACACGCTAGAGGCAGGAAACATGTTCCCGATGTTGGGGGAGTCCAGAACCAGGGGCCACAGTTTCAGAATAAGGGGCAAGCCATTTAGAACGAAGATGAGGAAAAAAAATTTCACCCAGAGAGTTGTGAATCTATGGAATTCTCTGCCTCAGAGGGCGGTGGAGGACGATTCTCTGGATGCTTTCAAGAGAGAGTTAGATGGAGCTCTTAAAGATAGCGGAGTCAGGGGATATGGGGAGAAGGCTAGGAGCTGGGTACTGATTGTGGATGATCAGCCACAATCACAGTGAATGGCGGTGCTGGCTCGAAGGGCCAAATGGCCTACTCCTGCACCTATTGTCTACTGTCTATTGTCAATTGAAACCGGAGCACCCGGAGGAAATCCACGCAGGTCACGGGGAGAACGTACAAACTCCGTATAGACAGCGCCCGTAGTCAGGATCGAACCCGGGTCTCTGGCGCTGTGAGGCAGCAACTCTACCGCTGCGCCCTTCTAAAGCAGCAGAAGTTCCTCTTTGCATGGACCCGTCTGTACATCAAAGTTGCTGCAATATTCTTTCAAAAACAAAATAAAAACTGCACTGTCAGCATTTAATGTACTCTTGCCGTCTTGTTTAATGAATGCAGCGTGAAGATTGATTTGTAACACTTGGCCTGTCCCCTGCTAATTGCTTGCTCCCCCATTTAAAGGTGTGGAAGGGGATTCTGTCCTTGCGACTAATAAGTTTTGAAATAGCAAACACACCAACGCATGTTATGGTCAGATGTTTCTCAATTGTCATCCGCGGCAGTTCTTCCAAGCAAACTGCTTGTCCTCACTTGTCTGTTTATTTCCATTTCATATCAATCTTCGGTGAGCAATTACACGAGGAACTGATTTGGAGGGGGGGGGGGGGGGGTGGGGGGGTGGGAGGGGGGAGAAAAAAAGCATAGTTGACCCACCGTGAAGGGCTGTCATCTGCAGTTCTAAAAGCGGGAGGCTATAAATCTTGTCGAAATGAATGCAAATTATTCAATTGTTATTTCTCCGCTCTTGAATTCCAACAAGGAGTTTAACTAAACGTCTCCAGCCACGTTATCGGGAATACAACAGCCTGTACAACGCTGGTACACTGCGTCGGTGGCGCAGCGGTAGAGTCGCCGGCTCACGGCGCCAGGGTCCCGGGTTCGATTCTGACCTGTGCGGGTGCTGTCTGTGTGGAGTTTGTACGTTCTCCCCGTGACTCTCCAAGTTTATTGTCATGTGTCCCTGATAGGACAATGAAATTCTTGCTTTGCTTCAGCACAACAGGACATAGTAGGCATTGACTACAAAACACATGAACAAATAAACTGATAAAGTGCAAATAACAAATAATGGGTTATTAATGTTCAGAGTTTTGCCCGAGCCAGGTTTAATAGCTTGATGGCTGTGGGGAAGTAGCTCCAAAGATGTGCAGGTCTGTAGTTTAATTGGCTTGGGGGTATAATTGTAAATTGCCCCTATTGTGTAGGATAGTGCAAGTATGCGGGGATCGCTGGTCGGCGCGGACCTGATGGGCCGAAGGGCCTGTTTCTGCGCTGTATCTTTAACCTAAACTCAACTAATTTGCACTAAACTAAACTAAACTCCATTGAAATGCCTTTTTGTTTCATGTTGTCCAGTCAGCGGAAAGTTTATACATGGTCACAATCGACCGTGGACAGTGTAAGGTGCAGGATAAAGGTCTAATGTTTAGTGCAAGATGAAGTCCAGTAAAATCTGGGGGTTTTCTTGTGAAAAGCGGTTCTAATTTGGTGTGGAGTTCAGTGTGGAGGGGTTTGCACAGCGATCCCTGGCCCAGTCATAAGGTCAGAAGTGATAGGAGCAGAATTAGGCCATTCGGCCCATCAAGTCTACTCCGCCATTCAATGATGGCTGATCTATCTCTCCCTCCTAACCCCATTCCCCTGCCTTCTCCCCATAACCTCTGTCACCCGTACTAATCAAGAATCTATCTGTCTCTGCCTTAAAAACATCAATCGACTTGGCCTCCACAGGAAAAGAATTCCACAGATTCACCACCCTCTAAAGAAATTCCTCCTCATCTCCTTCCCAAAGGAACGTCCATTAATTCAAATTCAGAAATTCAATGTCAACTTTTAAGGCAACGTGAGTTGTTGAACGTCAAAGTTTGGCTCAGTTCAAAGTTTTAGTTCGGAGATACAAGGCAGAAACAGTTGTTCACCCCCCCCCCCCACCCCACCGTCCCCTGTCCCACCGAGTCTGCACCGACCAGTGTTGCTACTGCACCACCGTGCCCCCCCCCCCCCCCCCCACCGAGTCTGTACCGACCAGTGTTACCACTGCACCACCTTGCCACCCCCCCCCCCCCCCCCTTCATCACCTTGGCTCAGCCCATGGTTCACCTCGTGACAGTAAACTAAACTAAACCAAACTTTTGACTTTCAACGTTCTTTGCCTTAAACGGTGGCATTACATTTCTAATCCAAGCTGGCACCTTGCAGGAATAAATGCGGGCGCTCGTGTATTCCCTCTCAAAACGCATCACCATCTGCATCTCGGCGATGAGGCCGCGGGGTATCTGGGGCTTGAATCGTGACCTCCTGCAGTCAGGCTAATTAAAACAAACGCTGGTCTTTACACAACTCCGGAGCCGGCTCTCGCTCTCCATGGCTGCAAGCCTGGCTGTTCACCAGGACAACACTGTCTTCATCAAGGGCTCCACTCACCGCCACCCTTGCGACTCTCTCTCTCTCTCTCCCTCTCTCTCTAATTAGGCAATTTGCTCGAGCAGCCAGTCAGAATAGATTAAGATCACCCCCCCCCCCCCCATCCCTGAAGAAGCGGCACGGTGGCGCAGCGGTAGAGTTGCTGCCTTACAGTGCCAGAGACCCAGGGCTCGATCCTGACCAGGGGTGCCATCTGTGGGTCCTTGTCCTGCCCACGTCTCTCTTCCAGGTTCCCCTTCCCCAACATCCAAGTCCTCTTCCCACTGGAACCGTCGGGCAGGAGGTTAGAGAAGCCTGAAGTCCCACACCACCAGCGGCAGAGACCCCCGGGTTCGATCCCGACTACGGGCGCTGTCTGTACGGAGTCTGTACATTCTCCCCGAGACCTGCGTGGGTTTTCTCCGGGTGCTCCGGTTTCCTCCCACACTCCAAAGATGCGCAGGTTTGCAGGCTAATTGGCTTGGTAAAATTGTAAATTTCCCCTAGTGTGTGCTTGTGTGTGTAGGAGAGTGTTAATAGACAATAGGTGCAGGAGTAGGCCATTCGGCCCTTCGAACCAGCACCCCATAGGATAATGTTAATGTGCGGAGATCGCTGGTCGGCACGGATTCAGTGGGCCGATGAGTCTGTTTCCGTGCTGTATTAAAACGTTTAGAAACATAGAAACATAGAAATTAGGTGCAGGAGTAGGCCATTCGGCCCTTCGAGCCTGCACCGCCATTCAATATGATCATGGCTGATCATCCAACTCAGTATCCCGTACCTGCCTTCTCTCCATACCCTCTGATCCCCTTAGCCACAAGGGCCACATCTAACTCCCTCTTAAATATAGCCAATGAACTGGCCTCGACTACCCTCTGTGGCAGGGAGTTCCAGAGATTCACCACTCTCTGTGTGAAAAAAGTTCTTCTCATCTCGGTTTTAAAGGATTTCCCCCTTATCCTTAAGCTGTGACCCCTTGTCCTGGACTTCCCCAACATCGGGAGCAATCTTCCTGCATCTAGCCTGTCCAACCCCTTAAGAATTTTGTAAGTTTCTATAAGATCCCCTCTCAATCTCCTAAATTCTAGAGTATAAACCAAGTCTATCCAGTCTTTCTTCATAAGACAGTCCTGACATCCCAGGAATCAGTCTGGTGAACCTTCTCTGCACTCCCTCTATGGCAATAATGTCCTTCCTCAGATTTGGAGACCAAAACTGTACGCAATACTCCAGGTGTGGTCTCACCAAGACCCTGTACAACTGCAGTAGAACCTCCCTGCTCCTATACTCAAATCCTTTTGCTATGAAAGCTAACATATCATTCGCTTTCTTCACTGCCTGCTGCACCTGCATGCCCACTTTCAATGACTGGTGTACCATGACACCCAGGTCTCGCTGCATCTCCCCTTTTCCTAGTCGGCCACCATTTAGATAATAGTCTGCTTTCCTGTTTTTGCCACCAAAATGGATAACCTCACATTTATCCACATTATACTGCATTTGCCAAACATTTGCCCACTCACCCAGCCTATCCAAGTCACCTTGCAGTCTCCTAGCATCCTCCTCACAGCTAACACTGCCCCCCAGCTTAGTGTCATCCGCAAACTTGGAGATATTGCCTTCAATTCCCTCATCCAGATCATTAATATATATTGTAAATAGCTGGGGTCCCAGCACTGAGCCTTGCGGTACCCCACTAGTCACTGCCTGCCATTGTGAAAAGGATCCGTTTACTCCTACTCTTTGCTTCCTGTTTGCCAGCCAGTTCTCTATCCACATCAATACTGAACCCCCAATGCCGTGTGCTTTAAGTTTGTAAACTAATCTCTTATGTGGGACCTTGTCGAAAGCCTTCTGGAAGTCCAGATACACCACATCCACTGGTTCTCCCCTATCCACGCTACTAGTTACATCCTCAAAAAATTCTATAAGATTCGTCAGACATGATTTACCTTTTGTAAATCCATGCTGACTTTGTCCAATGATTTCACCACTTTCCAAATGTGCTGCTATCCCATCTTTAATAACTGACTCTAGCAGTTTCCCCACTACCGATGTTAGACTAACTGGTCTGTAATTCCCCGTTTTCTCTCTCCCTCCCTTCTTAAAAAGTGGGGTTACGTTTGCTACCCGCCAATCCTCAGGAACTACTCCAGAATCTAAAGAGTTTTGAAAGATTATTACTAATGCATCCACTATTTCTGGAGCTACTTCCTTAAGTACTCTGGGATGCAGCCTATCTGGCCCTGGGGATTTATCGGCCTTTAATCCATTTAATTTACCCAACACCACTTCCCGGCTAACCTGGATTTCACTCAATTCCTCCAACTCCTTTGACCCGCGGTCCCCTGCTATTTCCGGCAGATTATTTATGTCTTCCTTAGTGAAGACGGAACCAAAGTAGTTATTCAATTGGTCCGCCATATCCTTGTTCCCCATGATCAACTCACCCGTTTCTGACTGCAAGGGACCTACATTTGTTTTAACTAATCTCTTTCTTTTCACATATCTATAAAAACTTTTGCAGTCAGTTTTTATGTTCCCTGCCAGTTTTCTTTCATAATCTATTTTTCCTTTCCTAATTAAGCCCTTTGTCCTCCTCTGCTGGTCTCTGAATTTCTCCCAGTCCTCCGGTATGCTGCTTTTTCTGGCTAATTTGTACGCATCATCCTTCGCTTTGATACTATCCCTGATTTCCCTTGTTATCCACGGATGCACTACCTTCCCTGATTTATTCTTTTGCCAAACTGGGATGAACAATTTTTGTAGTTCATCCATGCAGTCTTTAAATGTCTTCCATTGCATATCCACCGTCAACACTTTTAGAATTAATTGGCAGTCAATCTTGGCCAATTCACGTCTCATACCCTCAAAGTTACCTTTCTTTAAGTTCAGAACCATTGTTTCTGAATTAACAATGTCACTCTCCATCCTAATGAAGAACTCAACCATATTATGGTCACTCTTGCCCAAGGGGGCACGTACAACAAGACTGCTAACTAACCCTTCCTCATTACTCAATACCCAGTCTAAAATAGCCTGCTCTCTCGTTGGTTCCTCTACATGTTGATTTAGATAACTATCCCGCATACATTCCAAAAAATCCTCTTCCTCAGCACCCCTGCCAATTTGATTCACCCAATCTATATGTAGATTGAAGTCACCCATTATAACGGTTTTGCCTTTGACGCACGCATTTCTAATTTCCTGTTTGATACCATCTCCAACTTCACTACTACTGTTAGGTGGCCTGTACACAACACCCACCAGCGTTTTCTGCCCCTTAGTGTTTCGCAGCTCTACCCATACCGATTCCACATCCTGCAAACTAATGTCCTTCCTTTCCATTGCATTAATCTCCTCTCTAATCAGCAACGCTACCCCACCTCCTTTTCCTTTCTCTCTATCCCTCCTGAATATTGAATATCCCTGGATGTTCAGCTCCCAGCCTTGGTCACCCTGGAGCCATGTCTCCGTGATCCCAACTATATCATAGTCATTAATAGCTATCTGCACATTGAACTCATCCACCTTATTACGAATGCTCCTTGCATTGAGACACAAAGCCTTCAGGCTTGTTCTTACAACACTCTTACCCCTTATACAATGTTGTTGAAAAGTGGCCCTTTTTGATTTTTGCCCTGGATTTTCCGGCCTGCCACTTTTACTTTTCACCTTGCTACCTATTGCTTCTACCCTCATTTTACAACCCTCTGTCTCTACTCTCACACATTTAAGAAACCCTTTCCCTTTAACTCCATCCTCCACTAGCCCATTCGACACCCCACCCCCCTTATTCAGTTTAAAACCACCCGTGTAGCAGTTTAGTTTAGTTTGGTTTATTGTCACGTGTACCGAGGTACAGTGAAAAGCTTTTGTTGCGCGCTATCCAGCCAGCGAAAAAAAAGACAATCATGGCAATACACAATACAAGGATTTTTTTTTTTTTAAGAAGGAACTGCAGATGCTGGAAAATCAAAGGTACACAAAAAAGCTGGAGAAACTCAGCGGGTGCAGCAGCATCTATGGAGCGAAGGAAATAGGCGTCGTTTCGGGCCGAAACCATTCTTCAGACAATACAAGGATATTATTATGATTCGCAAAGAAGAGTTTGAAGTAGATAGTGAATGAATGTGGAACCAAATGGAATTGAAAGGCCGGCACTCACTTTTAATAGGCACTGCTTATAAGCCCAGACACAATGATAGACAGTTTGTAAGTGAACTTGAGAATTCATTTGAGAAAATATGCAATAAAGGCAAGGGATACAACATAGTACTTTAAGGAGACTTTAATCAGCCTAATATTAATTGGGAAGACACAACAATAGTGCAGGGTCAACCTGCATCCAAGGATACAGCTGAACTACTACTAGGGGCTGTAATGGATTTTGGACTGAACCAACAGGTTAATAAACCAGCAAGAAGAGGTGACATTTTAGACTCGGTATTCACAAATAACACCAGTCTTGTTCAGGGTACTAAGGTGGAGGCAGGTGGAAGCGACCATGCATGCAGGTACAGCAGGCAGTGAAGAAAGCGAATGGCATGTTGGCCTTTATAACAAGAAGAGTCGAGAATAGGAGCAAAGAGGTCCTTCAGCAGTTGTACAGAGCCCTAGTGAGACCACACCTGTGCAGTTTTGGTCCCCTAATTTGAGGAAGGACATTCTTGCTATTGAGGGAGTGCAGCGTAGGTTTACAAGGTTAATTCCCGGGATGGCGGGACTGTCATATGCTGAGAGAATGGAGCGGCTGGACTTGTATACTCTGGAGTTTAGAAGGATGAGAGGATATCTGAGATTATTAAGGGTTTGGACACGCTAGAGGCAGGAAACATGTTCCAGAACCAGGGGGGGTCCAGAACCAGTGGCCACAGTTTAAGAATAAGGAGTAAGCCATTTAGAACGGAGACGAGGAAACACTTTTTCTCACAGAGAGTTGTGAGTCTGTGGAATTCTCTCCCTCAGAGGGCGGTGGAGGCCGGTTCTCTGGATGCTTTCAAGAGAGAGCTGGATAGGGCTCTTAAAGATAGCGGAGTCAGGGGATATGGGGAGAAGGCAGGAACGGGGTACTGATTGGGGATTATCAGCCATGATCACATTGAATGGCGGTGCTGGCTCGAAGGGCCAAATGGCCACCTCCTGCACCTATTGTCTATTGTCTATCTATTGTGTTATAGAGTCATCGAGTCATACACATCATACAGTGTGGAAACCGGCCCTTCGGCCCAACTTGCTCACACCGACCAACATGTCCCATCTACACTAGTCCTGCTTGCCTGCATTTGGCCCATATCCGTGCAAACCTGTCCATATCCCTGCAAACCTGTCCAATACGGGACGATCAGCCATGATCACATTGAAAGGTGGTGCTGGCTCGAGGGGCCGAATGGCCACCTCCTGCACCTATTGTCTATTGATCATGACATAGTTATCGTTGACCTGGATCTGCCAGCCAAGTGGAAACGACAACCTGGAAGGAAATACTACAGACGGCGGAAAGCAAACGAGGAACTGATCAATGCAGACCTTTACGGGACCATTATCTCTCAGTGGGGAATGCTTCTATTCAGGAGAAGTGGGACACTGTTGAAACCGAACTAAAGCAGATCGTGGAGAGACATAGTCCAAAAAAAACAGCAGCCACACCAAATACCCTACCCTGGTTAGCCAGACATCACCACAGACGTAAGACACAGAGAGCATACAACAAAGCAAAGAAGACACTAGACAAAGAAGAAGCAGGCCCTGATCAGTTGCCACCATGGCCTCGAAAATAACACCCATACTCACAGATTTATTCCAGTCCTCAATTGATTGTGGATCACTACCACGACAGTGGAAGGAAGCAAACATCTGTGCAATATTTAAGAAGGGCAACAAGGCTGCTCCTGAGAATTACAGACCAGTTTCACTGACCAGTGTTACATGCTTTGCTTCATAGCAAAAGGATTTGAGTGTAGGAGCAGGGAGGATCTACTGCAGTTGTACAGGGTCTTGGTGAGACCACACCTGGAGTATTGCGTACAGTTTTGGTCTCCTAATCTGAGGAAGGACATTCTTGCCATAGAGGGAGTACGGAGAAGGTTCACCAGACTGATTTCTGGGATGTCAGGACTTTCATATGAAGAAAGACTGGGTAGACTCGGCTTGTACTCGCTAGAATTTAGAAGATTGAGGGGGGATCTTATAGAAACTTACAAAATTCTTAAGGGGTTGGACAGGAAGATTATTCCAGATGTTGGGGAAGTCCAGAACAAGGGGTCACAGTTTAAGGATAAGGGGGAAGTCTTTTAGGACCGAGATGAGAAAAACATTTTTCACACAGAGAGTGGTGAATCTCTGGAATTCTCTGCCACAGAAGGTAGTGAGGCCAGTTCATTGGCTATATTTAAGAGGGAGTTAGATGTGGCCCTTGTGGTTAAGGGGATCAGGGGGTATGGAGAGAAGGCAGGTACGGGATACTGATTTGGATGATCTGCCATGATCATATTGAATGGCGGTGCAGGCTCGAAGGGCCGAATGGCCTACTCCTGCACCTATTTTCTATGTTTCTATGTTTCTATGTAAGATCTTGGAACACATCATACATTCTCACATCATGGACCATTGTGAAAAGAATGGGATACTGGTGGACTCACAACATGGCTTCAGAGCAAATCGTTCAACTTATTGTCACTATTGATGACATCACAAGGGCATTAGATAAGGGGAAATCTATACATATGGCAATCCTGGACTTTTCAAAAGCGTTTGATAAAGTCCCTCTTGAAAGGCTCCTAGGAAAACTGGATTACTATGGCATCAGAAATAGTCTACATAACTGGATTAGGGACTTTCTCACAAACCAGACACAGAGGGTGGCCTGTGAAGGAAACATTTCTTTAGCAGAACATGTACTGTCAGGAGTAGCGCAAGGCACGGTCCTCTGACCACTGTTGTTCCTGACGTACATTAATGATCTACCTGAACACATCAATTGTAAAACAAGACTCTTCGCAGATGATTGTCTTGTATATATACATGTCACTGATGTAGAGGATATGGCAAACGCCTCCGTTGCCATGCTGTGAGAACGGAGAGGTTGAGAAGGAGTTTCTTCCCAGAGGCCATTCGGACGGTAAACTCCTATCTCACCAGGGACTAACTCTACTGAACCTTTTTCCTTCCGCCCACAATATTTAATATGTAAAAGAATATGGGATTGTGTTTATAGTTTGTTTGGTTGTTTGTTTGTCTTTTTGCACAAAGTCCGCGAGCATTGCCACTTTTCATTTCACTGCACATCTCGTATGTGTAAGTGACGAATAAACTTGACTTGACGTGACTTGACTTGAACTCCTTACAAGAAGACCTTAAGTCCTTGGAATGATGGCAACACACATGGAAGATGAGCTTCAACTCAACCAAATGCTCAATTATGTTAATTTCAAACAAGCAGAAACCACCTACTCGAGACTACGTCTTCCGTGGACAAACACTTTGTCGTACAAGTTCGCAACCATACCTTGGAGTTCAACTTGATAGCAAGCTTTCGTGGGGGGAACACATGGACAACACGGTCACTAAAGCCAACCGGACATTAGGATTCCTTAGACGAAACCTCCGGTTCTGCCCAAAGGAAGTGAAAACCACAGCATATACAACATTGGTTAGACCCTTACTGGAATACGCTTCATGTGCCTGGGCCCCATACAAAACTGGTCAGATCAACAAACTAGAAGGGGTACAGAGGAAAGCAGCACGCTCTTGCATCGGGAACTACAATAGTGGTAGCAGTGTCACCCAGATGCTGTCTGACCTGGAGTGGGAAACTCTGGAAGCAAGAAGGGCAAGGAACAGACTAGCCATGTTGAACAAGATACAAAAGGGGATCGTGGGCATAACTGCAGATAGATACATAGCATACTCAACAGAAAGGAGAACAAGAAAGAGAAATGATATGCCTTCCGCCAGGACAGATATTTATAAGAACTCATTTTTTGTAAGAACTTTAAGGGTATGGAATAAACTAGACAACAATATAGTCAAATCACTTTCACTGGACAGTTTTAAGGGGGCATTAACAGCACGTTAGTGTGCACAACACACCCAAGTTGGCGATATGCAGAGTACTGCCCTGCCGACTACAAATTCGGAAGGTTTAGAAGGAATACAATCGAGCCATTTACAGTGTACAGCTACATGATAAGGGAATAACGTTTAGTGCAAGGTAAAGCCAGCAAAGTCCGATCAATGATAGTCCGAGGGTCACCAGAGAGGTAGATAGTAGTTCAGCACTGCTCTCTGGTTGTGGTAGAATGAGTAACACAACGGGTCTGGCAGCATCTTAGTTTGGTTTAGTTTAGAGATATAGGCCTTGCGGCCCACCGAGTCCGTGCCGACCAGCGATCCCCGCACACTAATGCCCCTGTCCCACTTAGGAAACCTGAACGGAAACCTCTGGAGACTTTGCGCCCCACCCAAGGTTTCCGTGCAGTTCCCGGAGGTTGCAGGTGGTTGCCGGAGGTTGCAGGTAGTGGAAGCAGGTAGGGAGACTGACAAAAACCTCCGGGAACCGCACGGAAACCTTGGGTGGGGCGCAAAGTCTCCAGAGGTTTCCGTTCAGGTTTCCTAAGTGGGACAGGGGCATAACACTATCCTACAGACACACACTAGGGACAATTTACAATTTACAATAAGCTACGTTTAGTTTAACTAAACTAAAGCACTTTTTTTTTCAGCCTAAAGTACTGAGAAGATCATGTGATAGGAGCAGAATTAGGCCCAGAATTAGGCCCAGAATTAGGCCCATCAAGTCTACTCTGCCATTCAATCATGGCTGATCTAGCTCTCCCTCCTAACCCCATTCTCCTACCGAATTCCTATCTGATCACCACAGCCAACAAATAAAAAACACAACAATATCTTGCAGGAGCCCTGTGGCTGAGAACCGAGTTGTAAGGATAAATAATACATGTGGAGACCTTCAGTCAGTTAAATAATGGACCGCAGATGTAACTTTGATTTCACACTTATGTTCCTCATTTTTTTCTAATCCTCAGTATATGTTTCTTGGAAGTAGCTTAACATCACTGAATCTCCGAGACATCTCAAAGGCAAAAAAAAACAGAATTCCTCTGGTATCATCCAGAATCAAAGGAGACGTTATTCTGTTATTCGAGTTAATTTTAATGTCAGGGAAAGAAAGCCGAAACTTCAATGGGTATCTCTGTGATATTTATTTCTTTGCCCTGAGCATCGCGCCAGTTCTGCAGGCACCCATAATCTTTGATGAAATCTCCAGTGAAACGCAGCGTGCTGGAGAAACTCAGCGGGTCAGGCGGCAAACTCCGCGGTGGAGGCGGGTTCTCTGGATACTTTCAAGCGAGAGCTAGATAGGGCTCTTAAAGATAGCGGAGTCAGGGGATATGGGGAGAAGGCAGGAACTGGGTACTGATTGGGGATGATCAGCCATGATCACATTGAATGGCGGTGCTGGCTCGAAGGGCCGAATGGCCTACTCCCGCACCTATTGTTTATTGTCTATTGTCTATCTATTGTGTTATAGAGTCATCGAGTCATACATATCCTACAGTGTGGAAACAGACCCTTCGGCCCAACTTGCTCACACCGACCAACATGTTCCATCTACACTAGTCCCACCTGCCTGCGTTTGGCCCATATCCCTGCAAACCTGTCCTATCCATGTACCTGTCCAATTGCTTCTTAAACGTTGGGATAGTCCCAGCTTCCTCTGGCAGCTCATTCCGTACACCCACCACCCTTTGTGTGAAAAAATTGCTCCTCAGATTCCTATAAAATCGATCCCCCTTCACCTTAAACCTATGTCCTCTGGTTCTCGATTACCCTACTCTGGGCACGAGACTCTGTGCATCTACCCGATCTATTCCTCTCGTGATTTTGTACACCTCAAAAAGGTCATCCCTCATTCTCCTGCCCTTTTAGTTTAGTTTAGTTTAGTTTATTGTTACGTGTACCGAGTACAACGAAAAGCTTTTTCTGTTGCGTGCTATCCAGTCAGCGGAAAACCTATACATGATTAGAATGTACAGATGCACAGTGTACAGATACAGGGACTGATAAATGGAAGGGAGAAACTGCAGATGCTGGTTTACACCAAAGATGGACACAAAATTCTGGAGTAACTCAGCGGATCAGGCAGCATCTCTGGAGAAAAAGAATAGGTGACGTTTCAGGTCGAGACCCTTCTTCTGACAGGGAAAGGGAATAACGTTTACTGCAAGATAAATCTAGTAAAGTCCGACTTGATTCGACAAGATTGACCGAGGGGCGTCAATGAGGTAGATGGGAGATCAGGACTGTTCTCTAGTCACTGAAAGGATGGTTCAGTTGCCTGGTTTCAGCCGGGAAGAACCTGTCCCTGAATCTGGAGGTGTGCGTTCGTTTTCACATTTCTGGAACTCTTGCCCGATGGGAGAGGGGAGAAGAGGGAATGGCCGGGGGTGAGACTGGTCCTTGATTATGCTGCTGGCCTTGCCGAGGCAGCGTGAGGCGTAGATGGAGTCCTTGAACTGAAGTCGGAGCTGGTCTTGTTTACGCCCTTGGGCCCATTGCCGGACTGCGCCTGCCTTGAACCCATTACGCAGACATTTCCTGGGTCACCCGTTTTGAAGGAGTTTTTCACCCCATCGCCCCAGGCTAGATTTGAAGCAGGTTTTATAAATGAAAAGCCAGACCCTACACCATATGATGCCATCACAAGAGTTGTCATCGCTTTACCAAATTATACGGCTCACAGATGGATTTCGTTTCATTAAAGTCTAGCTTTTTTATGGCAACCGTCACCAAGTTTTTTCTCTGTGAAGGAAGAACCTGCAGATGCTGGTTTAAACCGGATAGACACAAAAAGTTGGAGTAACTCAGCCGTGCACACAGCATCTCTCAAAGTCGTCATGTTGAGCCTCATTATCTGCAACTCATTTTCACCTAGCCCACAGTTAGCAATGGTCGGTTTCCTTTGTCACCTTGACTTTTTTTGCCATATCTTTCATCCATTTGTTCTATATTTCTCTACATCACCGTCTATATAATCGCCGTATATATCTAAACTATTCCTAATTTAGACAGGCAGACGGCAGAAACATAGAAACATAGAAAATAGGTGCAGGAGTAGGCCATTCGGCCCGTCGAGCCTGCACCGCCATTCAATATGATCATGGCTGATCATCCAACTCAGTATCCTGTACCTGCCTTCTCTCCAAACCCCCTGATCCCTTTAGCCACAAGGGCCACATCTAACTCCCTCTTAAATATAGCCAATGAACTGTGGCCTCAACTACCTTCTGTGGCAGAGAATTCCAGAGATTCACCACTCTCTGTGTGAAAAATGTTTTCCTCATCTCGGTCCGAAAAGATTTCCCCCTTATCCTTAAACTGTGACCCCTTGTTCTGGACTTGCCCAACATCGGGAACAATCTTCCTGCATCTAGCCTGTCCAACCCCTTAAGAATTTTGTAATTTCTATAAGATCCCCCCTCAATCTTCTAAATTCTAGCGAGTACAAGCCGAGTCTATCCAGTCTTTCTTCATATGAAAGTCCTGACATCCCAGGAATCAGTCTGGTGAACCTTCTCTGTACTCCCTCTATGGCAAGAATGTATTTCCTCAGATTAGGAGACCAATACTGCACGCAATACTCCAGGTGTGGTCTCACCTAGACCCTGTACAACTGCAGTAGAACCTCCCTGCTCCTATACTCAAATCCTTTTGCTATGAATGCTAACATACCATTCGCTTTCTTCACTGCCTGCTGCACCTGCATGCCTACTTTTAATGACTGGTGTACCATGACACCCAGGTCTCGTTGCATCTCCCCTTTTCCTAATCGGCCACCATTCAGATAATAAGGAACTGCAGGTGCTGGTTTGTACAAAAAAAAAAAGACACACACTGTGCTGGAGTAACTGAGCAGGACAGGCAGCATCTCTGGAGACCATGGATAGTTGATCAGAATCATCATAATCGCCTCCACATTCCTCACTGTGATGGAAGGTGAAAAAGAGTTCAATATCTCCCTTCTTTGTCCTCAAGTGGTCGCGGGCTGGTCATCCAAAATTAGTACCCCAATCCTGCTTTCTCCCCATATTCCTTGATTCCGCTAGCCCCAAGAGCTATATCCAACTTTCTCTTGAATACATCATTCAATACAGACCCGTTGAGTTACACCAGCATTCTGGGTCTTTTATTTTGTAAGCCATCACCAGCAGGGAGCTGAAGGCAAGCAGAAACTCTGGCAGTATCTCGTCGTGCCATGGACCCAGATCACCTCCTCCATCAGGCTATCAGCAGAGAGCAGAGGCCACCCCGACTGAAGCCTCGTCACCCCTTTGCTCCACATGGAAAACAACTCCTAGCATCCATCCAGCCAACTGGGACAAAAGCACACTGGATAGCCACCAAGTGGTCACAGGAGTGGAAGGCAACCTCATCTCCATTACACAGCGACAACTCTTCACCAGATAAAAGCTGTCCGGGGTCTGACCTCCCCAGAAGAGCGTGGGTGAAGCTCAACAGACTTGGTACTGGAGTTGGGCGTTTCAACGCCAGCGTGTGGAGATGGGGGCTCCCTCCGCCAGAGCCCAGCCTGTGAATGCGGAGCAGAACAACAGACAGCCAACCATGTCATCTCTGGGTGCCCGCTCTACCACCCACCCAATGGAGCTCAGGGCCTGGCAGACATTGACGCCAACAGGGACAACAACCTGACTGCTCAACACCCGGCTTGAGATCGAACTATTCCTTTGGTTTATGTTTCATTCGCAAGAAGAAGAAGAAACATAGAAACATAGAAAATAGGTGCAGGAGTAGGCCATTCGGCCCTTCGAGCCTGCACCGCCATTCAATATGATCACGGCTGATCATCCAACTCAGTATCCTGTACCTGCCTTCTCTCCATACCGCCTGATCCCTTTAGCCACAAGGGCCACATCTAACTCCCTCTTAAATATAGCCAAATAACTGGCCTCAACTACCTTCTGTGGCAGAGAATTCCAGAGATTCACCACTCTCTGTGTGAAAAATGTTTTTCTCATCTCGGTCGTAAAGGATTTCCCCTTTATCCTTAAACTGTGACCCCTTGTCCTGGACTTCCCCAACATCGGGAACAATCTTCCTGCATCTAGCCTGAAGAAGCAGTTCCTTGCGTCCTAACCCGTACATATTCCGTTTGATGAATAAATGTGTTAAGATAGATACATAGAAAATAGGTGCAGGAGTAGGCCATTCGGCCCTTCGAGCCTGCACCGCCATTCAATATGATCATGGCTGATCATCCAACTCAGTATCTCGTACCTGCCTTCTCTCCATACCCCCTGATCCCTTTAGCCACAAGGGCCACATCCAACTCCCTCTTAAATATAGCCAATGAACTGGCCTCAACTACCTTCTGTGGCAGAGAGTTCCAGAGATCCACCACACTCTGAGTGAAAAATGTTTTTCTCATCTCGGTCCTAAAGGATTTCCCCTTTATCCATAAACTGTGACCCCTTGGTTCACAACCAGGTGACAACCAGGTTCAGGAATAGCTACTTCCCCACAGCCATCAGGCTATTAAATCTGGCTCGGACAAAACTCTGATTATTAATAACCACTTTCTGTTATTTGCACTTTACCAGTTTATTTATTCATGTGTGTATATATTTATATCATGGTATATGGACACATTTATCTGTTTTGTAGTAAATGCCTACTATTTTCTGTGTGCTTAAGCAAAGCAAGAATTTCATTGTCCTATACAGGGACACATGACAATAAACTCACTTGAACTTGAACTTGAACTTGAACTTGTCCTGGACTTCCCCAACATCGGGAACAATCTTCCTGCATCTAGCCTGAAGAAGCAGTTCCTTGCGTCCTAATCCGTACATAGGCAGTGAAGAAAGCGAATGGTATGTTAGCTTTCATAGCAAAAGGATTTGAGTATAGGAGCAGGGAGGTTCTACTGCAGTTGTACAGGGTCTTGGTGAGACCACACCTGGAGTATTGCGTACAGTTTTGGTCTCCAAATCTGAGGAAGGACATTATTGCCATAGAGGGAGTGCAGAGAAGGTTCACCAGACTGATTCCTGGGATGTCAGGACTGTCTTATGAAGAAAGACTGGATAGACTTGGTTTATACTCTAGAATTTATGAGATTGAGAGGGGATCTTATAGAAACTTACAAAATTCTTAAGGGGTTGGACAGGCTAGATGCAGGAAGACTGCTCCCGATGTTGGGTAAGTCCAGGACAAGGGGTCACAGCTTAAGGATAAGGGGGAAATCCTTTAAAACCGAGATGAGAAGAACTTTTTTCACACAGAGAGTGGTGAATCTCTGGAACTCTCTGCCACAGAGGGTAGTCGAGGCCAGTTCATTGGCTATATTTAAGAGGGAGTTATATGTGGCCCTTGTGGCTAAGGGGATCAGAGGGTATGGAGAGAAGGCAGGTACAGGATACTGAGTTGGATGATCAGCCATGATCATATTGAATGGCGGTGCAGGCTCGAAGGGCCGAATGGCCTACTCCTGCACCTAATTTCTATGTTTCTATGTTTCTATATTCCGTTTGATGGATAAATGTGTTAAGTGGCGATACCCCCAGACTCTCCTGCTCTCTGGAACGTTTTTTGTGCAGATGATTAATTCCGAATTGTCTTTGGGTAACAGTGACAATGGCCGAAAGACTTGGTGCTTCCAGCTGCCGTGCTCGATGAGATGATGTCTTGCCTCATTAAGATCATTAAATGGCGACTTTACGACTCAAAACATGACCGTCTGCCAACTTTAGCTGCTGGATTTAACGCTGCTTCATTACATGAATACATCGAAGTAATCTGATGGATTTACGGACCTAATACACAGCATGGAAAATCAAACCTGCAAATCTTTATAAGATACAACAAAACAGTAATTATCCGCTGATCTGAAATGCTCGCACCACACTGGATCTATACTAAGGTAGTTTGCGAACGGTATATGGATTGCATATGGAAAAGTTTTTTATTTTCGATCAATAGGTTTTCAACAGCCCCATTCTCCTGTCTTCTCCCCATAATCCCTGACGCCCGTACTAATCAAGAATCTGCCAATCCATGCCTGAATAATACCCACTGACTTGGCCTCCACAGCCGTCTGTGGCAAAGAATTCCACCCTCTGACTAAAGAAACGCCTGCTGATCTCCTTTCTAAAGGAACGTCCTTTTATTCTGAGGCTGTGGCCCTCTGGTCCTAGGTTCTCCCACCAGTGGAAACATCCTCTCCACATCCACTCTATCCAGGGCTTTCCCCATTTGGTTAAGTTTCAACGAAGGTTCAAAACTCCAGCGGGCATGGTCAGAAGGTTAGAAGGAATAGGAGTAGAATTAGGCCATTCGGCCCATCACGTTTACCCCACCATTTCATTGTCTGAAGAAGGGTTTCGACCCGAAGCGTTGCCTATTTCCACCGCTCCATAGACGCTGCCTCACCCGCTGAGTTTCTCCAGCATTTTTGTCCGCCCGCCATTTCAATCATGGCTGATTCATCTCTCCCATCCCCCTCATCCTTCTAAACTCCAGCGCGTACAAGTCCAGCACCGTCAGGCTGCTCGACCGCGGTTGCCCGCGCGACAAGATGGAGTAAGGCCCAGCGGGGGCGTTTTGTGTGAATCCCCCGCGGTTTATAACTCCACCACGCAGGACGTCATTCTCAAATACGGTTCGTCAAATCTCTGACAGACCCTGAATCAATCCATGGACAAGATCAATGGCGTGCCGCAGACAAGAGTTTTTTTTAATAGGACGAGTGGGTGCCATTAGATCAACTATAGCTTCCTGTCTGTCAAAAGTTTCCAATGAATTAGGCACTGGGGTGTTTGATAAAACAATTTCTATGCAAAATTGATTCGATATAGGTGCATGTTTGCGTGCTTGGTCCCCAAAGTGTCTTAGATTTTAAAGCGACATCGAAATGATTGCAAATGTTGAATGTCAAGACTCAGATTAGTTCAGAACAGGCTGAGTTTTTTTTTTCCCTGTGTTAAATATGAATAATGTGAATCGAACCTAGGGGGTGTTTTAATATTCATACTAGGCATAGTTTGAATGATCTGATGAATTTGTTTAATATTTGCCAAAAAAATTAAGACAGATTAGTTCCTGCAATGGCTTGACAGCAAAGTATTGTTTTGAGAGATAAGGTTATGAAGATGAATTCCTGTAATATTATGGCAAGAGTCCTATAATACTCTCCTACTGTTTGTTTCATTTTCTTCAACCTGTACAAGTTTTAAATGCTGCATAAATCTGTCCAAAAGCCAAATACTTAGCGAAAGGTAAGTTTAACTCTGTTTTTTTTGGTTCAAATTCAAGGTCAAACAATGGCCAGGGGCAAACCTACCAGCGCCGGAGACTCGGGTTCGATCCCGACTACGGGCGCTGTCTGTATGGAGTTTGTACGTTTCTCCCCGTGACCTGCGTGGGTTTTCTCCCGAGATCTTCGGATTCAAAGGTTCAAAGGTTCAAAGGTTGATTTATTGTCACATACACCTAGATGTAGTGAAATTCCTTTTGCCAATGCAGCACATAAGAAAGAATACAAACATAACAATAATAAATAGCTTTAACATGAAAACAACCCCCCACAATGGTTCCCATTATGGGTGAAGGCACAAAGTCCAGTCCCATCCCCAATGTCCACCCATAGTCGGGCCTATTGAGGCCACCACAGTTGCCTCTACGGAGGCCCGATGTTCCAGGCCGTCCTCGCCGGGTGATGATGTTCCGGCGTCGGGAGAGTCCTCACAGCGGCATGGGAACCCTGGAACGGCCGCCTCCCTACTCGAGACCGTGGCTTCCGGAGCCGACAAGGCCGCGCCGAATGGAGCTCAACTGGCGATCTCGTCGCGAGATCCCAGGCTCCCGGTGTAAAGTTTCAGCGCCACCGCCCGCAGCTCCGCGATGTTTTTAACGCCGGTCCCAGCTCACCGGAGTTCCAGCGCGGCGACCCAGGCAAGGCACCGCCCGCCCCGCAATGGCGCTCCAGCGCTGCACCGCCGTCCTCACACCCGCAGCTCCGCCGCCGCCGATGCCGGTGCCGCCGCCGCCGATGCCGCCGATTCCAAGGCTCCGGGCGGTCCCCTCGCTCCTCGGACCCGCAGCACTGCAGACGCCGCCGCTGATGCCGAGGCTCCGGGCGGTCCCCTCAGGAAATGCCGCTCCAGGCCCGCTGGTAGGCCGCGAGGACGGGTCGAAAGTGCAGCCCGGAGAAAAGCTGCATCTCCGACCAGGTAGGGACCCTGAAAATTAGTTTCCCCCTTCCCCCCCCCCCCCCCCCCCCCTTCCCACACATAAAAAAGCTAGAACTCCTTAAAAACAAAACACTAAACTAACTAAAAATAAGAAAAAGAAATGAAAAACAGACAGCTGCAGGCTAGGCAGCCATACCCCCTACAGGTTGGCGCCAATTCCTCCCGCACTCCAAAGACGTGCAGGTTTGTAGTTTATTTGGCTTGGTGTAAATGAAAAGAAAATTGTCCCGAGTGGGATGGTGTTAGTGTGCGGGGATCGCTGGTCGGCACGGACCCGGTGGGCCGAAGGGCCTGTTTCCGCGCTGTATCTCTAAACTAAACTAAAGCGCACCTTTCGAAAGTTTGGGAGGTTCGCCATGTCTCCCAACAACTCCCACCGGCTTCTACAGATGCGCCGTGGAAAGCATTTCATCGGAGATGCATCACAGCGTGGTTTGGGAACAGCCCCGTCCAAGGCCGCGAGAAATTGCAGAGTTGTGGACGCAGCCCAGACCGTCACACAAACCAACCTCCATCTGCACCTCTCCCTACCTCGGCAAGGCCAGCAGCAGAATCAAGGACCAGTCTCACCCCAGACACCAGAGGATGATTCCAGAGTCTAGGAGCAGAGGTCATAACCTCAGAATTAAAGGACGTTCTTTTAAGATTCAAGATTCAAGAGAGTTTATTGTCACGTGTCCCAGATAGGACAATGAAATTCTTACTTTGCTTCAGCACAACAGAATATAGTAGGCATGACTACAGAACAGATCAGTGTGCCATCAGGAGATGAGGAGGAATTCCTTCAGTCAGAGAGTTGGTGGAATTCTCTGCCACAGAAGGCGATGGAGGCCAAGTCAGTGGATATTTTTAAAGCAGAGATGGATAGATTCTTGATTAGTACGGGTGTCAGAGGTTATGGGGAGAAGGCAGGAGAATGGGGTCAGGAGGGAGAGATAGATCAGCCGTGATTGAATGGCGGAGTAGACTTGATGGGCTGAATGGCCTAATTCCACTCCTATTCCTTATGCCCTTATGACCCACGCTGTGGACCAGAGGCCCGGCTCACCCACCATGGACCCCACAGGAACCCACCTGGAGGGCCGGTGAGCAGACGGGTTGCGGGAGAGAGCGCACGGCCTCGACGGGGCGAGTGGAGCCGCTGGAGACCCTGCAGCAGCCTGGGGCTGGGCTGGACCGGGCGCCGCTCCAAGAGGCCAAGCGGGTGGACCGCACGCAGCCTACAGCGGCGGAGCAGCGGCGGTGGACGCCACGGCTACGCTTGGCCAGGCCGACCCAACAACGCCACCAGGACAACAGACACTTCATGGTCAGGTCAAGAACCCTGCACTTACAACAACTGGGACTTGGAAATGGCGCCAAACTGCCGACTGGCGACTTTGCCAAACACTTCAACTCCCCCTACCATTCCCACACTGACCTTTCTGTCCTGGGCCTCCTCCACTGTCAGTGTGAGGCCCAGTGCTAATTGAAGGAACAGCATCTCATATTTCACTTGGGCAGCTTACACCCCAGCGGCATGAACGTTGACTTCTCTAACTTAGAAACATAGAACATAGAAATTAGGTGCAGGAGTAGGCCATTCGGCCCTTCGAGCCTGCACCGCCATTCAATATGATCATGGCTGATCATCCAACTCAGTATCCCGTACCTGCCTTCTCTCCATACCCTCTGATCCCCTTAGCCACAAGGGCCACATCTAACTCCCTCTTAAATATAGCCAATGAACTGGCCTCGACTACCCTCTGTGGCAGGGAGTTCCAGAGATTCACCACTCTCTGTGTGAAAAAAGTTCTTCTCATCTCGGTTTTAAAGGATTTCCCCCTTATCCTTAAGCTGTGACCCCTTGTCCTGGACTTCCCCAACATCGGGAGCAATCTTCCTGCATCTAGCCTGTCCAACCCCTTAAGAATTTTGTAAGTTTCCTTGTATCAAGTAGTCCTTGCTTTCCCTCTCTCTTCATCCCTCTCCCTTCCCAGTTCTCCCACCAGTCTGACTGTCTCCCCTGATGACATTTTATTTCTGTTTGCTTCGTTGTCACCTTCTCCCAGCCAACAATGTTCTACTCTACATTTTCCTCGATTTGCATCTCTTTTGATCTCTTACCCTTCCATTTCTCTAGTTTCCCCTCTCCCCCGATTCTCAGTCTGTAGAAGGGTCTCGACCCGAAACGTCACCCATTCCTTCTCTCCGGAGATGCTGCCTGTCCCGCTGAGTTACTCCTGCTTTTTGCGTCTGTCTTTGGTTTAAACCAGCGTCTGCAGTTCCATCCTACACGACTCTGTGTCCTGCCTGAGTGCAATGCTGCTACACACTTGTACTGTATCCGAGATGCTTGTCTTATTTACAAGTGATACTTGTACCGAATTGTACACGACAATTAATTTCACTGTACCTCGGTACATGTGACTAATGAAGCATAGTTTCTCCAAACAATCTTGTATTGTTACGTGACGTTTTGCCTTGTCAGCTAAAACTACACGCAGTCAAAAAATCACCGCCAGTTAATGAGTACACCTCTGCCACACTCCCACAGAGAAAAAAACACCTGCTCCTGGCTTTCTTAACATCAGTTAAGTGGTAAATCTTTAATTAGTCACAGGCAATATAGACCAGAATGATTCATGCCATGCCAGATTGTCGTGGTTTGACATCGCACTGCCCTCAACTGGCGGTGGAGGGAATTACATGCAATCATTTCTTAGCTCTTCCAGTCTTAAGGGCCTGTCCCACTTGTGCGTCATTTGCGCGCCACGCAGGTGACGGGCGGAGATTTGTGAATCCCGAAATCCTGGGGCGTTGCGCGCGACTTACGTCACCATGCACCATGCGCGCGTAATGCCCGCTTTGCGCGTATCACGTGCGTTGTGACGCGTAAATTGGGAATTGAAGAATGCAGGTGGAGTATGGTGTACAATTTTTGTCGCCTAATTATAGGAAGGATGTCAACAAAATAGAGAGAGTACAGAGGAGATTTACTAGAATGTTGCCTGGGTTTCAGCAACTAAGTAACAGAGAAAGGTTGAACAAGTTAAGGCTTTATTCTTTGGAGCGCAGAAGGTTAAGGGGGGACTTGATAGAGGTTTTTAAAATGATGAGAGGGATAGACAGAGATGACGTGGAAAAGCTTTTCCCACTGAGAGTAGGGAAGATTCAAACAAGGGGACATGACTTGAGAATTAAGGGACTGAAGTTTAGGGGTAACATGAGGGGGAACTTCTTTACTCAGAGAGTGGTAGCTGTGTGGAATGAGCTTCCAGTGAAGGTGGTGGAGGCAGGTTCGTTTTTATCATTTAAAAATAAATTGGATAGTTATATGGACGGGAAAGGAATGGAGGGTTATGGTCTGAGCGCAGGTATATGGGACTAGGGGAGAATACGTGTTCGGCACGGACTAGAAGGGTCGAGATGGCCTGTTTCCGTGCTGTAATTGTTATATGGTTTATATGGTTATATGGTAAATGACGACCAAGTGGGACAGGCCCTTTAGAGAGAAGTCACACAGCATGGGAACAGTCCCTTCGGCCCAACTTGCCCACGCCAACCAGCTTGTCCCATCTACACTCAATGGAGTGTATCTTTCACATCTACCTCATTGGAGACCCTCGGACTATCTTTGATCAGACTCTGTGCAGGAAGGAACTGCGGACGCTGGTTTAAACCGAAGGTGGACACAAAAAGCTGGAGTAACTCAGCGGGTCAGGCAGCATCTCTGGAGAGAAGGAATGGGTGAGGTTTCGGGTCGAGACCCTTCTTCAGACTGATGTCAGGATAGTGGGCAGGACAGAGATAGAATGTAGTCAGAGATAGTAAGAGTTGCTGCCCGTCCTGCTGAGTTACTCCAGCGTTTTGTGTCCATTAAGGCTGGTGGAACAATTGGGGAGGGGGAGAGGATGGAGAGAGAGGGAATGTAAGGGCTACTTGAAGTTAGAAAAGTCCAATGTTCATACCGCTGGGGTGTAAACTACCCAAGCGAAATATGAGGTGCTGTTCCTCCAATTTGCACTGGGCCTCACTCTGACAGTGGAGGAGGCCCAGGACAGAGAGGTCGGTATGGGAATGGGAGGGGGAGTTGAAGTGCTGAACAGCCGGGAGATCAGGAAGGTGAAGGTGGAGGTGTTCAGCGGAACGATCGCCGAGCCTGCGCTTGGTCTCGCCGATGTAGAGAAGTTGACACCTGGAACAGCGGATACAGTAGATGAGGTTGGAGGAGGTGCAAGTGAACCTCTGCCTCACCTGGAAAAACTGTTTGGGTCCTTGGATGGAGTCGAGGGGGCAGGTATAGGGACAGGTGTTGTATCTCCTGAGATTGCAGGGGAAAGTAGTACCTGGGGAGGGGGCGGTTTGGGTGGGAACAGGGTATTTTGTTCTGTATATATTGTTTATGTATATATATATATACAGTACATATAACCCAGAGACATGGGTTCGATCCTGACTACGGGCGCTGTCTGTGCGGAGTTTGTACGTTCTCCCCGTGACCTGCGTGGGTTTTCCCCGAGATCTTCGGTTTCCTCCCACATTCCAAAGGTTTGTAGGTTAATTTATTGGTATTAATGTAAAAACTGTCCCTAGTGTGCATAGGATAGTGTTACTGTGCGGGGATCGCTGGTGGGCGTGGACTCGCTGAGCCGAAGTGGCTTGAAGGGCCGTAGGGGAAAAAGCAGGAACGGGATACTGATTTTAGATGATCAGCCATGATCATATTGAGTGGCGGTGCTGGCTCGAAGGGCCGAATGGCCTACTCCTGCACCCATTTTCCTATCTTTCTATGTTTCCGCGCTGTATCTCAAACCTGAATTAAACTAAATAATAAAACACTTAACGCTTGACTGGTGATCTATTCTTCTCGTGATTTTGGACACCTCTAGAAGATCACCACAATAGTTTGCAAAGGGAATGTCATTGAGGGAGATTCTGAGAGAGCTAACAGGAAGGAGAGTGGAGTTGAATGCACCTGACAAAGAAAGCAGAGATCGACACAAAATGCTGGAGTAACTCAGCAGGACAGGCAGCATCTCTGGAGAGTAACAATGGGCGACGTTTCGGGTCGAGACCCTCCTTCAGACTCAGAGTCATCCGTTTCTTCTCTCCAGAGATGCTGCCTGTCCCACTGAGTTACTCCAGCATTTTGTGTCTACCTTTGGTTTAAACCAGCACCTGCAGTTCATTCCTACACGAAGTTACACTTAGTTAAATCTGCAGTTCTTTCCTACACTAAGAAAGCAGAGGTTGTCTATCAGAGGGGATATGGGGAGAAGGCAGGAACGGGGTACTGATTGTGGATGATCAGCCATGATCACAGTGAACCTTCTCCTGAACCTTCTGAATTTAGTAGTCGGCAGGGCAGTACTCTGCATATCGCCAACTTGGACAATTTAACATTTTTATCAAGCCAATTAACCTACAAACCTGCACATCTTTGGAGTGTGGGAGGAAACCGAAGATCTCGGAGAAAACCCACGCAGATCACGGGGAGAACGTACAAACTCCGTACAGACAGCGCCCGTAGTCGGGATCGAACCCGGGTCTCTGGCGCTGCATTTTGCCGTAAGGCAGCAACTCTACCGCTGCGCCACCGCGACTGCCCAGAGAATGGCGGTGCTGGCTCGAAGGGCCAAATGGCCTGCTCCTGCACCTATTGTCCATTGTCTATCTATTTCTGTGAGCTGCAATGAATGTACCATCTTTCACTCAATGAGGATAATGCCCGTGACATTGCCTGGGAGATTTAAAAGGAAGAACATGCGTCTTTTCCCATGTGAGTACAAGTCGTGAGGAAGGTTAATGGAGCTGATGCACAAGAGGACGCAACGTGCTGGAGTTAACTCAGCAGCTCAGGCACCATCTCTGGAGAACATCGATGACCTGCTGACTTACTCCAGCACTTTTTTGCGTATTAATCACCATCTGCAGTTCTTTGTCCCTACGTAAGGTAAATGAATGAATGAATAAGTTTATTGGCCACGTGTGTTCACATACAAGGAATTTGCCTTGGTGCTCCGCCCACAAGTAACAAAATGACAATTAAGAATAAAACATTAAACATTAATAATAAAACATTATTGATTAAACCTGTGAATGAAATAAATTACCAGAGCAAAAGGAGGCTACAGACTTTTGGTTATTGAGTAGAGCTGCCGCTCGTGGAAAAAAAGCTGTCTTTATGTCCGGCTGTGGCAGCTTTGACAGTCCGGAGTCGCCTTCCAGAGGGAAGTGATTGAAAGAGTTAAGTGGAGTGTTGACCTCTATTGCAAATGTGATGAAACTCCAATGAAAACCTGTTGGCAAAATCCACCAGTAAAAAAATGACACTGCAGTGGAGTTGCTGCCTCACAGCACCACAGTCCCGGGTTCGATCCCGACCACGGGCGCTGTCTGTACGGAGTATGTACGATCTCCCCCTTGACGTGCGTGGGTTTTCCTCCAAGGACTTCAGTTTCCTCGCACACTCCAAAGACATACAGGTTTGTAGGTTAGGTGGCTTGGTGCAACGGTAAAAATTGTCCCCAGTGTGTGCAGGATAGTGTTAGCGTGTGCGGGGATCGCTGGTCGGTGCGGACTCGGTGGGCCGAATGGCCTGTTTCCGCGCTGCATCTCTAAAACTAAACTCAGTGGGCCGGGCAGCATCTGTGGAGACAAGTGGACTGACATCAGGATGATTCTTCAGACTGATGGAGGAGAGAGGAGCAATAGATTTATCCCCATCCAATACCAATCACTGCCCCTCATCTGTGCCCACCTATCACTTGCCAGTATTTGCCCCACCCCCTAAATCTGCTAACCAGCTTCCTCCCCTCTACTACTTCAGTCTGAAGTAAGGTCCCGACCTGACCATGTTCTCCAGAGATGCTGCCTGACCCGCTGAGTTACTCCACCATTTTGTGTCTATCTATGGTATAAACTTGCAGTTTTATAACATATTGTCTGACCCGTTGAGTTAGAGTCAGATTCACAGAGTGATGCAGTTGGAAACAGGCCCTTTGGCCCATCTTACCCATACCAGTCAAAATGTTCCATCTACACTAGTCCCACCTGCCTGCATTTGGTCCATTTTCCTCCAAACCAGTCCAACTGTTTCTTAAATCTTGGGATAGTCTCAACAAGCTCAACTACCTCCTCTGGCAGCTCATTCCATACACCCACCACCCTTCGTGTGAAAGAATTACCCCTCAGATTCCTATTAAATCTTTTCCCCTTCACCTTGAACCTATGTTTCCTGGTCCTCGATTCACCTACTCTGGGCAAGAGACTCTGTGCATCTACCCGATCTATTCCTCTCATGATCCTCCAGCAGATTGTTTTTCACTCATGATTTCAGCCTCTGCAGTGTCTTTTGCCGAGATAATGCTTATGTTTACTGGGCTGACGTCCAAATGATTGAGTAATAGGCTCAGATTCCACCTTGGCATCTTGAGTTCAAGTCGTTCAATAATGCTTCAGTAGTAGTCATCATAAAATTATGACTCTATGACTGTGATCACTGGTAATTTTATTACAGTGTAGAAATAGGCCCTTCAGCCCAACTTGCCCACACCGGCCTTCATAACAAGAGGATTTCAGTATAGCAGTAAAGAGGTTCTTCTGCAGTTGTATAGGGCTCTGGTGAGACCACATCCGGAGTATTGTGTACAGTTTTGGTCTCCTAATTTGAGGAAGGACATCCTTGTGATTGAGGCAGTGCAGCGTAGGTTCACGAGATTGATCCCTGGGATGGCGGGACTGTCATATGAGGAGAGATTGTAAAGACTAGGCTTGTATTCACTGGAGTTTAGAAGGATGAGGGGGGGGTCTTATAGAAACATATAAAATTATGAAAGGACTGGACAAGCTAGATGCAGGAAAAATGTTCCCAATGTTGGGCGAGTCCAGAACCAGGGGCCACAGTCTTAGAATAAAGGGGAGGCCATTTAAGACTGAGGCGAGAAAAAACTTTTTCACCCAGAGAGTTGTGAATTTGTGGAATTCCCTGCCACAGAGGCCAAACTTAACACTACTTAACATTTCTACTATGTCTACTTAAGCCCTTCGCTCCACTAGGGAGCATAGGCCATTGACAAATGCCTCCACCTCACTCGGTTGTTGGCAGTTCTTTCGAGATCTCCCCAGTTGAGCCCTCTCTCAGACATTTCTGGCTGGACACCTCTTCTCCAGCTGTTCCTGGGGCGACCTCTTCTCCTTTTTCCTTGGGGGTTCCATTTCAGGGCTTGTCGGGTGGCACATGTTTGTGGCAGGTTTCCTGAGGGTGGACTGTAACCCGCCTATTCAGGTTTCCTATCCATGCACCTGTCTAATTGTTTCTTAAACGTTTCTTAAACCTACCTCAACTATCTCAACCGGCAGTTCGTTCCACAGATTCCGCCCTTTATGTTAAAAAAGATACCCTTCAGGTTCCTATTAAATTTTTCCCCTCTCACTTAAGCCTATGTCCCCCCCCCCCCCCCCCCCCCCGATACTCAATTCCCCAACTTTATCGTGCTGGAAGGAACTGCAGATGCTGGATTAAACCGAAGAAGGACACAAAACACTGGAGAGAAGGAATAGGTGACGTTTCGGGTCGATGCTGAGGAAGGGTCTCGAACCCGAAGCGTCACCCATTCCTTCTCTCCAGAGATGCTGCCTGCCCCGCTGAGTTACTCCAGCATCTTGACGGCAGCACGGTGGCGCAGCGGTAGAGTTTCTGCCTGACAGCAGCAGAGACCCGGGTTCCATCCAGACTACGGGTGCTGTCTGTAATACATTTGTACGTTCTCCATGTGAGCTGCGTGGGTTTTCTCCGGGTGCTCCGGTTTCCTCCCACCTCCAAAGACGGGCGGGTTTGTAGGTTAATTGGCTTCGGTAAGTTGTAAAATTGTCCCTAGTGTGTGTGGGATAGTGTTAAGGCCCTGTCCCACTTGGACGACCTAATCCACGAGTTTAGAAGACCTTAGATGAGTTGAAAAAAATGTCAAAGTCGTGTTGACTCACCGAAGTAAAAGACCTCCTACGACTATGTCTACGACCTCCTACGACTATGTCTAGGACCTCCTACGACCCCCCTCGACCTCAGTCTTCCACACCTAAGACCAACTATGACTAGCTACGAGTGGAAATGATCACATGATAAAATGATGTCATGTTTGCATTTTTTTCTCGAGCCAGTCACCGACCTATGACTACCTACAACTACCATCACGGCCTACTACGACCTACCTACGACCTACCTACGAGTAAAAAGTATCAATTTCTTCCACGCCAAACTTTGTTTTACTCGTGGACATTTTTTATCAAGCTGGAAAAAACGCCGCGACCTACTTGAGGCCACGAGTACGCGGAGACCACTCACGAGCGTGACGAAGAGTTACGAAGACCTCCTAGGACCTCCTACGACCTCGTGGCGACCATGCTGCGAGTATGAGTATGAGGGCAAACTCAGCAGAGGTCGTGAATTAGGTCGTGAAAGTGGGACAGTGGCTTAAGTGTGCAGGGTGATCGTTGGCGGGCGCAGACTCGGTGGGCCGAAGGGCCTGTTTCTGCACTGTATCTCAGAACTCTGAAGTCCAAAGACCGGAAGAGATAAAATAATCTCCTGCTGTGCACTGGGATTAAATGGAAACAATGTCCTTGTGTTGAAAGATGAATAAGTAAGCACCTCCGAATACAATTTTCTTGCATTGATCCAATCACATGGAACTAATTCAGTGTGGCAGGAAAATAGTTTCTACATTCTGTGTCAGAGACGCACATGTATCATTTCACAGATTTCCTCTCTTTAAGAAATAAGAAAATACATGCTATTAACATGAATAATTTCACAATTTTATTTTATGGTCTATTGTAGACTTGAATTGCTGACATGAGAGGAAATGAGTAAAATACATTAAAACAAAAACAAATCAACCGGTTTGATTTAGTTTATTGTCACGTGTACCGAGGTACAGTGAAAAGCTTTGGTTGCCTGCTGACCAGTGTTACAAATAAGGGCGGCATGATGGAGAGTTGCTGCCTCACAGTGTCAGAGACCCGGGTTCCATCCTGACTATGGGCGCTGTCTGTACGGAGTTTGCATGTTCTCCCCGTGGCCACGTGGGTTTTCTCTGGGTGCTCCGGTTTCCTCCCACTCTCCAAAGACGGGGATCAGCGGGCCTCAATATCGAATTTAGGTCTTACCTAACAGATGATCGTCTCTGTATAGTAAAACATTTGTCGTTATATATGGAGAAAACGAAAATCTTAAGAGGCAATGAAAAGGCACTTTTAGTCAGCCATAAGCAACCACACAAAAAAGTGTCGGTCCAGACCATCTCAAGATGGCTGAAACAGGTTCTTACACAGGCTGGGGTGGATACTAATATTTTAAATCTCATTCCACCAGGGCTGCAGCTACATCGGCAGCTATGCAGTTGGATGTACCAATGGACCAAACCCTCAAGGCAGCAGGATGGTCAGGGGAAAAAACATTCCAACTATTTTATCAGAAACCAGTCATTAAACCTGGAACATTTGCAGAAACAATTTAAGTTCTGTAATTTAATTACCCCATAAATAGGGGTTATAATTTGTGTTAATAAATTCATGGATTTCAATGTCGGATTCATGTCTAAAATATGTTGACACAATTCCTACTACAGTCATCAAGGCAGACGTGATGCATGGACTCGTTTCCACGGCATGAAATCACAGAGCTTTAAAATCTTCACGTAGTCACTCACGTGACTCCGAAGTAAAATAGTAAGATTAAACGAGAACTTACCAGTTTGAAGTAACGTTGAGGGATTACGTGCCCTCCGCTCCCACCCTTGATCATATACTTAACTGGTATCTCTTCTCTAATCTTACTATGTTTAGTCATTACAGTTATCTGTGATTTCACACCGCTGCTTTGAAGAATGACACGCATGCGTCCTGGCGGGGTTCTTCACTTAATCCCTCAACGTTACTCTTCATAAAATACAGATCAAACTTCAAACTGGTAAGTTCTCGTTTAATCTTACTATTTATTGTATATCTTCGTGTTGTTGCATTAATGTGGCTGCAAAGCTGCTGCGAGCTGGAAAGGGTACAGAGAAGATTTATGAGGATGTCGCCAGGACTAGATGGTCTGAGCTACAGGGAGAGGTTGAGCAGGCTGGGACTCTATTCCTTGGAGAGCAGGAGGATGAAGGGTGATCTTACAGAGGTGTATAAGATCATGACAGGAATAGTCTCTTGACCAGAGTAGGTGAATCAAGAACCATAGGACATGGGTTTAAGGTGAAGAGGGAAAGATTTAATAGGAATCTGAGGGGTAACTTTTTCACACAAAGGGTGGTGGGTGTATGGAACAAACTGCCAGAGGAGGTAGTTGAGGCTGGGACTGTCCCAACGTTTAAGAAACAGTTAGACAGGTACATGGATAGGACAGGTTTGGAGGGATATGGACCAAACGCAGGCAGGTGGGACTAGTGCAGCTGGGACATTGTTGGCTGGTGTGGGCAAGTTGGGCCAAAGGGCCTGTTTCCACTCTATGACTCTATAAGTAAGAAATCATTGTTGCAGTCCTAAGTGCGTGTAAAAATTAACTCCCTCTTAAATATAGCCAATGAACTGGCCTCAACCACCTTCCGCCAATATGGCCGATTTCAATTCATTCCAGCTACTTTGCAGAGGCGCCTAATTTAAATGATTCTCTCCAATTGATATCATTCTCAGAAAATATGTGCGCAACTAAAAAATTATAATTAGCCGGCAACTATTGCAGAATTAATGTGTCATAACTATGGTGTGTCAATTAACGCATAGAACTAATTGTTGCTCGATGAGAACACGTTGCCAACTTTGGCTTCAAGGTTAACAAATACGAGGTGGTACACGGCAGTCTTGTCCGACCTCTAATTTGATAATTGGATGCTCAAGAATAATTCAATCACTCGCCGGTTCATGCAGATATTAATTTTATCCAGATTGGTGGGCGCGAGACAACCTTTCCCAGCTAAATGCGTTGGAAGGAAATGCGGCTGCTGGGTTACACTAGAGATAGACACGAAAAAATGCTGGTGTAACTCAGCGGGACATGCAGCATCTCTGGAGAGAATGGATGGGTGACGTTTCGGGTCGGGACCCTTCTTCAGACTGAGCGTCAGGGGAGAGGGAGTCTAGAGGTCAGACAAGGTGCAAAGAACAAATGAACGAAAGGTATGAAATGAACAAATCAGATCCTTACCCTGTCGATCGACTATTCATTTGTTCAATATCTCTCCTCATCACCATCTATATCTCTCCTTTCCCTCTCCCCTGACTCTCAGTGTGAAGTGTCTTGACCCGACACATCACCTATTCTCTTTTTCACACAGAGAGTTGCGAGTCTGTGGAATTCTCTGCCTCAGAGGGCGGTGGAGGCCGGTTCTCTGGATAGTTTCAAGAGAGAGCTAGATAGGGCTCTTAAAGATAGCGGAGTCAGGGGATTATGGGGAGAAGGCAGGAACGGGGTACTGATTGGGGATTATCAGCCATGATCACATTGAATGGCGGTACTGGCTCGAAGGGCCGAATGGCCTACTCCTGCACCTATTGTCTATTGTCTATCGTTTCCGTGCAGTATCTCTAAACTAAACTGAAGGGTCTTGACCCAAAACATCACCTATTCCTTTGCTCCTATTCATTAGCAAACATTATGCCCTTATCATGTCTCTGTGCCTCAGTGAAAATTCCTCGATTGTTATCGTCTATAGTCTGTCTGCCGACAGGATCGCCTGAGACAAAAATATTTTCTCTGTACCTCGGTGCACGTGACTATAAATGATACAAAAATAAAATGTGAAAGGTCCCGACCTGACGTAGGCTTAGAACATAAAACAGTGCAGCACTAAAAACAGGCCCTTCGGCCCACAGTGTCGAAAGGAACTGCAGGACCGGACAGGTTTGGAGTGATATGGACGAAATGTTGGGCTGTATCACTCTGCCAGTGATCGGGACGACAGATGGCACAATGGGCTAAGTGTTCGGCTGGCAACCGGAAGGTAGCCGGTTCGAATCCCGCTTGGAGTGCATACTGTCGTTGTGTCCTTGGGCAAGACACTTCACCCACCTTTGCCTGTGTGTGAATGTGTGTGAGTGATTGGTGGTGGTCGGAGGGGCCGTAGGCGCAGATTGGCAGCCACGCTTCCGTCAGTCTGCCCCAGGGCAGCTGTGGCTACAGAAGTAGCTTACCACCACCGAGTGTGACTGAGGAGTGAATGAATAATGCGATGTAAAGCGCCTTGAGTATTAGAAAGGCGCTATATAAATCCCATCCATTATTATTATTATTACCACTCCATGAGATAATGGTTTATACCAAAGATAGACATAAAACACCAGAGTAACTCACCGGGACAGGCAGCAACTCTGAGGAAAGGAATAGGTGACGTTTCGGATCGGAACCCTTCATCAGACTGAAATGATAGGAGAATGGGGTTGAGAGGGAGAGATAGATCAGCCAAGATTAAATGGCGGTTTAGACCTGATGGGCCAAATGGCCTAATTATGCCCCTAGAACATACAAACTTCACCTTCTTCAGGTTCTGTGGTTTTCATTTCACTTTCGATTATCCCTGGAATCACAAATTTAGCTTGAAAGGAAAGAACCTTTCGTTCATTTGTTCTTTGCACCTTGTCTGACCTCTAGTCTAGTCAATGTGATCATGGCTGATCATCCACAATCAGCACCCTGTTTCTGCCTTCTCCCCATATCCCCTGATTCCGCTATCTTTAAGAGCCCTATCTCGCTCTCTCTTGAAAGTATCCAGAGAACCGGCCTCCACCGCCCTCTGAGGCAGAGAATTTCACAGACTCACACCACTCTGTGAGAAAAAGTGTTTCCTTGTCTCCTTTCCAAATGGCTCACTCCTTATTCTTAAACTGTGGCCCCTGGTTCTGGACTCCCCCAACATGTTTCCTGCCTCTAGCGTGTCCAAACCCTCAATAATCTTATATGTTTCAATAAGATCCCCTCTCAACCTTCTAAATTCCAGAATAAACAGGCCCTTCGTCCCACTGAGTCAGTGCCGACCAGTGATTCCCGCACTTTAACACTATCCTACGCCCACTAGGTCTGAAGAAGGGTTTCGACCCGAAACGTTGCCTATTTCCTTCGCTCCATAGATGCTGCCTCACCTGCTGAGATTCTCCAGCATTTTTGTCTACCTTGGGTGAATTTACATTTGTACCAAAGCCAATTGGCCCCCGCAAACCTGCGCGCCTTTGGAGTGCGGGAGGAAACCGGAGCACCCGGAGAAAACCCACGCGGGTCACGGTGAGAACGTGCAAACTCTGTAAAGACAGCACCCGAAGTCGGGATGGAACCCGGGTGTCTGGCGCTGTAAGGCAGCAACTCTACCGCTGCGCCAGCGTGCCGCCCTTCCCCAAACACTCGTACCATCACGAATCTACGAGTCGCTGCGCTTTGCGGCGGTTGCCAGAGCCTCGAGCTTGCCTCGCTGTACGGGGGTTGTCATTGCTTCGAGCTCAGTGGGAAAAAAAAACCCACTTCCCTTAGCAACAATTTAGCATAAATATCTTTCAGTGTCAAGCAAGACTCTCTTGTTCTGATGTAACAGATGGTGCTTGTTGATGAATTATGCATTCAGTCCCTCTCAGCAAGCACTTAACTGGGAAGCCTACTTTCATCAGTCAGCTCCTGATAAAAACAGCCCAGCTCTACTGTCGACTGAGTTGTCAGCAGATTGTGGCAGGCCTGCTGCGACAGGGAGGCACAGTCGCTGCCTCACAGCAACGGAGAATCCGCCTCCCACCCTGACTACGGGCGCTGCCCGGACGGAGTTTGCACGCTCTCCCCGTGACCCGCGTGGGTTTCCTCCGGCTGCTCCGCTTGCCCCCCCCCAACACTACATGTTTGTGGATCAATTGACTTAGTGTAACTGTAAATTGTCCATGTTGTCACGCAGCAGGTAGGGGGAAAGAAAATATGGACAAGAGAACATTTTGTTTAAGAAGGAACTGCAGATGCTGGAAAATCGAAGGTTCACAAAAATGCTGGAGAAACTCCGCGGGTGCAGCAGCATCCATGGAGCGAAGGAAATAGGTAACGTTTCGGGACGAAACCCTTCTTCAGACTATTTTTCCCTGATCATGCAGTGTTCCATCCACTGGAGCCACAATAGACAATAGACAATAGAGGTGCAGGAGTAGGCCATTCGGCCCGTCAAGCCAGCATCGCCATTCAATGTGATCATGACTGATCATCCCCAATCAGTACCCCGTTCCTGCCTTCTCCCCATATTCCCCTCATCGTGCAAAATGTAACAACTAGGAATGGAAGACCAGGCACAGTGAAATTCTTTGCTTGCATACCCAATGTATACAAATAATAGCCACCTACACCACTGACGCCAAGTTACAAAGCACGCTGGAGGACACGCTCAAGGCAGGAAACATGTTCCTGATGTTGGGGGAGTCCAGAACCAGGGGCCACAGTTTAAGAATAAGGGGTAAGCCATTTACAATGGAGATAAGGAAACACTTTTTCACACAGAGAGTTGTGAGTCTGTGGAATTCTCTGCCTCAGAGGGTGGTGGCGGCCGTTTCTCTGGATACTTTCAAGAGAGAGCTAGATAGGGCTCTTAAAGATAGCGGAGTCAGGGGGTATGGGGAGAAGGCAGGAACGGGGTACTGATTGTGGATGATCAGCCCTGATCACATTGAATGGCGGTGCTGGCTCGAAGGGCTGAATGGCCTACTCCTGCACCTATTGTCTTTTTTGTATTGTCTATTGACATCAGTCTGAAGAAGGGTCACGACCCGAAACGTCGCCCATTCCTTCTCTCCCATAGATGCTGCCTGACCCGCTGAGTTACTCCAGCATTTTGTGTCTACCTTCGATTTTAACCAGCATCTGCAGTTTCTCACACACCAAACCGAGCCAGCCTCTTTAAAGAAAGCAAGGCGGGTCGTGGCCTCATCAGCCACACATTGAACGGAGAAATCTCTCAGCTCCAGTGTACATCTGGTGGCGAGCGTGGCACCTGATGTGAGGCGGGAGGAGGGGGGGGGGGGACGTACCCGTAACTCAGCCTCCGCTGTCACACTCGATCAAGTGGATATTTCACTCCCTCTAAAAGCAAACACCAGGAGCACAGCGAGACGTCTCTCAAGGAATCAAGATCCACAAGAGGAGACGAAGCTGGCCCTGTTATGGTGACGCGAGCAGCGCTGAAGGGCCATCGGTCTCCTGAAGCTGACAGCGGCGCTGTAAATATGACAGGCCAGTCGCGGACAATTCACGCGCACGATAGGAATCGAGAGCAATTTGACCCGAGGAGCCATTGATTGAACTCAGACGCCTGCTTTGACTTTTATCTGGTTCTGGCTCACAGATCACTCACTCCTAGCGGGGGGGGGGGAGTTTTTTTTTCTTGCCTCTCGACTTTGATTTGGGCCCCTCCCGCTCACTCTTGTCGTGAACATGGTCCTGCCTTTTGGGAACAGATGCATAATTCCTCACCTGTTCAAAAGGCAGTTTCTCTCTGAGTTACCAGGGAGTGTTTCAGCCATGAGAGAAATCTAGTCAAAGAGGTGCCTGGTGCCTCAGGCTCTACATTCCTAGGCAATATTCTCTTTATAGTAAAGCAATATTTTATTCAAATGTTTTTTTCTTCATTTTCTCATCATACACAATGCTCCCGCGGAAAGATATTTTTTTTTCCTTTCTGATGAAATTCCTTTATTTGTGTCCATTCACTTTTAATGTTACTTGTTTTTCTCTCTCTGTCTCTCTCAAAGGACTCATACAAAATTCACACGCTACATTTGTTCAGCGTGGATTCATCAGTTCGAGGGGGGGTGGGGCAGCGGGTAGTGCCGCTGCCTCGCAGTGCCAGAGACCCCGGGTTCGATCCTCGCCCCGGGTGTTGTCCTTTGTGGAGTTTGCACGTTCTCGCCTGTGAGCAGGTGTGTCTTCTCCTGGTGCTCCGGTTTCCTCCCACAACTCCAAAGACACGCGGGTTTGTCAGTTAATTGGCTTCGGCCATAATTGTAAGTTGGCCCTTGTGTGTGTGGCACGGCGCCAATGAGTCCTGAGGTGGAACGTGTTTCCAGCTTCAGGTTTCTGGGGGTCAACATCTCCGATGACCTCTCTTGGACCCACAATACCTCAACTCTGGTCAAGAAGGCTCACCAGCGTCTCTTCTTCCTGAGGAGACTGAAGAAGGTCCATCTGTCTCCTCAGATCCTGGTGAACTTCTACCGCTGCACCATCGAGAGCATCCTTACCAACTGCATCACAGTATGGTATGGCAACTGCTCTGTCTCCGACCGGAAGGCATTGCAGAGGGTGGTGAAAACTGCCCAACGCAGCACCGGTTCCTCGCTCCCCTCCATTGAGTCTGTCCAGAGCAAGCGTTGTCTGCGGAGGGCGCGCAGCATCGTCATGGACTGCTCTCACCCCAACCATGGACTGTTTACCCTCCTCCCATCCGGGTGGCGTTACAGGTCTCTCCGTTGCCGGTCCAGCAGGTCCAGGAACAGCTTCTTCCCTGCGGCTGTTACATTACTTAACTCTGCACCTTGGTGATTGCCAGTCACCCCCCCCCCCCCCCCCCCTCCCCCGGACACTCCCTCCCCCAGAAAAATTGCACGAATGTATGTACATATATATATTCTGGTGTTCCATTATTCTATGTTCGCTCTTCTGGGTGAGATGCTAACTGCATTTCATTGTCTCTAATAAAGATTGAATCTGAATAGCCCAGAAACAGGCCCTTCAGCCCAACTTGCCCACACCGGCCAACATGTCCCAGCTACACTAGTTCCACCTACATGCATTTGGTCCAAACCTGTCCTATCCATGTACCTGTCTAACTGTTTCCTAAATGTTGGGTTAGTCCCAGCCTCAACTACCTCCTCTGGCAGCTCGTTCCGTACACCACCACCCTTTGTGTGAAAAAGTTATCCCTCAGATTCCAATTCATTCTTTTCCCCTTTGCCTTAATCCTGTGTCCTCTGGTCCTCGATGCACCTACTCTGGGCAAGAGACTTTGTGCATCTATTATTCCTCTTATGATTTTATACACCTCTATAAGATCACCCCTCATCTTCCTGCACTCCCAGCCTGCTCAATCTCTCCCTGTAGCTCAGACCCTCGAGTCCTGGCAACATCCTCGCAAATCTTCTTTGTACCCTTTCCAGCTTGAAAACACAGTGCTACTGTCCGCGGTGGTCGCTGGTCGGCGCGGACACGGTGGGGTCAGAAGGTCGTAAGGTCGTATGTATTAGGAGCAGAATTAGGCCATTCGGCCCATCAAGTCGACTCCGCTCGGCTGAACTATCTCTCCCTCCTAACCCCATTCTCCTGCCTTCTCCCCATAACCCTTGACGCCCGTGCTAATCAAGATGGGCCGAAGGGCCTGTTTCCATGCTATATCTCGAGAGTCTGGTCTAAATATTGTGTGGCGTTCTTGCATTTGGGGAAGTGAAGTAACCCACCCACAACTGGGAGGGTCTCGACCCGAAACGTCACCCATTCCTTCTCTCCAGAGATGCTGCCTGTCCTGCTGGGTTACTCCAGCTTTTTGTGTCTATCTTCACAACTATTCTCCCTCAGGGATAACATTAACCATGGGAATTTTCCCACAAGTGAGGGATTATTATGGTTCACCCATTACAGCCGTCACTGCGGCCTGACCTGTACAGACGGGCCGGAAATAAGAGCGGGATCAGCTTCCGTCTAGACGCTCAACAATTTAGCGTCGAGCTCATCACTTGCACGTTTGTTCCTTTTGTTCAATTTAATTATTAGTTTGGTTTAGAGATACAGCGCGGAAACAGGAATACCACGCACCTCCTCTATCTGGGGGTCTACCTGAGTCCCGATGAGGGGGGGTGGCCGGCGAACTGGCAGGAGCTGGAGGCGAAGGTGATCGCCCGGCTGGGACGTTGGTCCGGCCTACTTGGTGTGCTCTCTTACCGGGGCAGGGCTGTAGTTATAAACCAGCTGGTGGCCTCTTTGCTGTGGTACCGGATGGCCACTATGGTCCCGTCCTCTTATTTTATAACCATGTTACAGAGGAGATTGGTCAACTTCTTCTGGGGTGAGAGGAACCACTGGGTCTCTGCTGGGGTTCTGAGTCTCCCGTTGGAGGAGGGTGGTCAGGCGCTGGTCTGTATTCGTACCCAGGTGGCAGCTCTCCGACTCAGGACCCTGCGGAGGTACGTCTACTCGGACTACCCTCCTAAATGGCACGTGCTGGCGACGTATTTTTTCCGCCAGGGGCGCTGCCTTCATGAGGGCTCACGGCTCCCAGTAGCGGGCATGAGTCGACGCGCTAGGCGGGATAGGCGGGAGTTGCCTGGCTTTTACCGTGACCTCCTGAAGGCCAGGGATTTGGTCACCTTCAGCCTGGGCCCTGCTCCTCAGGGGGAGGGGGGTGTCGTGGCTGTGATGGTGGGTGTTGAGGAGAGGCGTGTGCATGGAGCGATTCCGGACGAGCTTACCCCCGCTCAATCGGAATTGTTCGTAGGGCCCAAGGCCCGGGTCCCTCCCCGAGAGCCGGCCCCATGCAACATGAGCCGCCTTTCCGAGATGCCCAGCGTGCCGTTCTGTGACGCGGAGAGGAGCGTACTGTACAGGCTGCTCCTGCACACTCTCCACTTCCTCGCCCTCGTCTTCCGTCCAGACACACCCTGGCAGTCCGTGTTACCACCTGACGAGGGGAGCGGGCCCCAGTGGAGGTCTCTCTACGAGGGAGTCCTCCCCCTTTACATCGGGGACCTGGGGTGGAGAGTGTTGCACAGAGCCGTGGCCTGTAATAGGTATTTGAGACGGTTCACGGACTCTTCCCCTGCTTGTCATTTCTGCGGTGAGGAAGAGACCATGTTCCATGTGTACATAGAGTGTGAGAGGTTGCAGCCACTGTTCGAGTATCTGAAAGGGCTGCTCCTCAAGTTTTGGCTACATTTTAGTCCAACGCTATTAATTTATGGGCACCCGGTACAGAGGGGGGGATGGATGGGAGGGAGGAGGGGGTCTCCCTGTCGGTCTGCTCCTGGGCCTGGCCAAGATGGCCATTCGCGGGTCCAGGCAGTCGATGGCCCCACAGCGGTCGCCTGCCTGCCCCTTTTCCGGGGTTACGTCCGAGCTCGCGTGTCCCTAGAAAAGGAACACGCGGTGTCCATGGGGACTGTGGAGGCCTTCTGTGCACGCTGGTCACCACAGGAGGTTGAATATATTATAGATTAAAATGTTAATATTTTAATTTGATAATTTTGTTTAAGTGTTTTTTAAATTGCTTGAGCTTTTTCCGGGTCTACGTCCGTGCCCCCCTGTCCCTGGAGAGGGAACACACGGTGTCCATGGGGACTTTGGAGGCCTTCCGTGAATGCTGGTTGCTGTTGGAGGTCGAGTGTTTTGTTGATAAAGTTGACGTTATATTAATTTGATGATCGTTTGTTTGTAAACTGTCAACATAGGCAGTCTTTGATTGTGTTAATACTCTATGTTTATTTTATTTTTTGAATAAAAGTTGTTTCATAATAAAAAGAGCGGGGCCAAGAAAATTGAAGATAGACACAAAATGCTGGAGTAACTCAGCGGGACCGGCAGCATCTCTGGAGAGAAGCAATGGGTGACGTTTTGGGTCGGGACCCTTCTTCAGACCCGAAACATCATCCGTTGCTTCTCTCCTGAGATGCTGCCGGTCCCGCTGAGTTACTCCGGCATTTTGTGTCTCTTCAAATGACGTCACGCGCTCCAGACGGCCGTGCGGGCGCATGATGACGTGCGTGACCGTCGCGCGTCTGTCACTACCGGCGTGTCGCATAAATGACGGCCCAAGTGGGACAGGCCCTTAAAGTTGCTGCCTTACAACGCCAGTGACCCGGGTTCACTCCTGACTACAGGTGCTGTTTACAAGGAGTTTCATGCATGTTCTCCCTGCGACCGAGTGGGTTTCCTCCGGGTGTTCCGGTTTCCTCCCACACTCCAAAGACCTGCAGGTTTGTAGGTTGATTCATTAAAATTTTAAATTGTTCATAGTGTGTGTAGGATAGTGAGAGTGTACGGGGTGATCGCTGAATGGCACGGACTCGGTGGGCCGAAGGGCCTGTTTCCACGCTGTATCTCTGAAGCAAAGTCTAAATATCTGGTGTGCTGCTGCAAGTAAGATATTGATTCTTCCGTTTCAGGTTTCTAGAACAATAACACACTCAGGCTAGGACTTTAGTCCTTGGAGTGCAGGAGGATTAGGGGTAATCTCATCGAGGTGTTTAAAATCATGAGAGGAATAGATTGGGTCGTCTTTTGCCCAGAGTGGGGGAATTGAGAATCAGGGGGGCACAGGTTTAAGGAGACGTGGGAAAGATTTCATGGGAATCTGAGGTAAACAAAAATCCTGGAGAAACTCAGCGGGTGAGGCAGCATCTATGGAGCGAAGGTATAGGTGACGTTTTGGGTCTCGACGTTGTGATAGTCCCAGCCTCAACTACCTCCTCTGGCAGAAAGATTTCATAGGAATCTGAGGTAGACAACGTTCCATGCACCCACCACCATTTGTGTGAAAAAGTTACCCCACAGATTCCTATGTTTAAGAAGGAACTGCAGATGCTGGAAAAATTGAAGGTGGACAAAAATGCTGGAGAAACTCAGCGGGTGAGGCAGCATCTATGGAGCGAAGGAATAGGTGACATTTCGGGTCGAGACTGCCAGAGGCGGTAGTTGAGGCTGGGACTATCACAACGTTTAAGAAGAAATTAGACAGATACATGGATAGGACAGGTTTAGAGGGATATGGGTCAAACGCAGGAAGGTAGGATTAGATTAGATGGGACACGTTGGTCGTTGTGGGCAGGTTGGGCCGATGGGCTTGTTTCCACGCTGTATCACTTTACGGTTATTTCGCATTTGGTGTTCAGCGGAGCATATTGTCTTCAAATCGGGCAGTCGTGAATGTCTCTGTCGAACAATTACATCTGTACCTTCGACTATAAAATGCCTTGGGCCATTCTGAGGTCCTCTATAAATGCAAACTCTTTATTGCTTCATTACAACTTTGTGATGAATTAGACAATATCCACTGGAATGCTAATAAAAGTAATGGATATGTAATCTATTCGAGATAATTCAAAGTCAATTTTTGCAATAAAAAAAATTTGTATTATCCAGTCATGCGAATTAAGAGGCATAAATAATGCAATAAAGTGGGAAATGTTGTTGTTAAAATTGGATTAAGTCACTTTGAATTAAAAGCCTGCAGACCATACATTATTGGGAGTAGGGATGGGAGGCTGGAAGACTTATGCTTCTGTCCCACTTAGGCAATTTTTTAGGTGACTAGGCTGTTGCCACATGGTTGCCGGGGTGTCGCCTGTATGGTCGTGAGTAGTCTCCTCAGTCGCCCAAAGAGTCGTAGCGCCAGCCTCCTCCATGGCCAGAGTGAGCACCACCAGGAAATTAGAGGAGCAGCGCCTCATATTCCGCTTGGGCAGTCTGCACCCTAGCGGCATAAACATTGAATTCTCCAATATCCGGTAGCCCTCGCTGTCTCCTCCCCTTCTCAGCTCTCCCTCAGCCCTCTGGCTCCTCCTCTTCCTTTCTCCTTTCCTCCCCCCCCCCCCCCCCCACTCCCCATCCCACATCAGTCTGAAGAAGAGTTTCGGCCCAAAACGTTGCCTATTTCCTTCGCTCTATAGATGCTGCTGCACCCGCTGAGTTTCTCCAGCACTTTCGCCTACCTTCGATTTTCCAGCATCTGCAGTTCCTTCTTAAACACGTAGCGTTTTTCTGGTCGCCGCTGGATTTTGAAATGTTTTAAAACTTTTTGGCGACAGTGGGCTTGATGCCAATGAGCGTAGCTTGACTTCTCCGGGCGTAGGTGCTGTCGTAGGTTGTCGCCAGGATGACGTAGGTTGCTGCCGGTGCTGACTTTGGTGAATTCAATTGGCGACTACCTACGACAACCTACGTCAACCGGCGACCGGTACCGGCGACTGAATTGTCTTACCTTGTCGTAGCTTGTCGCGGGTGGACGTAGGCTGTCGTAGGTGCGGTCGTAGGTGGACGTCCTAATGGGTCGTCGGTTGTCGGTAGTTTGCCGTAGCTTGACTTCGACTAGGTGGTCGGTTGTTGTAGGGGGGGTCCAGTCGTGGTTTTTCGGCGGCCTGCTACGGCTATGACAGCCGCCGGCAGTCAGCGCCGAAAAAAATCGCCTAAGTGGGACAGTCCCATTAAAAGGTTAGTGAAGTGAAAGATAGACACAAAATGTTGGAGTAACTCAGCGGGAGAGGCAGCACCTCTGGAGAGAAGGAATGGGTGACGTTTCGGGTCGAAACCCTTCGTCAGACAGCTGTTTTCCCCATTGTCAGGTGTAGGAAGGAAATGCAGATGCTGGTTTACACCGGAGATAGATTTGATGGGCCAAATGGCCTAATTCTGCTCCGAGAACTTAAGGCACCAGTTCAGAACAGTCCTGGGCTGCCTGGCTGGAAATCGCAACTCTTAGCTCAGGGAATTGTCAACCACAGAATGAGTCGTTGAACGTATCTGTACACGACGGAAGGCTAGATTGTAATCGTGTGTTGTCTTTCCGCAGACTGGTGAGCAGGCAGATTTTCACTGTACCTCGGTACACGTGACAATAAACTAAACTGAATTTAACCAAGCCAGTTTAGTTGAGTTTAGAGACATAGCTTGGAAACAGGCCCTTCGGCCCTTCCGAGTCCGTGCCAGCCAGCGATCACCCCGTACACACACTGGGGGACAATTTACAGAAAGCCAATTAACCGACAAATCTGCACGTCTTTGGAATGTGGGAGAAAACCGGAGCACCCGGAGAAATGTACGGTGAGAATGTACAAACTCCGTACAGACAGCACCCGAGGTCAGGATCGAACCTGGGTCTCTGGCGCTGCGAGGCAGCAACTCTACCGCTGCACCACCGTGCCACCTCTTCTCCCTTCTCCCATCGGGCAAAAGATATAGGTGTGTGAAAACGCACACCTCCAGACTCAGGGACAGTTTCTTCCCAGCTGTTATCAGGCAACTGAACCATCCTATCAACAACTCGAGTGCGGTCCTGAGCTGCCATCCACCTCATTGGTGCCTCTCGGGCTATTTTTGGTCGGACTTTACTGGCTTTAACTTGCACTTATCATGTACCTGTACACTGGGAATGGCTGGATTGTAATCATGCTTGTCTTTCCGCTGACTGGTTAGCACGCAACATAAGCTTTCCACTGTACCTCGGTACACGTGACAATAAACTGAACTGAAAATGAACTTACAAGGTTAATTACAAGGTTAATTCCCGAGATGGAGGGACTGTCATACGCTGAGAGAATGGAACGGCTGGGCTTGTACACTCTGGAGTTTAGAAGGATGAGAGGGAATCTTATTGAAACATTTCAGATTATTAAGGGTTTGGACAGTTTGGGGGAAGGAAACAAGTTCCCGATGTTGGGGGAGTCCAGAACCAGGGGCCACTGTTTAAGAATAAGGAGTAAGCCATTTAGAACGGAGACGAGGAAACACTTTTTCACACAGAGAGTTGTGAGTCTGTGGAATTCTCTGCCTCAGAGGGCGGTGGAGGCAGGTTCTCTGGATACTTTCAAGAAAGGGCTAGATAGGGCTCTTAAAGATAGCGGAGTCAGGGGATATAGGGAGAAGACAGGAACGGGGTACTGATTGGGGATGATCACATTGAATGGCGGTGCTGGCTCGAAGGGCCGAATGGCCTACACCTGCACCTATTGACTATTGTCTAAAACTGAAAGAATGTAACTGGATAATAATTTGCACAAAATCATTTGTCTTAACCCAAGGTTATTTATTGCGGTATTTATTTGGAAAAAGAATCTCCGAGATGAATCTGAGATAATTTGAGTGCAATTATTTTATGTCAGGTGAAATGTTTTGTAGGGATTATTTTCACGCATTTTGTAGAAACACGTCTATTTAATAGTGTTCATAGCAACTGGAAATTAGGAGATTGCAAGTTGATCCTCTCATTTAAATAGGAACTAGTAATGAAAAAGGTTTTCTATGAAGATGATGGATTGTGCAAAATGAGTTTCTCCCATAATTTAAGAAGGAACTGCAGATGCTGTAGGAAGACAAAAATGCTGGAGAAACTCAGCAGGTGAGGCAGCATCTATGGAACAAAGGAAATAGGCAACGATTTGGGCCGAAACCCTTCTTCATAGATGCTGCCTCACCCGCTAAGTTTCTCCAGCATTTTTGTCTACCTTCGATTTTCCAGCATCTACAGTTCCTTCTTAAACTTTGAGTTTAGTTTAGTTTAGTTTAGAGATACAGCCCTTCAGCCCACCGGGTCCGCACCGAACAGCGATCCCCGCACGCTAACACTATCCGACACCCACTAGGGATAATGTTTACATTTACCAAGCCTATTTACCTACAAACCTGTACGTGTTTAGAGTGTGGAAGGAAACCGATCAGGTCACGGGGAGAACGTGCAAACTCCGTGCAGAAAGGTATGCAAATGGTCGCCACATACAGGGCACTGACAAAGTTGCAAAGTATACCACGCCCGGTCCTCCTTTTTTCTTCCCTCCTCCCCCCTCACGACAGTCCCCCTCTGTACCCCACTCGCATTTGCACCTATTACCCCCCCCCCCCCCCCCCCCACACCCGCATTCCTTCCTCCAGCTTCACAATTTGCAACTCTTCAATCCGGTTCTCTCACAACTACAGGCTTAAACTCTGGCCTTTATTCCAACCATCTGCCTATCAGCCACTCCCCCCTCACCTGTGTCAAGTCAAGTCAAGTCAAGTCAAGAGAGTTTATTGTCATGTGTCCCAGATAGGACAATGAAATTCTTGCTTGCTGCAGCACAACAGAATATTGTAAGCATAAATACAGAACAGATCAGTGTGTCTATATACCATAGACCATATAGATACACACATAAATAAACAGATCAAGTGCAATAGGCTGTTATAGTTCAGAGTTTGTTTGATGGTGAGTTTAATAGCCTGATGGCTGTGGGGAAGTAGCTATTCCTGAACCTGGATGTTGCAGATTTCAGGCTCCTGTACCTTCTACCTGATAGTAGCGGGGAGATGAGTGTGTGGCCAGGATGGTGTGGGTCCTTGATGATGTTGCCAGCCTTTTTGAGGCAGCGACTGCGATAGATCCCCTCGATGGTGGGGAGGTCAGAGCCGATGATGGACTGGGCAGTGGTCACAACTTTCTGCATTCTTTTCCGCTCCTGGACGCTCAAGTTGCCGAACCAAGCCACGATGCAACCGTTCAGCATGCTCTCTACTGTGCGCCTGTAGAAATTCGAGAGAGTCCTCTTCGACATATCGACTCTCCGTAATCTTCTCAGGAAGTAGAGGCGCTGATGTGCTTTCTTTATGATTGCATCAGTGTGCAGGGACCAGGAAAGATCTTCGGAAATATGCACGCCCAGGAATTTGAAGTTCTTGACCCTTTTCTCCATCGTCCTGATGATATAAACGGGATTGTGGGTCCCCATCCTACCCCTTCCAAAGTCCACAATCACTTCCTTGGTTTTGCTTGTTGAGAGCCAGGTTATTGTGCTGGCACCATTTGGTCAATCAGTCGACCTTGCAACTATTACCTGCCTTGTTCTGCCTTTCCTCTCACCCAGCTTTCTTAACTCAGTTTGAAGAAGGATCCTCTGTGAAACGTTACCTATCCATGTTCTCCACAGATGCTGCCTGACCTGCTGAGTTACTCCAGCACTCTATGAAACGTTCCCTATCCATGTTCTCCAGAGATGCTGCCTGACCCGCTGAATTACTCCAGCACTCTGTGAAACGTCACCTATCCATTTTCTCCAGAGATGCTGCCTGACCCGCTGGGTTATTCCAGCCTGTCCTATCCATGTACCTGTCTAAATTGTTCTTAAACGTTGGGATAGTCCCAGCTTCAACTACATCCTCTGGCAGCTCGTTCCATAAATCCACCAAAAAGTTACCACTCAGATTCCTATTAAATCTATCCCTCCCCACCTTAAACCTATGTCCTCTGTTTCTCGATTCCCCTATTCTGTGAAAAACATTCCCCGTGGCTACACAATCTATGCCTCTCACGGTTTTGTACACCTCTATAAGATCACCCCTCATCCTCCTGCGCTCCAAGGAATACAGTCCCATCCTGCTCAACATCTCCCTACAGCTCAGGCCCTTCGAATCCTGGCAACATCCTCGTAATTCTTCCCAGCGTCCTGAAATCTAAAGTCTAAAGAAGTCACAGCAGTGGCAGCGATATGATGAAGGAGATGGTCTCCACGGCACATATTTAGGGTTTTTCCAGGGTTGAACTGGACAGGGGTGGGGGGATGGGAGGAGGGACTTGGTTGATAGGCAGATGGTTGGACTGGGCAGCCACGGTGGAGCAGTGGTAGAATTGCTGCCTCACTGCGCCAGAGACCCGGGTTCCATCCCGACCGTAGATGCTGTCTGCGCGGAGTTTGCACGTTCTCCCCGTGACCCGAGCAGGCTTTCTCCGAGATCTTCAGCTTCCTCCCAAACTCCAAAGACTTACAAGGTTTGTAGGTTAATTGGCTTTGTGTAAATGTAAATTGTCCCTAGTGTGCGCAGGAGATAGTGTTAATGTGCGGGGACCGCTGGTCGGCGCGGACTCGGTGGGCCGAAGGGCCTGTTTCCGCCCTGTGTCCCTCAACTAAAACTAAACTGCTTGAGCTGACACCACCAGCAGTTGCTGTCCGCCCCACTGAGTAATGGCATTTAAAAGCAACAATTTCAACGCCATTACAGCCACAAATTCTGGGCCATTATCTGCTCATTTTCTCATTGCCACCATGGAAAGTTTGCCACACACAGATATGCCACTTCCATTACTCCAACAACAAGATCTTTAAAGTGCTTTCATAGGAAATGTTGTCCAGGATGTACAGAGTTTTTTTTACATTCTCCCAATGACCTGCGTGGGTTTCCTCCGAGATTTAGTTTAGATTAGAGATACAGCGCGGAAACAGGCCCTTCGGCCCACCGTGTCCGCTCCTATCGGCGATCGCTGCACACTAACACTATCCTACACACACTTAGAGACAATTTATAATTATACCAAGCTGATTAACCTACGAACCTGCACGTCTTTGGCGTGTGAGAAGAAACCAGAGATCTCGGAGAAAACCCACGCAGGTCACGGGGAGAGCGTGCAAACTCCGTAGAGACAGCGCTCGTGAATTCCCTCCGATTGAACAGAGGGAACGATAGATCAGCCATGATTGAATGGCGGAGTAGAATCGATGGGCCGAATGGTCTTCTTTAGAACTGAATTTATGACTCGTCTAATGGGAAGAGCATTTCGAAGCTGTCACTAATTTCTGCGTGTGTCCAGAATTTGGATTTTGGATTTGGATTCAATTTATTGTCATTGTCTTCAATTAAGAGACAATGAAATACTACTTTTCTACTGACATTATGACTTTCATTTGATTAATTATTATTCTTAGGCCCCCTTCGGTCGTGGCTGACCATGGGTGTCTCCAGGGAGCTATTCGATCCTGACTACGGGTGCTGTCTGTACGGAGCCTGTGCGTGACTCTGTTCAACGTGGGGAGACTGGTGCACAGACAGCCACCCCACGGTCCTTGACAGATCTGGGTCAGGATCCAGTGGCATGGAGTCCAAGACGACCGGAGACCCTTTTCTGCTGCAGCCTCCATCCATCCGCCTTCCCAGCCGTTGTGACGCTCCACTAAGGTCAGCCATCGTCCTCCGCCTGTCCCACCGTTGAGGTCTTGGTTGGATTGCTCTTTGTCAGAGACCTCCCCCATCGACCTTACCGCCATGGGTGACCCTACCAGGAGCACAGCTCCAGACGGCATCGCTCTCAGGATCTCAGGACCGCACACAAGCTTCTCCACCACGACAAGGTGACAATCCACGGTATTATGTACATTGGCAATGAACAGTCAGCTACTGCTCCAATTTACACAGTGTGAATTCATTATTCATCGCCTGTTCAGTTCACCCACCACAATTGCAATTTGCTCTTACAGGGGTGAAGCCACATCAATCCGATTCTAGTGTCCATCGCAGCTCCATATCATCCGTCCATTCCGAATAGGCAAGAATGATACTTTTCAAAACTCTGGCAGTATACTAACTTGGCATAATTATGATTCATAGTCCTGACGAGATGTGATTTACATATATGTAAAAGAGGTCTCTTGAAACGCAAACTTTTCCCCAATATTTCATGCAAAAAAAAAAAACCATTATGGAAGCCGTGATTAGTGATAATTTATTAATGGTAACAATTAACATATTCAAACGAAAGTAATTGGATGAAGAACTTCTTCTTTAACTCAAAACGCAACAAACTCTCTTCATAATTGGCCTCACCATCTTAATGGGTAACGGCAAGTGTTCTTAATTTATATGTATAAATAGAATCAATTAGGACTGTTCTCTGTCATATTGAAAACTGAATGAGACATATTCTATGAAACATATTCAACCACTGCCTTTACAGTACTTTGGACCCAAATTAATAAATTATTCTTAAAATTAAGCAATTTACTTGTGACAGCTCAATTAAAAAGCAAATAATTCTTCTGTGCCTCAAACAAAACAGAATTCCTTTACATACTGGTTAAACCTATGGGCATTTTTCTGATATTATCAGGACCGATACAGCTGAGTTACTCCAGCAACTTGTGTCTATCTTCAGTGCAAACCAGCATCTTTAGTTCCTTAGGTACACAAAATTGCTGGGGAAACTCAGCGGGTGCAGCAGCACCCGCTGAGTTTCCCCAGCAATTTTGTGTACCTTCGATATTCCAGCATCTGCAGTTCCTTTTTGAACTCTTTAGTTCCTTATTTACTGCAACATTCCCCCCATTGACGAACTGTACACTGCAAGGGCCAGGAAGCGAGCGGGTAAGATCATCTCCGACCCCTCTCACCCTGGCCACAAACTCTTTGAATCACTTCCCTCTGGAAGGCGACTCCGGACTGTCAAAGCCGCCACAGCCAGACATAAAAACAGCTTTTTTTCCACGAGTAGTAGCTCTACTCAATAACCAAAAGTCTGTAGCCTCCTTTTCCTCTGGTAATTTATTTAATTCACATGTTTAATCAATAATGTTTTATTATTAATGTTTTATGTGTCATTACCTAACTGTCACTGTATGTCATGTTGTCACTTGCGGGCGGAGCACCAAGGCAAATTCCTTGTATGCGAATACTTGGCCCCCCCCCCCCCCTAACAATCGGAGGCTCAAAATGAAACATCAGCTATCCATGTTCTCCGGAGATAGCCACAAAATGCTGGAGTAACTCAACGGGTCAGGCAGCATCTCTGGAAAAAAAAGGAGCAGGTGACGTTTCAAGTCGTGACTCTTCTTCAGACTCCAGAGATGCTGCCGGACCTGTTGAGTTACTCCAGCACTACAAACGTGTCCCTTTTTTGTAAACCAGCATCAGCAGTTCCTTGTTACTTCTACCACCTGTCTATGTTCTCCAGGTGATGCTGCCTGACCTGCAGAATTACTCCAGCACTTTGTGTCTTTTCCGTGGGAGTCTGCACCGGTTGACAGTGAAACTGCAGCAGTTCAACCGTGAAGCTTCAGTTTTCTCCAGAATTACCGCAGATGATGGAAACCTGAAATAAAAGTGGAAGATCCCAGAAATGCTCAACTGGTCAGGCAGCAGCTGTGGAGAGACAAACGGAACCAATGTTTCAGATTGATGACCTTAAATAAAGATTGGGGGGGGGGGGGGGGGGGGATGGCATGGTGGCTCAGCGGTAGAGTTGCTGCCTTACAGCGCCAGAGACCCAGGTTTGATCCTGACTTAGGATGCCGTCTGTACGGAGCTTGCACGTTCTCCCTGTGACCGCGTGGATTTTCTCCGGGTGCCGCGGATGCCAACAGGATCAACAATCTCATCGGGAAGGCTAGCTCCGTCCTGGGGGCGTAGTTGGAGTTGGAGTTGGATTCACGGGAGGTGGGTCTTGGAGGGGAGGATGCTCCTCAAACTGTGGAGCATCCTGGACAATACAGCTCACCCCCTCCGTGACACAATGGTCAACCTGAGGATCACCTTCAGCAACAGACTGGTCCCACCAAGATGCAGCACAGAACGCCACAGGAGATCCTTCTTCCCTGTGGCTATCAAACTGTCCAAGTCCTCCCCCTTCTGTGGTGGGGTAGACTGACTCCCCCCCCCCCCCCCCCCTCCCCCCCTCACCCCCCAATCTTTGCACATCCCCAGTCCTCGACTTTCCATTCGTTAATTCATCTGTGGAATTCTCTGCCTCAGAGGGCGGTGGAGGCCGGTTCTCTGGATGCTTTCAAGAGAGAGCTAGATAGAGCTCTTAAAAATAGCAGAGTCAGGGGATATGGGGAGAAGGCAGGAACGGGCTACTGATTGGGGATGATCAGCCATGATCACATTGAATGGCGGTGTAGGCTCGAAGGGCCGAATGGCCTACTCCTGCACCTATTGTCTATTGTCTATTGTCGATTGTCAATGTAATTTAATGTTTCATGTAATTTTGTGTTTTTATGACTGTTCACAGACCAATTTCCCTCCTGGGATAAATAAAGTTCTATCGTATCGTATCGTGTTGTGTCTCCCTCGACCAGCTCAGGTAGGCAGCCCTTACTAGTGTGCAAGACTGGAGGTCAACCTCCGAAGGTCAGAGGGACAAAGGTTAAAGGAGGTAAACTGAGCAGGTTTCTTACACAAGGGGTGGTGATGTTTGGGTCGAGGCCCTCCCCCGACTCTCAGTCTGAAGAAGGGTCTCGACCCGAAACGTCGCCCATTCCTTCTCTCCAACGATGCTGCCCGTCCCGCTCCAGTTACTCCAGCATTTTTGTGTCTATGTTCAGGTGGAAGTATTCACTTCCGCGGCAGTGTTGTGACATAAAGCAGAATAGTATTTAAATCTCAATTTAACTTTCTCTCGGCTGAACTTTTAGCTCTGTCGCCATCGTTACAATTTAATAAAGTGTTAGTTTATCAATTTAAATATTCATCTCGCTGGCAAAGCACAATTCTGAGCAGGGATGTTGAATAAAATTATCCATTCGTGCCAAGGTTTTCAAGCATCCTATTAGTAGGACATTGATATCATTATGAAAACTAAACTTTACATCGAGTCCAATGCAAGAAACTGGAATATTAATTCTGTTCTGGTAGATGATAATTAAGATGTACAGTTTCTTTCTTCTGTGAGGTAAAGAGAAAGTGTGAATACTTAGTTCTCTTATTTTTCCAATTTGGACTTTTGACTTTAAAGGTACAGGCGATTCGTCCGACCGAGTCCGCGCCGACCAGCGATCACCCCGTACACTGACACACGCCTAGACACACTAGGGCAATTAGCCGACAAACCCGCGCATCATTGGAGTGTGGGAGGTAACCGGAGCAACCAGAAAAAACACACGCAGGTCACGGGGAGAACGTGCAAACTCCGTACAGACAGCACCCGTAGTCAGGATCGAACCCGGGTCTCCAGGCAGCAACTTTTATTTGATTAGTAACATTTTTATCATCTGGTCTTAGTAGCTAGTCTCCCATTATTCATAGGAACTGGCTTCATCCTTTCTGAGTTAATCCTTTAAGATGAGACTTTAATCCCACGATAAGACCCTAATAGGCAGCATGGTGGCGCAGCGGTAAAGGGCCTGACCCACTTGGCTGTCATTCGCGCGTGGGTAGCATGTGGGTAGCATGTGGGTGGTGCGGGACGGGCGCATGGAGTGGTGTGGAGGAGTGTGGAGTGGCGTGGAGGAGTGTGGACTTCATCCTGCACTAAATCTTCGAGCGCCAACGGCCTGTCGCGTGACTGACGGCCAAAGTGGGACAGGCCCAAGACCCTGGCGCAACGCAACATCTCACCTCCAACAGCAGCAGAAGCAGGCAAACGATCGCCGAACTCGGCCTGGGGCTCACGGCCGTTGCGGTCCGGATCCGCCCCCAATCCTACTCCCAGAGCGGGGCCAAGACGATTGGAGATAGACACAAAATGCAGGAGTAACTCAGCGGGACCGGCAGCATCTCTGGAGAGAAGCAATGGGTGACGTTTCCGGTCGAGACCCTTCTTCAGACTGAAGAAGAGTCCCAACCCGAAACATCATCCATTGCTTCTCTCCAGAGATGCTGCCGGTCCCGCTGAGTTACTCCAGCATTTTATGTCCATCTTCAAATGACGTCAGGCGCTCCAGACGGCCGTGCGGGCGCACGATGACGTGCGTGACCGTCGCGCGTCAGTCACTACCGGCCTGTCGCGTAAATGACGGTCCAAGTGGGACAGGCCCTTAAAGTCGCTGCCTTACAACGCTAGTGACCCGGGTTCACTCCTGACTACAGGTGCTGTTTACAAGGAGTTTGTACGTTCTCCCCGTGACCGAGTGGGTTTCCTCCGGGTGCTCCGGTTTCCTCCCACACTCCAAAGACGTGCATGTTTGTAGGTTGATTTGGTGAAATTATAAATTGTCCCCAGTGTGTGTAGGATAGTGTTAGTGTACGGTGAGGGGGGGGTCGCTGATTGGCGCGGATTCGGTCGGCCGAAGGACCTGCTTCCACGCTGTATCTCTGAAGCAAAGACTAAATATCTGGTGTGCTGCTGCAAGTAAGATATTGATTGTTCCGTTTCAGGTTTATAGAACAATAACACACTGTTGCCTCTTGACTCTTGTTCTATGAATCAGGCTCTGCAGGAAGGAACTAGTGTAAAAGTTGGACATTTCACATAGAGCAGTATTCAGAGAGTGTCAGACTATTTGGCAGACGTTAAATCTAATCAGAGAGTATTGATCACCTTGTAAACTAATCAAGGTTTACTCTCAGAGGCTTATTAAATTTGTTCCACTTTGAACATTTGGACGTAAGAAACATTAACTGGAGTAACCTATGTCCTCTGGTTCTTTGTGTAGGGAGGAACTGCAGATACTGGTTACAAACCAAAGATAGACACAAAAAGCTGGAGTAACTCAGTGGGACAGGCAGTGTCTCTGGAGAGAAGGAATGGGTCAGCAGTTTTGATCTCCAAACTTGAGGGAGGACATTCTTGCAATTGAGGGTGTGCAGCGTAGGTTCACGAGGTTAATTCCAGGGATGGCGGGACTGCCATATGTTGATAGATTGGAGCGGCTGGGCTTGTATACTCTGGAATTTAGAAGGATGAGAGGATATCTTATTGAAACATATAAGATTATTAAGGGTTTGGACACACTAGAGGCAGGAAACATGTTCCCAATGTTGGGGGAGTCCAGAACCAGGGGCAATAGTTTAAGAATAAGTGGTAAGCCATTTAGAACGGAGACGAGGGAAATTTTTTCACCCAGAGAGTTGTGAGTCTGTGGAATTCTCTGCCTCCGAGGCTGGTTCTCTGGATGATTTCAAGAGAGGGGAACCCAGAAAAGAGTTCCCTGTGTCAGTTGGTACTGAGACTAACTACCCCTATTCAGTTAAACCCTATCCAATTAAACCCTGACCGGCCCCAGATCAATACTGACCCCCAATCACCAGTTAGAGTGAACCAAATTATCAAACAATGTAAAGAAACGTACTTGGAACATTGGGATAATGAAACCAAAAGCCAAAGCAGATTAGAATGTTAACGTTCCCTAAAAAGAGATTATAAATTGGCAGACTATCTCTCAACTGTTAGAGACATAAAGCAGAGACAGACCCTCACCAAATACAGGCTAAGTGACCACTATTTGGCAGTCGAAAAAGGAAGACAGAAGAGATTCTGGCAACCAAGAGAAAACAGAATATGCGGCCACTGTTTGACAGATGAGGTTGAAACAGAGGTGCACTTCCTCCTAAAATGCTAAAAATTTGACAAAACAAGGAAAGCATACTTTGACAAACTCAGTGTGGCAACCCTGACTTTAAAGAACTAGATGATACATCAAAACTAAGAATAATCCTTGGCGAAGGAAATATGGCACATCTTGGTGCACAATACGTAACAGCATGCCATAACCTGAGAGACGGCGAATGACCAACATGCACATATGTACGCACACACTAACCGACATTAACTAACACTTAGAAATTAATATTGAATTGCTAAACTTGCTATTGTGTTGTACTGCTTACAGCTGCAAGAACGTGTAGCAATCAATAAAGGGCTATAGGCCTATTGCAAGTTTATGTACAGGGACATACCTATCCATACACTGTATACTTGTATTTATACTTATGCATTTCAAATATGTATGTCATGTTTTATACTTTGGCAATATAACAATGTTTTTTTATCATGCCAATAAAGTTTTAAATTGAAAATTGAATTAAATTGAATAGAGCTCTTAGGGATAGTGGCGTTAAGGGATATGGGGAGATGGCAGGAACGGGGTACTGATTGTGGATGATCAGCCATGATCACATTGAATGGCATTACTGGCTTGAAGGGCCGAATGGCCTACTCCTGCACCTATTATCTATTGTCTATTGTCTATTGTCTATTGTCTATTGTCTATTGTCTATTGTCTATTGTCTATTGACATTTCGGGTCTCAAGGAGGGTCACGACACGAAACGTCACCCATTCCTTCTCTCCACAGATGCTGCCTGTGCCGTTGAGTTACTCCAGCATTTTCTGTCTACCCTCTGGTTCTTGATTCTGTCTACCCTCTGGTTCTTGGTTCCCTGGTTGAAACAATATTTCACCCTATCCATTCCTTTCTTCTGAGATACAGCGTGGAAACAGGCCCTTCGGCCCACCGAGTGCATGCTGACCAGCGATCACCCCGTACACAAGCACCATCTTACACACTATGGACAATTTCCGATTTTACCCATGCCAATTAGCCTTACGAAGTCTGTACGTCTTTGGAGTGTGGGAGGAAACCGGAGCACCTGGAGAAAACCCATGCAGGTGACGGGGAGAACGTACAAACTCCGTATAGACAGCTCCCGTAGTCGGGATCGAACCTGGGTCTCTTACCTGTATATCATTTATATGCTGTATCCTGTATACCCGATACGATATGATAAAACTTTATTTATCCCAGGAGGGAAATTGATCTGCCAACACAACAAGGTACATGAAACATGAAATGAAATCAACATCATGTATATTCTTTCCGCTAACTGGTTAGCGCGCAACAACATTTTTTCACTGTACCTAGGTACACGTGACAATATAATAAACTAGTCACGGTGGCGCAGCGGTAGAGTTGCTGACTGACCGAATGCAGCATCGGAGACAATAGACAATAGGTGCAGGAGTAGGCCATTCGGCCCTTCGAGCCAGCACCGCCATTCAATGTGATCATGGCTGATCATCCGCAATCAGTACCCCGTTCCTGCCTTCCCCCCATATCCCTTGACTCCGCTATCTTTAAGAGCCCTATCTAGCTCTTTCTTAAAAGTATCCAGAATCAACGATCATATTAATACTTAAAAAAGATAAAAATATAGAAGAACCAGGTTCATATAGAGCTATTGCTTTGTTAAATACGGATCAAAAAATAATAGCGAAAACACTAGCCAGTAGACTAAGCAGGTATGTTAGTAGATTAATAAATGAGGATCAAACAGGATTTATACCTAAGAGACATTCATTCAATAACTTGAGACGTTTGCTTAACATAATGCACTCACATAAATCTCACGACCAAGAGTTAGCTATCATCTCACTGGATGCAGAAAAAGCGTTTGATCAAGTAGAATGGGATTATATGATTAAAGTATTGCAAAAATTCCAATTGGGAGAGAACTTCATTGCATGGATAAAACTATTATATAACAAACCTACGGCTAGAATACTAACTAATAATATATTATCCTCGAAATTTGAACTATCAAGGGGCAATAGACAAGGTTGTTCATTATCTCCGCTGTTATTTGCTTTGGTAATTGAACCCCTTGCTGAAAAAATAAGAACACACCTGGATATTTACGGTTATAATACAAAATATTCAAATAACAAAATATCCCTATATGCCGATGATGTACTACTGTACATCACAAAACCACAAATTAGTATACCGAATATATTAAATTTAATTGAGGACTTTGGATCCTTTTCAGGATATAGAATAAATTGGAACAAAAGTGAAATTATGTCGATAAAACCAAAAGACTCAACACATCTCAGGAAATTCCCCTTTAAAATAGCTACAGAAAAATTCAAATATTTGGGAATTGAAATTACTAGAAATTACCAGGATATGTTTAAAGCCAATTATAATCCCCTACTTAAGAAATTAAATAATTTGATTAAATTCTGGAAAACACTTCCGATGTCCTTAATAGGCAGAATAAACGCTATAAAAATGATTTTCTTACCACAAATTCTATACCTATTTCAATCAATACCTATATATCTCCCAAAAAAGTTTTTCAAAAAATTGGACTCAGACATTACAAATTTCATATGGGATTATAAACCCCATAGAATACAAAGAACACACCTTAATAAACGAAAAGAGTGGGGGGGTCTAGCGCTCCCTAACTTTATGTATTATAATTGGGCCGTAAATATTAAAAATATGATTCACCTGCTGGACAATTCTGCCCAGCAGGCGGACTGGATTGTAATGGAAAAAGGGGATTGCTCCCCGAGTAATATAGGAGCGATTATCCTCTCACCAATAAATCTGAATAATAAAAATTATAATAAAAACCCAATTATACATAGCACAATTAGAACATGGAAACAAATAAAACAGAATCTAAAATTAAGAAACCTATCTCTCTCAATACCAATAGCCAATAACCCATCGTTTAAACCATCAATCATAGACAAATCATTTACACATTGGGAAAGAATGGGAATCAAAACGCTCGAAGATCTGTATGAAGTGGGAAAATTACTATCATTTCAACAACTACAACTGAAATATAATTTGAAAAATAACCAATATTTTAAATATCTTCAAATTTGTGATTATTTGAAAAAATACACAAAAGACTATCATAATATGCCTTCCGACTTACTGGATGAAGCAATGAAGACAAAGGCGGAATCAGCTAACTTAATATCGTACTTATATAATATCATTTTAAACATAGAAATACCCACAACAGATGGAATTAGAAGAGACTGGGAACAAGAATTAGCTATAAAAATTTCAAAAGAGAGCTGGGATAAACATTTACTACAGGTGCATAAATGCTCGATCAATGTACGACATACGCTTATCCAATTCAAAACATTACATAGACTATACTATTCAAAAACTAAATTAAATAAAATCTTTCCCAATGTTTCACCAATCTGTGATAAATGTCTGTGTCAAGAAGCTACCATAGCGCATTCTTTTGTTTTTTGTACAAAAATCCAAAAATTCTGGCACAGAATATTTGATATTTTTTCAAAATTAATTAAAATAAAACTGGTACCAAAACCAGAATGGATCATTTTTGGGATATCGGAAGGTATCCCTGAATTAAACGTGTATCAGAAGAATTTACTCAATTACGGGCTAATAATGGGAAAAAAGCTCATACTTAAATTCTGGAAAAATGCGCCCACACCAACAATAAAAATGTGGATATCAAATATGTTTGAAACATTACATCTGGAAGAGATGAGATTCCTCTTAGCAGATAAAGCAAACCAATTCCAAAAGACGTGGTCTACGTTTATGGACCTATTACAAGCATGAGGTGCAATAGTAATTTAAAAAAATAAATAAATAAATAAATGGTATCAGGACCTGGCATTGGGAGATAAAACAACAAAAACAGACTTGGTTGGTAGTCTTTCTGCGGAGTTTAATGTTATAATAGAGCGATTGTCCTTACTTTCTTTTTCTTTCTTTTCTAGGGTCTACTTTCTTACTTTACTTCCTTCTCTAACTTCTTTTCTAAGGGGCTTTCTTTTCCCAACACTCTTCTGCACTTCACAACTCTTGCGCACCTTCTTTACTTTCCTTACTTCTATCTTTTTCTTAAAGCTTTAAAAAAAAAAAAAAAAATGAAGCGGTACAAAAAATGTATTAAGATATATGTGTTGTGTGTTATTGTAATTTACCGTACTTCTAATAAAAAAAAAAAAAAAAAAAAAAAAAAAAAAAAAAAAAAAAAATAAAAGTATCCAGAGAACCGGCCTCCACCGCCGTCTGAGGCAGACGATTCCACAGACTCACCACTCTCTGTGAGAAAGAGTGTTTCCTCGTCTCCGTTCTAAAAGGCTTACCCCTTATTCTTAAACTGTGTGGCCCCTGGTTCTGGACTACCCCAACATCGGGAACATGTTTCCTGCCTCTAGTGTGTCCAAGCCCTTAACAATCTTATATGTTTCAATGAGATTCCCTCTCATCCTTCTAAACTCCAGAGTGTACAAGCCCAGCTGCTCCATTCACTCAGCATATGTCAGTCCTGCCATCCCGTGAATTAACCTTGTAAACCTACGCTGCACTCCCTCAATAGCAAGCACTTCCTCAAATTAGGGGACCAGAACTGCACACAATACTCCAGGTGTGGTCTCGCTAGGGCTCTGTAAGACCCGGGTTCGATCCCGACTACTGGTGCTGGAGTTTGTACGTTCTCCCCGTGACCTGCGTGGGTTTTCTCCGAGATCTTCAGTTTCCTTCCACACTCCAAAGACGTGCAGGTTTGTAGGTTAATTGGCTTGGTGAATGTAAAAAAAATAATTGTCCCTAATGTGTGTGTCGGATAGTGTTAATGTGCTGGGATCGCTGGCCGGCGCGGACCCGGTGGGCCGAAGGGCCTGTTTCCACGCTGTATCTCTATGCTAAACTAAATTAAAACTAAACGCTGAACTAAACTAAACTATCTCCTCTGGCAGCCCACAGCCCTCTGTGTTCGATTATTGAGCTGCTAATTTAAGGCATTCCCTGTACTTTAATATGTGGTATTTCATTTTGAATTGATTGGCGGGACTCAAAGTAATGGGCCGAAAAGATTACATGTTGCGAGACTTCAGAAGCGAGTTGATATCGATGCCTCACACGGAAGCCCAGCGAAAAGCGCATTATCGGGCCCGCCGGCTCTCAGCTAACAGCAAGATACTGAAGCGTAGTTACAAACATAACTACTGAACCACTTGAACATCAGATCTCACAACCATCGCACATCAGTGCTGTCAAGCTTCCCCCCACCCCCCACCCCCGAGATGTAAGTCATCTCACAGCACGAGTCCATGTTTTTTACGATTCATTAGTTTTACCTGTCTCTTTCAGACTGCATTCCCTTGCATTCCCTTGTAAGCAAAGTTAGACTCCTGCTAAGCTCTTACCGTGTCCACCAAGCTGCCTCATGCAGGAGTATCTCTAACATCAAGTAACTCTTGCTGTCCCCCTGATTAAATGTTATCTCTGTTTGCTTCGTTGTCACCTTCGAGCTAACAATGAATCTGTTCTACATTTGTCCTGGACCGCATCCTCCCTTGATGTCTTGCTTTCCACACCTTCCCCTTCCTTATCGCTGTATCTCCCTCGCCCCTGACTCTCGGTCCGAAGAAGGGTCTCGTCCCAGAAAAACGTCACCCATTCCTTCTCTCCAGAGACGCTGCCTGTCCCGCTGAGTTAAAGGGCCTGTCCCACTTGGCGTTTTTTTTCGGCGACTGCCGGCATCATTGGCTGATGTATCAGGTCACCGATGCGGCGTGATGCGGTGTGGCACGGCGTGATGAGGTTTGACGCGGCGGTGTCGTGGCATGTTGACGTATGAAGCGCGGAGTTTTTTCACGTGTCGCGTCCTTTTTTTTGTCGCCGCTGGATTTTGAAATGTTCAAAACATCTTGGCGACTCTGATATGACGCCGGCAAATACCGGCAAGTGAGACAGGCCCTTAACTCCCGCATTTTGTGTCCATCTTCAGTGAAAATCAACATATGCAGTTCCTTCCTACACAGTATCTATGTTGGATTTGCTGTTGTTAACAGACCGAGTGGATTCGCCTGTTCATCCAGAAGAGAGCTCCATCAAAACTCCTGCTAGAAGTTCTGAGACCTGGAAGACCTGGACAGAGTGGATGTGGCGAGAATGTTCCCACCCGTGGGAGAGTCCAGGGCCAGAGGCCACAGCCTCAGAATAAAGGGACAAACCTTAAGGAAGGAGATTCGTCAGAGGGTGGTGAATCTGTGGAACTCATTGCCACAGAAAGCTGTGGAGGCCCAAGTCAGTGGATATTTTCAAGATAGATAGATTCTTGATTAGTACGGGTGTCAGGGAATATAGAAACATAGAAAATATTTGCAGGAGGAGGCCATTTGGCCCTTTGAACCAGCACCACCAAAATTAGATCCCCATTCCTGCTTTCTCCCCATATCCCTTGATTCCGTTAGCCCTAAGAGCTATATCTAACTCTCTCTTGAATACGTTTTGAATACATTATGGGGAGAAGGCAGGAGAATGGGGTTGAGAGGGAAAGATAGATCAGCCATGATTGAATGGCCTAATACTGCCCCATTTACATTTTGCTTAGTTTAGATACAGCGTGGAAACAGGCCCTTCGGCCCACCGAGTCCATGCCGACCAGCGATCCCCGCACACTAACACTATCCTACACACACTAGGGACAATTTACAATTATACCAAGTCAATTAACCTACAAACCTGTATGTCTTTGGATTGTGGGAGGAAACCGAAGATCTCGAAGTGAAACCACGCAGGTCACGGGGAGAACGTACAAACTCCGTACAGACAGCACCCGTAGTCGGGATCGAACCCTGGGTCTCTGGCGCTGTGAGGCAGCAACTCTACCGCTGTGCCACCGTGCGGATATTCATGTAAATACAGGTCTTTTTTCTCCATTAACCAAAGATCCTTCCTTGTAAATGTCTGACCTGGTTAATAATAATAATTTAGGCCATTGTGAGATATCCAGTAAATATCGCAAATATTAAACCATCTTGTGAATGTCTGAATGTCTCCAGAAAATAGAACCCATCTACTTTATCAGGCGGAAATCATAATCTAATGACCGATTTCACCTCCGATATAAATCTTTGCGTGATGTGAGACCGTGTGATTTCGGCACATTTGGAGTCTTCAGTAAGTTTAAATTCTTCCAGTGAGCGATCATCCTTTATTGCCACTTTGCAAGGAAATTTATTTTGGAAATATAATATGTAATATTTTAATCAAATGACTGCTTAGCCTCCGCTTTGCAGAAGGTGCTGTAAAAGGTTCCTGATTCACAGCTTCGTTTACGAGCAGCTCTGCCCAAGACGGCAACAAAAATTGCAGAATTGTGCAGTTTAGAGGTACAGCATGCAAACAGGCCCTTTGGCCCACTGTCCATCGATCACCAGGTCCTGCTAGTTCTTTGTTATCCCATTTTCTCATCCACTCTCTACTTGGTTTGCTTCCTTGCAGCGCCAGAGGCCCGGGTTCGATCCCGACTACGGGTGCTGTCTGTACGGAGTTTGTACGTTCTCCCCGTGACCCTGCGTGGGTTTTCACCGAGATCATCGGTTTCCTTCCACACTCCAAAGATGTGCAGGTTTGTAGGTTAATTGGCTTGGTAAATGTAAAAATTGTCCCTAGTGTGTGTAGTGTAGTGTTAATAGAAACCTAGAAAATAGGTGCAGGAGTAGGCCATTCGGCCCTTCCAGCCTGCACCGCCATTCAATATGATCATGGCTGATCATCCAACTCAGTATCCTGTACCTGCCTTCTCTCCATACCCCCTGATACCTTTAGCCACAAGGGCCACATCTAACTCCCTCTTAAATATAGCCAATGAACTGGCCTCAACTACCTTCTGTAGCAGAGAATTCCACAGATTCACCACTCTCTGTGTGAAAAATGTTTTTCTCATCTCGGTCCTAAAAGATTTCCCCCTTATCCTTAAACAGTGACCCCTTGTTCTGAATGTGCGGGGATCGCTGGTCGGTGGGGACCCGGTGGGCCGAAGGGCCTGTTTCCTTGCTGTATCTCTAAACTAAACTAAACTACACACACTAGGGACAATTTACATTTATACCAAGCCAATTAACTTACAAACCTTTAGAGTGTGGGAGGGATTTCTCAGCGAAAATCCATGTCGTGACAGCGAGAACGTTTAAACTCCACACAGACAGCACCAGTAGTCGGGGTTGAACCCGGGTCTCTGGAGCTGTAACGCAGCAACTCTACCGCTGCGCCACCGTGTTCTGATACACAACTTGGTTTGGGAACAGCTCTGCCCAAGACTGCACAAAATCGCAGATTTTTGCAGCTTAGAGATATGGAAATAGGCCCTTCGGCCCGCCAAGTCCACGCCGACCATCGATCACCCATTCACACTAGTCCTATGTTATCCCAATTTCCCATTCACTCCTGACACATGTTGCTGCCTTACAGCGCCAGAGACCCGGGTTCGATCCCGATTATGGCTGCTGTCTGTACGGAGTTTTTATGTTCTCCCCGTGACATCCGGGGGTTTTCTCCAGGCGTTTAGTTTAGCCTGGAGATACAGCAAGGAAACGGGCCCTCCGGCCTACTGAGCCCAGGCCGGCCAGCAATCCCTGTACACCAGCACTATCCTGCACATGCACCAGCAACAATTGACATAATTCTTTTACCAAGCCAATTAGCCTACAAACCTGTACGTCTTTGGAGTGTGGGAGGGAAACTGGAGAATCCGGAGAAAACCCACGCAGCTCACGGGGAGATTGCACAAATTATGTACAGACAGCACCCGCAGCCAGGATCGAACCCAGGTCTCTGGTGCTGTAAGGCAGCAACTCTACCGCTGCGCCACCGTGCAGGTTTGTAGGGTCATTGGCTTCTGTAAATTGTCCCTAGTGCGTAGGATAGAACTCGTGTACTAGTGATGATCGGTGGTCAGCTCAGACTCAGTTATGTTTATTGTCTAACGTGCATCGAGGTACAGTTGCGTGCCATCCAGCCAAGCAGAAAGGCAGTACGTGCGGGCACGGTGGTGCAGCGGGAGTGTAGCTGCCTTACAGCGCTTGCAGCGCCGGAGACCCGAGATCGATCCCGACAACGGGTGCCGTCTGTACGGAGTTTGTACGTTCTCCCTGTGACCTGCGTGGGTTTGCTCCGAGATCTTCGGTTTCCTCCCACACTCCAAAGACGTGCGGGTCCGTGGGAAAATTGGCTTTGTAAATGTAAAAAAAAAATTGTGCTTAGTGTGTGTAGGATGGCGTCAGCGTGCGGGGGATCGCTGGTCTGTCGGTGCGGGCCCGGTGGGCCGATGGGCCTGTTTCCGCGCTGTATCTCTAAAGTAAACTCATCTAAAACCCCAGCGATATGAAACATAGAAACATAGAAAATAGGTGCAGGAGTAGGCCATTCGGCCCTTCGAGCCTGCACCGCCATTCAATATGATCATGGCTGATCATCCAGCTCAGTATCCCGTACCTGCCTTCTCTCCATACCCCCTGATCCCTTTAGCCACAAGGGCCACATCTAACTCCCTCTTAAATATAGCCAATGAACTGGCCTCAACTACCTTCTGTGGCAGAGAATTCCACAGATTCACCACTCTGTGTGAAAAATGTTTTTCTCATCTCAGTCCTAAAAGATTTCCCCCTTATCCTTAAACTGTGACCCCTTGTTCTGGAACATTGACTTCTCCAATTTCAGGCAGTCCTTGTTTTCTCCCTCCTTCCCCTCCCCTTCCCAGCTCTCCCACAGCCCACTGTCTTCTTCCCACCCCCCCCCCCCCCCCAACTCCGCATCAGTCTGAAGAAGGGTCTGGAACCCAAACGTCACCTATTCCTTCGCTCCATAGATGCTGCCTCACCCGCTGAGTTTCTCCAGCATTTTTGAGTCCACCTTTAATACTTCATTACAATCGGGCCAGCGCGGTGTACCGGTGGGTCGGAGGGTCTGTCTCCAAAGTGTATCTCTAAAACCAAAAACAAAACGCATAGCTCAGCGCCTCAAGGTCAATTCTGCCTTGAAAACCTGGTTCCTCCACTGCAGTGAAATGCAAGGGCAGTCGTGGCATCGTGCTGTGCCGTTGCAGAAACTGCGCAGAGACGGGTATTCAGCCAAACACTCTATTTCAAATAAACTGAGACTCCATCTGTTCTCTCGGTGGACGCTGCTATTTTAATATTCCTTGAATCCTGGCCAATATTTATTCCATCAAAATCACTTAAATAATGATTATCTGGTTGTTTCCATGTTTCTGTTTTTAAGTGCACGCTGTGTGCAAATTGTCTGCCATGTTCGGCTCATTATTACGGCAAGCAGACTTCAAAACGGACTTCAGTCATCGAAAGGCCCTTTCAGGTACCTTGGAACATGAGAAGACACCGCATAAATTCTCCCCACGGCTCGACACATGCTTGGTGATATTAGAAATGTAAAAAGGATTCCTTCCACTCCGACTACACTTCACGCTGCCTCGGCAAGGCTGCCAGCATGATCTAGGACCAGTCCCCTCGTGGTTTAGTTTAGGGATACGGCGTGGAAACAGGCCCTTCGGCCCACCGAGACCGTGCCGACTAGCGATCCCCGCACACTAACACGATCCTACACACACACACACACACACACATAGAAACATAGAAACATAGAAACATAGAAAATAGGTACAGGAGTAGGCCATTCGACCCTTCGAGCCTGCACCACCATTCAATATAATCATGGCTGATCATCCAACTCAGTGTCCTGTACCTGCCTTCTCTCCATACCCCCTGATCCCTTTAACCACAAGGGCCACATCTAACTCCCTCTTAAATATAGCCAATGAACTGGCCTCAACTACCTTCCGTGGCAGAGAATTCCAGAGATTCATCACTCTCTGTGTGAAAAATGTTTTTCTCATCTCGGTCCTAAAAGATTTCCCCCTTATCATTAAACTATAACCTTTTGTTCTGGACTTCCCCAACATCGGGAACAATCTTCCTGCATCTAGCCTGTCCAACCCCTTAGGAATTTTGTAAGTTTCTATAAGATGCCCCCTCGATCTTCTAAATTCTAGCGAGTACAAGCCGAGTCTATCCAGTCTTTCTTCATATGAAAGTCCTGACATCCCAGGAATCAGTCTGGTGAACCTTCTCTGTACTCCCTCTACGGCAAGAATGTCTTTCCTCAGATTAGGAGACAAAAGGGACTATTTACAATTATACCAAGCCAATCAACCTACAAACCTGTACGTCTTTGGAGTGTGGGAGGAAACCGAAGATCTAGGAGTACAGGTGCATGGTTCCTTGAAGGTCGAGTCGCAGGTAGATAAGGTGGTCAAAAAGGCTTTTGGCACTTTGGCCTTCATCAGTCAGAGTATTGAGTATAGAAGTTGGGAGGTCATGTTGCAGCTGTGTAAGACGTTGGTGAGACCGCATTTAGAGTATTGTGTTCATGTTATAGGAAAGATATTGTCAAGCTTGAAATTGTTCAGAAAAGATTTACAAGGATGTTGCCAGGACTAGAGGGTGGGAACTATAGGGAGAGGTTGAGTAGGCTGGGTCTCTATTCCATGGAGCGTAGGAGGATGAGGGGAGATCTTATAGAGGTGTACAAAATCATGAGAGGAATAGATCGGGTAGATGCACAGTCTTTTACCCAGAGTAGAGGAATCAAGGACCAGAAGACATAGGTTCAAGGTGAAGGGGAAAAAATTTAATAGGAATCTGAGGGGTAACTTTTTCACACCTGTATGGAACAAGCTGCCAAAGGAGGTACACAAAATTGCTGGGGAAACTCAGCGGGTGCAGCAGCATCTATGGAGCGAAGGAAATAGGCGACGTTTCGGGCCGAAACCCTTCTTCAGACTGATGGGGGGTGGGGAAAGAAAGAAGGAAAAAGGGAGGAGGAGGAGCCCGAGGGCGGGCGGATGGGAGGGTGGGAGGAGACAGCTAGAGGGTGAAGGAAGGGGAGGAGACAGCACGGGCTAGCCAAATTGGGAGAATTCAATGTTGATGCCATAAGGACGCAAGGACCCCAGACGGAATATGAGGTGCTGTTCCTCCAATTTCCGCTGTTGCTCACTCTGGCAATGGAGGAGACCCAGGACAGAGAGGTCGGATTGGGAATGGGAGGGGGAGTTGAAGTGCTGAGCCACCGGGAGGTCAGGTAGGTTATTGCGGACTGAGCGGAGGTGTTCGGCGAAACGGTCGCCCATTCAAGGTATGCCAAAGGAGGTAGTTGAGGCTGGGAATATCCCATCATTTAAGAAACAGTTGGACAAATACATGGATTGGACAGGTTTGGAGGGATATGGACCAAGCCCAGGCAAGTGGGACCAAGGTAATAATAATGGATGGGATTTATATAGCGCCTTTCTAATACTCAAGGCGTTTTACATCGCATTATTCATTCACTCCTCAGTCACACTCGGTGGTGGTAAGCTACTTCTGTAGCCACAGCTGCCCTGGGGCAGACTGACGGAAGCGTGGCTGCCATTCTGCGCCTACGGCCCCTCCGACCACCACCAATCACTCACACACATTCACACACATTCACACACAGGCAAAGGTGGGTGAAGTGTCTTGCCCAAGGACACAACGACAGTATGCACTCCAAGCGGGATTCGAACCGGCTGCCTTCCGGTCGCCAGCCGAACACTTAGCCCATTGTGCCATCTGTCGTCCCAAGGTAGCAGGGGCATTGTTGGCCGGAGTGGGCATGTTGGGCCGAAGGGCCTGTTTCCACACTGTATCACTCTATGACTCTATATGACTCTGTCCCAGAGTAAACCAACGCAGGTCACGGGGTGAACGTACAAACTCCGTACAGACAGCACCCGTGGTCAGGATCGAACCCGGGTCTCCGGCGCTGTAAGGCAGCAACTCTACTGCTGCGCCAACATACCACCTCTTCTCCCCTCTCCCATCAGGCAGAAGGTATAGGTGTGTGAAAATGCACACCTCCAGATTGAGGGACAGTTTCTTTCCAGAAATTATCAGGCAGCTGAACCATCCTATGAATAACTAGGGCCGAATGGCCTACTCCTGCACCTATTTTCTATGTTTCTATGTTTCTATGTTTCTATGATCCTGAGCTACCATCTACCTCATTGGAGACCCTCAGACTGTCTTCAATCGGACTTTACTGGACTTTATCTTGAACTAAATGTTATTCCCTTCATCTTGTATCTGTACACTCTATATGGGTCGATTGTAATCATGTGTTGTCTTTCTGCTGACTGGATAGCACGAGACAAAATCTTTTCACTGTACCTCGGTACACGTGACAATAAACTCAACTGAAGGTTGGCACAGCGGCACAGCTTGAACAGCCACAGCCTCACAGCACCAAAGACCCGGGTTCGATCCTGACCTTGGGTGCTGTTTGTGTGTGGCGCTTGCATGTTCTCCCTGTGACCACATGGGTTTCCTCCAGGTGCTCCGGTTTCCTCCCACATCCCAAAGATGTGCGGGTTTGTTAGTTAATTGGCTTCGAAAATATTGCCCCCTAGTGGAGTGGACGAGAAGGTGGGGTGACATAGTGTGGATGGGTGATCGATGGTTGACTGGGGCTTGGTGGACCAAAGGCCTGTTTCCTCGCTGAATTTTAGTTTAGTTTAGAGCCAAAGCACGGAAACAGGCCCTAGTTTCTCAAATAGCAGTCCTAAGATCAAAAGAAACAATTTTTGGACGGAACTCTTAAAGGTGGTTGTGACGGCAACTGCAATTTCCTCTCCCAAGACCCTTGCTTCATGAAGGGGACATTTTTAGTACATCGCGGATATGATTTGCTTCTGTTAATGTTGTTTGATCTCCTTCATAAATTCATAAATCAGAGGAGCAGAATTATGCCATTCGTCCCATCGAGTTTGCTCCGCCATTCAATCGTGACTAATCTATATTTCACTCTCAACCCCATTCTCCTGCCTTCTCCCCATAACCCCTGACACCCATACTAATCGAAAATCATTCTATCTCTGCCTTAAAAATATCCATTGACATGGCCTCCACAGCTTTTTGTGGCAATTTATTCCACATTCACCGTCTTCTGACTATATAAATTCCTTCTCATCTACTTTCTAAAGGTTCATTCTTTTATTCTGAGGATGTGCCCTCTGGTCCGAGACTCTCCCACTCGTGGAAACATCCTTTCCACATCCAGACCTTTCAAAGAAGACTATTCGGTAAGTTTCAATGAGACAATAGACAATAGGTGCAGGAGTAGGCCATTCGGCCCTTCGAGCCAACACCGCCATTCAATGTGATCATGGCTGATCATCCCCAATCAGTACCCCGCTCCTGCCGTCTCCGCATATCCCATGACTCCGCTATCTTTAAGAGCCCTATCTAGCTCTCTCTTGAAAATATCCAGAGAACCTGCCTCCACCGCCCTCTGAGGCAGAGAATTCCACAGACTCACAACTCTCTGTGTGAAAAAAGTGTTTCCTCATCTCTGTTCTAAATGGCTTACCCCTTATTCTTAAACTGTGGCCCCTGGTTCTGGACTCCCCCAACATCGGGAACATGTTTCCTGCCTCTAGTGTGTCCAAACCTATTAATAATCTTACATGTTTCAATAAGATACACTCTCATCCTTCTAAATTCCAGAGTAAACAAGCCCAGCCGCTCCATTCTCTCAGGAGATGACAGTGCCGCCATAGATTGATAGAATGGAGCGGCTGGGCTTGTATACTCTGGCATTTAGAAGGATGAGAGGGATTCTTATTGAAACATGTAAGATCAAGCTACTAAATTCCTTCTAACCTCCAGTGAGTACAGGCCCAGTGCCGCCAAACGCTCATCATGCATCATCATCATCATCTGTGTCGATGATGGAACAATGACGTGCTTAGTATAGAGTAGAAACAAAAAGCTGCAGATAGAAACATAGAAAATAGGTGCAGGAGTAGGCCATTCGGCCCTTCGAGCCTGCACCGCCATTCAATGTGATCATGGCTGATCATCCAACTTGGTATCCTGTACCTGCCTTCTCTCCATACCCCCTGATCCCTTTAGCCACAAGGGCCACATCTAGCTCCCTCTTAAATATAGCCAATGAACTGGCCTCAACAACCTTCTGTGGCAAAGAGTTCCAGAGATTCACCACTCTCTGTGTGAAAAATGTTTTTCTCATCTTGGTCCTAAAAGATTTCCCCTTTATCCTTAAACTGTGACCCCTTGTTCTGGACTTCCCCAACATCGGGAACAATCTTCCTGCATCGAGCCTGTCCAACCCCCTAAGAATTTTGTAAGTTTCTATAAGATCCCCCCCCAATCTTCTAAATTCTAGCGAGTACAAGCCGAGTCTATCCAGTCTTTCTTCATATGAAAGTCCTGACATCCCAAGGAATCAGTCTGGTGAACCTTCTCTGTACTCCCTCTATGGCAAGAATGTCTTTCCTCAGACAGGTGCCGGTTAATACATAAAAGGACACAGAGTGCTAGAGTAACTCAGCAGGTACAATCCCTGGAGACATGGACAGGTGACATTTTGGGTCAGGTCCATGTTTAGTTTAGAGATACAGCGCGGAAACAGGACCTTCGAGCCAGCACCGCCATTCAATGTGATCGTGGCTGATCGGATTTTAGTTAAACAACTAAATTAAAGTAGACTAAATGAAACAAAGCTAAACTCAACTTCATTGGAGTAGACAAAGTGTTTAGGAAGGAACTGCAGATGCTGGAAAATCGAAGGTAGACAAAAATGCTGGAGAAAGCTCAGCGGGTGCAGCAGCATCTATGGAGCGAAGGAAATAGGCAACGTTTCGGCCGAAACGTTGCCTATTTCCTTCGCTCCATAGATGCTGCTGCACCCACTGAGTTTCTCCAGCACTTTTGTCTACCTTAAACTTTATTGGACTTCACTTTGCACTAAACGTTATTCCCTTTATCCTGTATCTGTACACTGTGGACGGATCGATTGTAATCATGTGTTGTCTTTCTGCTGACTGGTTAGCACGCAACAAAAGCTTTTCACTGTACCTCGGTACACGTGACAATAAGCTGAACTGAACTGGAAGGCCAGCAGTTAGCGGAGGAAGAAAGGAGCACTAAACAAGAAGCCCCCCAGATTTAGCACGAGGAGAAAGGTTCCATTTGCCTTTAGCGTTCTCTGTAGATGCTAAAGCATTTTTAAAACAGTGAATTAACTTCAATGTAAGAGCAAGGTCACGAATAAGGGAAATTCAAAGAACTTCCATCTGCAAGATCTGACATCCTTCTGACAAATGTCTGTGGATTCAAGGTAGTTTAGTCTAGAGATAGAGTTATGGAGTAATAGAGTGATACAGTGTGGAAACAGGCCTTTCGGCCCAACTTGCTCACACCGGCTAACAATGTCCCAGGTACACCAGTCCCACCTGCCTGCGCTTGGTCCATATCCCTCCAAACCTGTCCCATCCATGTACCTGTCTAACTGTTTCTTAAACGATGGGATAGTCCCAGCCTCAACTACCTCCTCAGGCAGCTTGTTCCATACACCCGCCAGCCTCAGATTCCTGTTCAATCGTTTCCCCTTCACCTTAAACCTATTGCCCCTGGTCCTCGATTCCCCCATTCTGGGCAAGATACAGCGCGGAAACAGGTCCTTCTGCCCAGTAATCACCCCGTACAGTAACTCGATCCAACAGGTAGGAACAATTTGATATTTTCACCGAAGAGAATTAATGTACAAACCTGTACGTCTTTGGAGTGTGGGAGGAAACCGGAGCAGCCGCAGAGAACGCACGCAGGTCACGGGGAGAATGTATAAACTCCGTACTATAGACATAGACAATAGACAATAGGTGCAGGAGTAGGCCATTCAGCCCTTAGTGCTAGCACCGCCATTCAATGTGATCATGGCTGATCATCTCCAATCAGTACCCCGTTCCTGCCTTCTCCCCATATTCCCCTGACTCCGCTATCTTTAAGAGCCCTATCTAGTTCTCTCTTGAAAGTATCCAGAGTAACGGCCTCCACCGTCCTCTGAGGCAGAGAATTCCACACGCACAACTCTCTGTGAGAAAAAGTGTTTCCTCATCTCCGTTCTGAATGGCTTACCCCTTATTCTTAAACTGTGGCCCCTGGTTCTGGACTCCCCCAACATCGGGAACATGTTTCCTACCTCTAGCGTGTCCAAACCCTTAATACTTACATGTTTCAATAAGATCCCCTCTCCTCCTAAATTCCAGAGTATACAAGCCCAGCCGCCCCATTCTCTCAGCGTATGACAGTCCCGCCATCCTGGGAATTAACCTCGTGAACCTACGCTGCACTCCCTCAATAGCAAGAATGTCCTTCCTCAAATTTGGAGACCAAAACTGTACACAATACTCCAGGTGTGGTCTCACTAGGGCCCTGTACAACTGCAGATGGACCTCTTTGCTGCTATACTCAACTCCTCTTGTTATGAAGGCCAACATGCCATTCACATTCTTCACTGCCTGCTGTACCTGCATGCTTACATGGCTTACATCAAGAAGTCTATCCAACCTTTCCCTGTAGCTGAAACCCTCTAATCCAGGCAGTATTCTGGTAAAACTGTGCAGGAAGGAACTGCAGATGCTGGTTTAAACCGAAGATAGACACAAGGTGCTGGAGCAACTCAGCGGGACCGGCAGCATCTCTGGAGAGAAGGAACGGGTGATGTTTCGGGTCGAGACCCTTCGTCAGACTGGAGAGAGGGAAACGAGAGATATAGACGGTGATGTGGAGAGACACAGAGCTAATGAATGATAGATATGCAAAAAAGTAACGCTGATAATGGAAACAGTTAGCTGTTTGCTCGGTGAGAACGAGAAGCTGGTTGGAGGAGGGATTGGGAGAGAGGGAATGCAAGGGCTATTTGAAGTTAGAGAAATCAATATTCATACCGCTGGCTTGTAAGCTTCCCAAACGAAATATGAGATGTGCTTTGTCAGACAACCAGAAACAGTGCCTTCCCGCAGGGTTAATTAAAGACTGCTTGAGGAAATAAACAATAAACAATAGGCAATAGACAATAGGAGTAGGCCATTCGGCCCTTCGGCCCTTCGAGCCCGCACTACCTCCGCTATCTTTAAGACTTTACAGACGGAGCTCGGCAGCGCTCGGGGAAGCACTCAGGGAAGCGCTCGGCCATGCTCGGGGAGGGGGGTTGGGGGCGCTCGACGGGCACGTGATTACGGGGGGGAAAATCCGCCTGCGGGCCGGATGATTTCGGGTTGCGGTCCGACTTCGGCCCGGGGGCCGTAGGTTGCCGACCCCTGTCTTAAATCCTGCCCCTCTCACATCTACGGAGGACATGGACAGGCGATGTTTAGAGATACAGCGCGGGAACAGGCCCTCCGGCCCACCGAGTCCCCGCACACTAACACTATCCGACAGAAACTGGGGACAATTTACATTTACACCAAGCCAATTAACCCACAAACCTGTACGTCTTTGGAGTGCGGGTGGAAACCGGAGATCCCGGAGAAAACTCACAGAGGTCACGAGGAGAGCGTACATGCTCCATGCAGACAAGCGCCCGTAGTCAGAATCGAACCCGGGGTCTCTGACGCTGTAAGGCAGCAACTCTACCGCTGCGCCACCGTGCCGCCTATTTGTTTTGTGTTTCTCTGTGCAGCCCTGACTATTGTGGAAAAGGAACCCTTAGCATTTACTCTGGGAATGAGAAGCAGTAAGATTAGATATCTGTTAATTAAGCATTGATAGTTTTGTGTTGCTAAACCAAAAGGCACAACTCTAACACTGCACACAACTAACAAGATGTTTGCACATTACCCAGAGCAAGAAATTGCAACAGCGACTTAAAGTGATTTAGAAAGTGTATCAAAGTCATCATTTTTCAAACTCGAGTGCTGAATTCCTTATTAGCAGTAATGGTAACGTTTCTGGTGCCATTTATACGAAGATAATCGGAAAAGTAGTTACAGGAAATCTGAAGCCATCTGCTTTGTCTCTGAAAATCCTTCTGTCTTGCCTTGGCAATTAAGCGAATGCAAATATACAAGCTGCCAGTAAACTATTTACAAAGCACCATCGAAAATGCTTTCAGATCGAGCTTCCGTAGACCCATAGAACATAAAGCATAGCACGGGACTGCACAGCAGCAGGCCCTTCGGCCCACAAAGTCCGTGCCGAACAAATTGTTTAGTTTTAGGGTTTCGAGATTACAGTGCGGAAACAGGCCCTCCGGCCCTCCGAGTCCGCACCGACCAGCGATCCCCGCACACTAACCCAATCCCACACACACACACACACACTAAGGCTAATTTTACTTCGGAGTCACGTGAGTGACTACGTGAAGAACCCGCTCAGCGCGCATGCGCGGCATTGCGTTCAGCAGTGCAACAGCACCCGCATCGGGAGTCAGGCGCCCCCGCTACAGATTGAAAGACGGACCGTCAGGTAGGTACCCTGAGGTCGGGTTTCTTTCACAGGAGAGCCTTCTGCTTTGTTTTACAGGCAGAGAACAAAAAGGCTCTTGAACAAACCTGTCCCCCGCTCGACTCCAACGGAGGAGCGTTCCATCTCGCGGGGGCAGCAACAGGCGGTAGGACCGCTTACCGGGCGCTCCGCCATCCCCGACACCATGCCGAGCCCAGTCCCGCTAGCGCCTGAGCAGCGGGCTGGATGTAAATCCACCCGAAAAAGCGCCCGGCCGGTGGCTTCCGACTTGTCGGATGGGGACGTCACTCCACCCGCACGGGGGAGAGACAGCAGCCTGAGCCGCATGGAGCGGCTCCTGGAGCAGGTGCTCCAGCGAGACGCGCTGCGTGAGGGGCGCTCTCGCAGGGGGAGTTCAGGCACTCCCTCCACAGTGTCTTTGTGCACTGCCCATCGCTTCCTCCTTACCCGAGGGTAGCTTTGGTGACCAGGACTGGGCTGGTCAGGAAGAGGGGACGCTGGCTGAAGAAGTCGGGAGTATGCCAGGGGTGCAGGACCAGGAAGAGCTGCTGGGTGTGGTGGACCGCTACGTGGCAGCCCCACATGCAGGAAGGCCATTAGAGCCTAAACTAGCGGCCAGCATTAACCACCTCTCCAACAGGCCCCTACAGGAGCAGGTGGTTAATGAGGCCTTAGAATTGTACACAGCTCCAGAAAATTGTGAGTCCCTCAAAGTGCCGGCTGTCAACAGCCAAATCTGGGGGCACGTCGGGACAAATATTCAGAACCAGGAGCTGATACTGCAGCGGATCCTCAGGCTCCTGACCTCAGCCATCACATCATTTGCTCGTTCTGTGGACAATACGGAGATGACCACAAACCAACTCTCGCGCTGTTGTGCAACACGCAGTTCGAGATAAATAACCTCCGTAAAGAAATCATAAGACCTGCCCTAAATCCAAAATTCGCGGGGTTGTGCAAAACCCCAGCCACTGAGCCAGACACACTGCTCTTTGGCAAAGACCTCACGAAAAAAGTAAAAGATATGGAAGAGGCCTCTGAAACTTTTGGTCTCATGAGGGCAGGCCCCGGGACGAGCAAACCCAAAACAACAATACCCAAGCGGCAGCACCCCATCGCGTCCACCAGTCGACGTCTACCATATGGGACTTGTGAAAGCTCGGGGTCCGCATTTATCACCGGAAGTCTTTTTTAGACCAAGGCCCAGAGCGGACCCCATGGAAAATGCGCCACCCCCAAACATCACCGCCACGTCAGACAACGCGCAAGACTCGCTGGTCTGGGAAGAGACAGAAGAAACACCCATAACCATGGAGGTAGGTGGGTCTGGTTCCTACCAGCATATAGAAAGTAGGGGCTCAATACTAACAGGGGGGAGATTACACCTGTTTAAGGGAGCATGGGAGTCTATCACGAGTGACAAGTATATACTCAATAGCATTAGTGTATACAAAATACAATTTATACTAGAAAAATTGCCACCAGTTCAACATTCACCCCAGAGGGTCTTTTCCCTCTCAGTTAAAGAGAAACGAGAGGGACAAGCTGAACTGGTGACACTAATCACAAGGGGTATGATCGAAAAAAACAAAACATGAACCCTTGGAATTTGTATCAAATATATTCACAAAAACCAAAAGAGATGGTGGATGTCGCATCATCATTGACTTAACTTCACTAAATATGTTTGTTATGTATGTACATTTCAAAATGGAAATGCTTGTTACTGCCAAACAACTAAATTCCAAAGGATACTTCATGGCAAGCATTGACCTCAAAGATGCTTACTATTCAGTACCCATTCACAAGGATCATCGCAGATACCTGAAATTTATCTGGATGGGGCAACTATGGCAGTTTAAAGCGTTACCCAATGAGTTAACATCAGTCCAAGATTATTCACCAAGATACTAAAACCAGCCCTGGCAATTTTAAGAAGACAAAAACATATTGTCACGGCATATCTTGATGATATATTAATAGTAGACAAGACCATGGAATTGGCTATATCAGCTGTATCAGCTACCAAACCCTGGGATCAGTTCGAAACCTTGGGATTTGTCTTACATCCAGATAAATCTAAGTTGAAGCCATCCACAACCATGGACTACTTGGGCTTCACAATTAATTCAGTCCACGTGTCTGTAACTTTGCCAAAAGACAAAACAACTGAATTGGCACAATCATGCAACAATTTAATGGTCAACGAGCGACCAACTATTCGACAAGTTGCAAGAGTAATTGGGAAAATGGTAGCAGCAATTCCGGCTACACAATTTGGACCTTTGCACTATCAAAACTTACAAAGAGCAAAGGTACAGGCACTAAAACGACATGCAGGTCATTATGATCGTATCATGAAATTACCCACTGAAGCAATATCAGAACTACAGTGGTGGGCAGAAAATGTTTGGCATAGTTTCAGCCCTATCATCATCATTAACCCTACTTTAGTTATCCAAACAGATGCCCGTGCACAAGGCTGGGGAGCGACTAACTCCATATCCAGCACAGGTGGTAGATGGACTAACCTAGTCAACCTAGAGTCATCATTACTACTTACACTGGGCATTAACTATCTAGAGATGTTGGGTGCCTTTTATGGTTTAAAAGCATATGCATCCAATATGCATCACTTGCATGTACGGTTACAAATAGACAATACTACGGTGGTGGCCTACATTAACCATATGGGCGACATAAAATCGATATCATGCAACAAATTGGTCTACACAATTTGGCAATTGTGTGTCGAAAGACATATTTGGCTATCAGCAACTTACCTGCCAGGTAAGCTAAATACAGTGGCAGACACCAGGTCACGCAAATTTAATAACAACACCGAATGGATGTTAAACCCCAAAGTGTTTGCAAAGATTATTAAGCAATATGGCATGCCAGATATCGACTTATTTGCATCAATGCTAAATCACCAGGTACCTATGTATGTTGCTTGGGAACCAGACCCTGAGGCAGCAGCGGTAGATGCGTTCGCGCTGGATTGGGGAAATTTCTTCTTCTATGCATTTCCTCCCTTCTGCCTCATCAGTTGGGGACTACGCACAATACAAATGGGCTCTGCTTCAGGTATTTTGATAGTACCCGATTGGCCTACACAGCCATGGTTCCCATTACTCCACGACATCCCTCCGAACATCCACAAGAAAACAGTACTTGTCCAGCATCAAAAAGCGGGAGAAGTACTGCTTGGATACAGGCACCACCTACTCAACCGCTACAGTTACCAACGTACTGGAATTCCTGGCGAACCTTCACCACGATGAAGGACTCAGCTACAGTGCCATCAACACAGCTAGAAGTGCCCTGTCTGTCTATTTAAAACAAGCTCCAGGACAACAGGCCATGGGGTCCCACCCGCTGGTGGCCAAACTAATGAAGGGTATTTACAACTCTAACCCCCCTAGACCAAGGTACACCCATATATGGGATGTCAGTGTGGTCCTGACATACCTCAGGGGATGGCCACCAGCCAGATCCTTCAACCTGGAACAATCTACGCTCAAAACACTCATGTTGATGGCACTTGTATCTGCACAGAGGGTCCAGTCACTACACCTATTGCGACTGGACAACATGATCACAGTTCCAGACCAGATCTCTTTCATTATCCAGGGACTGATCAAACAGAGCAGACCAGGAACACCTAATCCAGTCGTGGAATTCCGGGCTTACCCGCCAGAACCACGGTTATGTGCCATGACCCACCTACTGTCCTACATAGACACAACCAAAAATATTCGAGGGAGTGAAAAAGCCTTGTGGGTCAGTCATAAAAAACCTTATGGTCGGGTGACGAGCCAAACCATTTCGAGATGGCTCAAGCAGGTACTAAAAGCTGCCGGGATTGACACTAACATGTACAAATCTCACTCCACCAGGGCAGCATCCACATCAACGGCCGAAAGAATGGACGTGCCGATAGACCACATCCTGGCTACAGCAGGATGGTCGAGGGAAACAACGTTCAGAACTTTTATAACAAGCCGTTGGCAAAACCTGTTTTATTTGCAGAAAATATTTTCCAGACTGCAAATATTTAATTTAAGCCCAGGGGAGCAATTTAATTCTTGTTGTTATTGTTAAAAAATACCATTGTGTTTTTCTACAAACAGATTCATTGGTTGATTACGATAACACACTTCCTCCCTCAAAGACTTCGGCAGTGCGTGAAGTAATAACTGTTACACGGTTTGAAATCACAGAGCTTTAAAATCTTCACGTAGTCACTCACGTGACTCCGAAGTAAAATAGTAAGATTAAACGAGAACTTACCAGTTTGAAGTTTGATCTGTATTTTATGAGGAGTTACGATGAGGGATTACGTGCCCTCCGCTCCCACCCTCAATAATATGGGTCAAACTGATAACTGATGTCTCCTTTTCTTTACTATGTTTATTTCAATAACTGTGTCTATTTGTGATTCCACACCGCTGCTTTGAAGTATGCCGCACATGCGCGCTGAGCGGGTTCTTCACGTAATCCCTCATCGTAACTCCTCATAAAATACAGATCAAACTTCAAACTGGTAAGTTCTCGTTTAATCTTACTATTTTACATTTTACACCAAGCTAATTAATCTGCAAACCAGCACTCTGGAACACCTTGCCGCTGCACATCAGACAGGCCCCCTCACTGTCCATCTTCAAATCCTCCCTAAAAACACATTTTTATTCTTTGGCTTTCGACACTGGCTGAGGCATTGCTCCTGTTCTTAGTGCTTTTAATGTCTTTTAATTTTTAGTGTGTTTTTTATAGTCCTTCGTTTTACGGTTTTTAATGGTTTGTAATAGCTTTTTGTCCATGAGTTCTCATGTACAGCACTTTGTGGCAACTGCAGTTGTTTAAAGTGCTTTATAAATAAAGTTAAAAATAAAGTTAATAATAATAATAGGTCTTTGGAGCGTGGGAGGAAACCGGAGCACCCGGAGAAATCCCGCGCGGGTCACGGGGAGAACGTACAAACTCCGAATAGACAGCACCCGTGAACAGGATCGAACCCGGGTCCCTGGCGCTGTGAGGCAGCGACTCTACCACTGCGCCACTGTGCTGCCCATATTGCCAAGACCAACGCTTTGGGCCCAATTGGGCGGCATGGTGGCACGCTAGTGGAGTTGCTGCCTTCCTGGTGGGGGGTGGAGGTGTAGAGTGACTGAACATCCGTAGTAAAGATGAGGGGAGGGAGGTTTCTTAAACGTCGGGATAGTCCCTGCCTCAACCACCTCCTCCGGCAGCTCATCCCACACACCCACCACTTTTGTGTAAAAGATTTACCCCTCAAGTTCCCTTTAAATATTTCCCCCTCACCTTAAGCCTATGTCCTCTGGTTCCTGATTCCCCTACTCTGGGCAAGAGACTCCATGCATTTACCCGATCTATACCTCTCACGATTTTTTACGCCTCTATAAGTTCCCCCGTTATCCTCCTGCACTCCCTAGAATAGAATCCTAGCCTGCTTAACCTCCCCCTATAGCTCAGACCCTCGAGTCCTGGCAACATCCTCGTAAATCTTCTCTGCACCTTTTCCAGCTTGACATCTCAAATTTTGCCCCTTTCACCTTAAAGCTACGCACACCAGTATTTGATATTTCCATCTTGGGAAAAGGTTCTGATTGTCTACCATATCTATGCCGCTCGTCTTTTTGTATGCTACATCAGATCCTCCATCAACCTCTGGAATTCCAGAGGTAAACAATCCAAGTCTGTCCAAACCTTCCTTGCAGCTAATATCCCCATAATCCCGACACCAGTCTGGTAAAGGACATTACATGTTTTACAACATCTTTCCTATAACATGGTTCCCCAAAAATGAACTCAATAATCTCGAAGGTAGACAGAAATGTTTAAGGAGGAAATGCAGATGCTGGAAACTCAAAGGGAGACAAAAATGCTGGAGGAACTCAGCGGGTGAGGCAGCATCTATGGAGGGAAGGAAATAGGCAACGTTTCGGGTCGAGACCTTTCTTCAGACTGATGTGGGGGTGGGGGGGCGGGGCGGGAAGAAGAAAGGAAGAGGCGGAGTCAGTGCGCTGTGGGAGAGCTGGGAAGGGGAGGGGAAAGAGGGAGAAAGCAGGGACTACCTGAAATTGGAGAAGTCCATGTTCATCCAGGTGTAAACTACCCAAGCGATGTCGAAGTGTCAATAATCTCGATGTGGCCTAACCATATATAACTTCGACATGGCCTCCCAACTTCTATACTGAAATGTGCATGCTGTGGCGCCACCCGGTGGTTAGGCCACTTACTATGCGAACCCTCGGCAGTCGGGGGTAGGGTCACGTGACTGGGTAATGGCGGGAAGGAGCAGGCACGAGGTTTCGGGGGTGTGCCCTAGTATAAGTATTGAGGCCCGGGTCAGCATTCCCCCATTCGCATGCGTGTTGTACTCTTTACTTCAACAGTAAAGATCTCTTTGGTTCACCACCCGTGGCTTGCTTATTCGTCTGCCATAATGCATTTACATCCCATCTCTTAGTCTGAGGTTTGGATCTAGTCAAAGATCTTGCCATGGTGACGAGCCATGAGTTAAAGGCTTGAATAGAGTGGATGTGTGGGAGAGTCTAGGACTAGAGGTCATAGCCTCAGAATTAAAGGATGTCCTTTTAGGGAGGAGATGAGGTGGAATTATTCAAGTCAGAGGGTGGTGAATCTGTGGAATTCTTGCCACAGAAGGCTGTGGAGGCCAAGTCAGTGGATATATTTAAGGCAGAGATAGATAGATTCTTGATTAGTACAGGTGTCAGGGGTTATGGGGAGAAGGCAGGAGAATGGGGTTTAGGAGGGAGAGATAGATCAGCCGTGATTGAATGGCGGAGTAGACTTGATGGGCCGAATGGCCTAATTCTGCACCTATCACTTATGACCTTATGATCTTGTGAAACGAACGCTCACAATCTTTATCCCCAGGGTTGTGAATTTTGAAAATAGAGAGAATAGGAGAGGGGGATAGATTTAAGAGGGACTTTGTGGACAACTTTTTCACCCGGACAAAGACACAAAGTGCTGGATTAAAACAACAGTTGGTGTTCTTTTCAATTCAGTGTCAAAGAAGATAAACTCGGTCTCACTGAATATTTCCCCAATGCTCCACAGGACTGGATTTTGTGTCTGGGTTTTTCTGAGGGGATGTTTAGTTAGTTCAGTTGAGAGTTAATGGACAATAGACCAGGGTTGGGGAACCTTTTCACGGAGGTAGGCCGCATTAAGTTAGCTGTAATCGAATAAGGCCTCATCCAAGAAACTTCAATTAGATATACTTCAAAATGTACATTATTTTGTTAAAATAGCCCTCACGACTTACTAATGTTTTAATTATGGCCGTCAGTCGGGCACGATTATTTCGTTAAATCCTCTTTTACTCTTTGGTATTTTAAATACGTTCATTTTAAGATTAAAATAAAAATCATAAAAGATGAACAAAAACATAGTAATAATAATAAAAAGATTTGTTCCACAAAATTTGGATTCATTCAAAAGGCCGCACTTAATGGCTTAGAAGGCCGCATGAGGCCTTAAGGCCACAGGTTCCCCACCCCTGCAATAGACGATAGACAATAGACAATAGTTACAGCATGGAAACAGAACCAGGTGGACATAGGTTTAAAGTGAGGGGGAACGAGTTTGCCCACCGAGTTTGCGCCGACCAGCGATCCCCGCACACTAACACTATCTTCCACACACTAACGAGAATTTACAATTTACTGAAGCCATTTAACCTACAACCCTGTGCAGGAAGGAACTGCAGATGCTGGTTTACATCCCAGATAGACACAAAATGCTGGTGGGTCAGGCAGCATCCCTGGAGAGAAGGAACGGGTGGCATTTAGGGTCTGAAGAAGGGAATCGACCTCGAAACTTCACCTATTCCTTTTACTGTACCACTCTACTGCGTTTTTTTTTAAATTGCTGTTTTTTTTCCCTTTTTCCTTCCGCCTACAATATTTAATATGTAAAATAATATGTGATTCTGTTCCATTCTGTTTGGTTGTTTGTTTGTTTGTCTTTTTGCACAAAGTCCGCGAGCATTGCCACTTTTCATTTCACTGCACATCTCGTATGTGTATGTAACGAATAAACTTGACTTGACTTGACTTGACTTCTCCAGATATGCTGCCTGACCCGCTGAGTTACTCCAGCTGTTTGGTGTTCTAACCTACAAACCTGTACGTCTTGGGAGTGTGGGAGGAAACCGGAGCTCCCGGAGAAAGCCCGCGCAGGTCACGGGGAGAACGTACAAACTCCGAATAGACAAGCGCCCGTAGTCGGGATAGAACCCGGGTCTCTGGCGCTGTGAGGCAGCAACTCTACCGCTGCCTGGAGGCAGAGGGCGCGATCACCGAGACAACCAGCTGACAATGATCGGTGATGTTCCAAAGATGCAGGACTCAGCAGCCAGGTACAAATCTGCTTAGTCGGCCGTCTGAGCTGTCCTCTTTACAACTCAGATTCCAGGAGAGAGATCCCGTAAGCCCCTACAGGATTAGTGCAGCTAAATCTGGCTCCCGTATGCTGCAGGCAAACTCATCAATCTCGCCAAGTGTTTGTTCGCAGGGCGTCGCCAGTGTGTGTTCGTCGAGGCTTGGTGTGGTGAACTTCAGCAGCCTCTGGCATCAACATTGAGCTTCCACAGCAACAGATCCTAACTCATCCTATTCCTCTTGGGCTTTCTGCAACCATGTTTTGTGTGCTGTGTGTGTTTAAAATGAGTTTGGAATATAGAAACATAGAAATTAGGTGCAGGAGTAGGCCATTCGGCCCTTCGAGCCTGCACCGCCATTCAATATGATCATGGCTGATCATCCTACTCAGTATCCCGTACCTGCCTTCTCTCCATACCCTCTGATCCCCTTAGCCACAAGGGCCACATCTAACTACCTCTTAAATATAGCCAATGAACTGGCCTCGACTACCCTCTGTGGCAGAGAGTTCCAGAGATTCACCACTCTCTGTGTGAAAAATGTTCTTCTCATCTCGGTTTTAAAGGATTTCCCCCTTATCCTTAAGCTGTGACCCCTTGTCCTGGACTTCCTCAATATCGGGAGCAATCTTCCTGCATCTAGCCTGTCCAACCCCTTAAGAATTGTATAAGTTTCTATAAGATCCCCTCTCAATCTCCTAAATTCTAGAGAGTATAAACCAAGTCTATCCAGTCTTTCTTCATAAGACAGTCCTGACATCCCAGGAATCAGTCTGGCAAACCTTCTCTGCACTCCCTCTATGGCAATAATGTACTTCCTCAGATTTGGAGACCAAAACTGTACGCAATACTCCAGGTGTGGTCTCACCAAGACCCTGTACAACTGCAGTAGAACCTCCCTGCTCCTATACTCAAATCCTTTTGCTATGAAAGCTAACATACCATTCGCTTTCTTCACTGCCTGCTGCACCTGCATGCCTACTTTCAATGACTGGTGTACCATGACACCCAGGTCTCGCTGCATCTCCCCTTTTCCTAGTCGGCCACCATTTAGAAACATAGAAACATAGAAAATAGGTACAGGAGTAGGCCATTCGGCCCTTCGAGCCTGCACCGCCATTCAATATGATCATGGTTGATCATCCAACTCAGTATCCTGTACCTGCCTTCTCTCCATACCCCCTGATCCCTTCAGCCACAAGGGCCACATCTAACTCCCTCTTAAATATAGCCAATGAACTGGCCTCAACTACCTTCTGTGGCAGAGAGTTCCAGAGATTCATCACTCACTGTGTGAAAAATGTTTTTCTCATCTTGGTCCTAAAAGACTTCCCCCTTATCCTTAAACTGTGACCCCTTGTTCTGCACAGGGGGGGGGGGGGGGTTAGACCTGGTTGAAACTTGCCGAATATTTTGTGTGTGTTGTTGCTTTTTATTTGTATGACTGACTTGGCAAATGAAATTCTTCGTATGTTACAAAACACACTTGGCTAATAAAGTATTATTGTGATTGTGACTGTGAACGTGATTGTGTTTGTGATAGTGAAAGGCCTGGATAGAGTGGATGTGGAGAGGATGTTTCCACTAGTGGGAGAGTCCAGGACCAGAGGTCACAGCCTCAGAATAAAAGGACGTTCCTTTAGGAAGGAGGTGAGGAGGAATTTCTTTAGTTAGAAGAAGGTGGTGAATCTGTGGAATTCTTGAGGCCAAGTCAGTGGATATTTTTAAGGCGGATATAAATTCTTGGTTAGTGCGGGTGTCAGAGGTCACGGGGAGAAGGCAGGAGAATGGGGTTGGGAGAGAACCACGATCGAATGGCGGAGTAGACATGATGGGCCGAATGGCCTAATTCTGCTCCTATAACTATTATGAGGTTATGGTCATGCTTGGACTGGACAGAAATTGATGGTGGGGGACAAAAATAAATTGCGAATTATTCACGTATATAACAACTTCATATTCCATTTTAAGAATAAAGGGTAAGCTATTTGGAACAGAGATGAGGAAACACTTTTTCACACAGAGAGTTGTGAGTCTGTGGAATTCTCTGCCTCAGAGGGCGGTGGAGGCAGGTTCTCTGGATGCTTTCAAGCGAGTGCTAGATAAGGCTCTTAAAGGTAGCGGAGTCAGGGGATATGGGGAGAAGGCAGGAACTGGGTACTGATTGGGGATGATCAGCCATGATCACATTGAATTGCAGTGCTGGCTCGAAGGGCCAAATGGCCTATTCCTGCACCTATTGTCTATTTGTCCATCAGACGGTGGTGGGGGGATGTGCTTCAATAATATTAGAGTCAAGATGTGTGGGAAAATTGACACCAAAGATAGATACAAAATGCTGGAGTAACTCTGCGGGACAGACAGTAAATATCTCTGGAGAGAAATGTCACACATTCCTTCCCTCCCGAGATGCTGCCCGTCCCGCTGAGTTACTCCAGCTTTTTTGTGTCTATTTTTGGTTTAAACCAGCACCTGCAGTTCCTTCTTACAGATGGAGAAGAAATGTTCTTCACATGCATCTTTTAAACAGAGTTCCCGCCTGTTTTCCCAGATGGATGTAAGGACCCCCTAGCACTTTCATAGATGAGCAGAGAAGGTCCAACAGAGTGGTGCCGCGGTAGAGATGCTGCCTCACAGCACCGGAGTTTTGGGTTCGATCCTGTCCACGGGTGCTGTCAGCAGGGAGTTTGTATGTTCTCCCTATGACCGCGTGGGTTTTCTCCCGGTGACTCTACACCTTAAGGGCCTGTCCCACTTGCATGCGTTTGGCGCGACCAAACGGAAGCGTTGTTCATGCTAAATTCGCGCTAAGTTCGCGCGTGACGGAATTTTACTTACATACTTACATACTTACCAATCTACTGGGCAGGTGGTGGGCCGACTGAATTTGGGCGTCGCACGGCATCGGGCGGTGGCGCATCATGGGATGCCACGCCGGGCAGTGATGTCAGTTTTTCGGAGCCCCGCGCGATCTCGGGACCAGCCCCGCACAACTTTGCGCTTCTACGTGGGACCAGCCACGAGCGGCCATACGGTGCCCGTACGCCTCAAGCAACCACATTTGGTCGCGCCAAACGCATGCAATCGCATGCAAGTGGGACAGGTCCTTTAGACTTTAAAGAGGAGAGCAGCAGGAATCACAGTGGGTGGATCAATGGGAGAACTCCCGTCGCAGAGAAGAGAACCTCTTCAATGTCAGCATACCTTGAGGAGATTTCGCAGTGGAGCAGTGAAATAGATACACAGGGAACTGCAAACACTGGAAACTTGCGCAAAACAGGCACATTGGTGCAGCGGTTACAGTTGCTGCCTCACAGCGCCAGAGACCCGGGTTCAATTCTGACGGGTGCTTGTCTGTATGGAGTCAAGTACGTTCTCCCGGTGACCGTGTGGGTTTTCTCTGGGTGCTCCGGTTTCCTCCCACACTCCAAAGTCGTGCATGTGTGTAGATTTGACACAAAATGCTGCAATAACTCAACGGGTCAGGCAGCATCTCTGGAGCAAAAAGGAATAGGTGACGTTTCAGGTCGAGACCCTTCCTCAGACCCGAAATGCCATCTATTCCTTCTCTCCAGAGATGCTGCCTGTCCCGCTGAGTTATGCCCCTGTCCAACTTAGGAAACCTGAACGGAAACCTCTGGAGACTTTGCGCCCACACCCAAGGTTTCCGTGCGGTTCCCAGAGGTTCCCGGAGGTTTTTGTCAGTCTCCCTACCTGCTTCCACTACCTGCAACCACCTGCAACCTCCTGGAACCGCACGGAAACCTTGGGTGGGGAGCAAAGTCTCCAAAGGTTTCCGTTCAGGTTTCCTAAGTGGGACAGGGGCTTGACACTCCTGCACTTTGTGTCTATCTTCAGTGTTACCCAGCATCTGCAGTTCCTTCCTTACCAGGTTTGTAGGTTAATTGGCTTGGGTAAAAATTGGAAATTGTCCCTAGGGTTCAACAGTGCTAGTGTACGTGGTAATCATTGGTCGGTGCGGACCCGATGGGCCAAACGGCCTGTTTCCCCGCTGTTTCTCTCAAGCCCAAAAGTAAAGTGATTTCTAAAGTTACCCTGGACTAATTTTAATCGCTCAATCAAATTCATAAGATAAATAATCATAGAAACATAGAAACATAAAAAATAGGTGCAGGAATAGGCCATTCGGCCCTTCGAGCCTGCACCACCATTCAATATGATCATGGCTGATCATCCAACTCAGTATCCTATACCTGCCTTCTCTCCATACCCCCTGATCCCTTTAGCCACAAGGGCCACATCTAACTCCCTCTTAAATATAGCCAATGGACCGGCCTCAACTACCTTCTGTGGCAGAGAATTCCAGAGATTCACCACTCTCTGTGTAAAAATTGATTTCCTCATCTCAGTCCTAAAAGATTTCCCCCTTATCCTTAAACTGTGACCCCTTGTTCTGGACTTCCCCAACATCGGGAACAATCTTCCTGCATCTAGCCTGTCCAACCCCTTAAGAATGTTGTAAGTTTTGTAAATCCTGTCATTATCATGTGGGAACGGGCTTCAATTAATTAGGCTGCCAATTTCAACTACACTAAGATGCTTTGTATCCATCTCATAATCAACTTTGGAGATTTCAACTTTAGGAACCATGTCTGAAATATGTTTCGCTTTTCCCTTTACATTCCTTTTGCCACTACTGAACCATTCACTTCATGAAAACCAATTTCCTTTTTTAATAACGTGTTATGTTTTACAATTTCAATTTCATTGCTCTCTCAAGTTAATTTCTTAATTATTTCACGATTTCAAAGCTTTCAGATGAAGTTAAAATAGGTGCCAGGTGTCGTAGTCATAGAGTCATGGACTAACAGTGTGGAAACAGGCCCAACTTGGCCACACCGACCAACATGTCCCATCGACACTAGTCCCACCTGCCTGCGTTTGGCCCATATCCCTCTAGACCTGCCCTATCCATGTACCAGTCTAGAATGTTTCCTAAAGAGCGCTCCCGCCACAATTTACCCCTCCGGGTATTCCATACACCCACCAACCTTTGTTGTGGGTGTATGGACCCCTCCTATCTATATACTTAAAAGTCTGATCTTTGTGTGCGGATGTGTGTGCGTTTGTGTGTTTGTTTGTGTATAATCATATCATCTCGAAAAAAATGACGCGCTAACAGTAAAAAATTTACATATCCCGGTAGAGAATTTTCCCGTGGAGTCCGAAATCACCTTATCTGAAAATGTCATGCTTTATTTCTCGAGTTATTACTGAAAATGTTCAAAAACCTGAAAATGCCCAAAACTGAACCTTTCTTCAGACTGATGAAGTTTCGGTTCGGGTCCTTTCTTCGGACTGATGACAAGTTGGGAAAAGGGGAAGTACAACGGGATCTGGGGGTCCTTGTTCATCGGTCAATGAAAGTAAGCATGCAGGTACAGCAGGGAGTGAAGAAAGCGAATGGCATGTTGGCCTTCATAACAAGAGGAGTTGAGTATAGGAGCAAAGAGGTCCTTCTGCTGTTGTACAGGGCCCTAGTGAGACCACACCTGGAGTATTGTGTGCAGTTTTGGGTCCGCAATTTGAGGAAGGACATTCTTGCTATTGAGTGAGTGCAGCATAGGTTCACAAGATTAATTCCCGGGATGGGGGGACTGTCATATGCTGAGGGAATGGAGCGGCTGGGCTTTTATACTATGGAGTTTAGAAGGATGAGAGGGTATCTTATTGAAACATATAAGATTACTAAGGGTTTGGACACGCTAGAGGCAGGAAACATGTTCCCGATGTTGGGGGAGTCCAGAACCAGGGGCCACAGTTTAAGAATAAGGGGTAAGCCATTTAGAACTGAGACGAGGAAACACTTTTTCACATAGAGAGTTGTGAGTCTGTTGAATTCTCTGCCTCAGAGGGCAGTGGAGGCCAGTTCTCTGGATACTTTCAAGAGAGAGCTAGATAGGGCTCTTAAAGATAGCGGAGTCAGGGGATATGGGGAGAAGGCAGGAACGGGGTACTGATTGGGGATGATCAGCCATGATCACATTGAATGGCGGTGCTGGCTCGAAGGGCCGAATGGGCCTATTCCTGCACCTATTGTCGCTTGTCTATTGTCTATTGATGACACTCAGAGTCGGGACACTTGTTCAGACTGAACAGTGATCAAGTTTCCCAGTTGCCAGCCCTCAGGCAAAGCGAGGAAACTGTGCCACAAACACAATGGAGCAAGTGCTCGCATCCCGTCTTGAATAAACAATTCCTTCACACCCCGAGTCTCTCTGCAATCTGGCGGTGGGTGAATGTGTTACAAGCAGCAGAACAGGCATGACGACAAGACTATCACATCGGTCACTTTGCGACGCACGCCATCTGTGAATGTGTAAACTGTTACTGTAGAAAACAAGGAACGGCAGGTGCTAGTTTACAACTATAAAAAAAGATACAAAATGCTGGAGTAACTCAGCAGGCAGAGAGAATCTCTGGAGAACATCAAGTTCAAGTTCAAGTTCAAGTTCAAGTGAGTTTATTGTCATGTGTCCCTGTATAGGACAATGAAATTCTTGCTTTGCTTAAGCACACAGAAAATAGTAGGCATTTACTACAAAACAGATAAATGTGTCCATATACCATGATATAAATATATACACACATGAATAAATAAACTGGTAAAGTGCCAATAACAGAAAGTGGTTATTAATAATCAGAGTTTTGTCCGAGCCAGGTTTAATAGCCTGATGGCTGTGGGGAAGTAGCTATTCCTGAACCTGTTTGTTGCAGTCTTCAGGCTCCTGTACCTTCTACCTGAAGGTAGCAGGGAGATGAGTGTGTGGCCAGGATGGTGTGGATCTTTGATGATGCTGCCAGCCTTTTTGAGGCAGCGACTGCGATAAATCCCCTCGATGGAAGGAAGGTCAGAGCCAATGATGGACTGGGCAGTGTTTACAACTTTTTGCAGTCTTTTCCTCTCCAGGGCGCTCAAGTTGCCGAACCAAGCCACGATGCAACTGGTCAGCACACTCTCTACTGTGCACCTGTAGACGTTAGAGAGAGTCCTCCTTGACAAACCGGCTCTCCGTAGTCTTCTCAGGAAGTAGAGGAGCTGATGAGCGTTCTTGATGATTGCATTAGCGTTCTCGGACCAAGATGTTGATGAGGTTATACTTGGAGTATTACGTTCTGGTTTGGTCATCCTGCTATAGAAACATAGAACCATAGAAAATAGGGGCAGGCGGAGGCCATTCGGTCCTTTGAGCCAGTACCGCCATTCATCGTGATCATGGCTGATCATCCCCAATCAATAACCCGTGCCTGCCTTCTCCCCATATCCCTTGATTCCACTAGCCCCTAACAATATGAAGGATTTATGGGGAAGTTTTCAAGGGGTTGAGCCACAGGGAGAGGTTGATCAGGCTACGATACTATTCCTTCAAGCGCCAGAGGGTGAGGGGTGATCTTATAAGGGTGCGTAGACATCTTGGATCGGGGCCCTTCTTCAGAATGACCATGGGGGGTGGGAAGGAAAGCTGGGAGAGAGGAGGGCAGGACAGAGAGTCGTAGAGTGATACAGCATGGAAAGAGGCCATTCAGTTCAACCTGCCCACACCGGTCAACATGTCCCAGCTTCACTAGTCCCACCTGCCTGCATTTGGTCCATATCCCTCCAAACCTGTCCTATCCATGTACCTGTCTAACTGTTTCTTAAAGGTAGACAAAAGTGCTGGAGAAACTCAGCGAGTGCAGCAGCATCTATGGAGCGAAGGAAATAGGCAACGTTTCGGGTCGAAACCCTGCAGTTCCTTCTTAAACATAACTGTTTCTTAAACGTTGGGACAGTCCCTGCCTCAACCACCTCCTCCGGCAGCTCGTTCCATACATTCACCACCCTTTGTGTGTAATAGTTACCCTTCAGATTCCTATTAAATCTTTTCCCCTTCACCTTAAACCAATGTCCTCTGGTCCTCAGTTCACCTACTCTGAGCAAGAAATTCTGTTTCTCTCATGATTTTGAACGCCCCCATAAGGGCACCCCTCGAGTAGCATGTAATCGGTGAGGGGGGGGGGGGGGGTCAAACAGACAGATGTTTGGACACATCTTCAGTAACAGGCCCTGCTGTACTTTTAAAAAGGAAGAAAGATTCTCCCAGTTTCGTAAGCAAACATTTATCCTTTAAATAATCTCTTCCCAATTTCTTCCCAGCTGTTATCAGGCAACTGAACCATCCCACCACAACCAGAGAGCGGTCCTGAACTACTACCTTCCTCTTTGGTGACCCTCGGACAATCCTTGATCGGACTTTGCTGGCTTTACCTTGCACTAAAGGTTATTAAACATGTATCTATACACTGTAAATGGCTCGATTGTAACCATGCATTGTCTTTCTGCTGACTGGTTAGCGCGCAACAAAAGCTGTACCTCGGTTACATGTGACAATAAACTAAACTGAAACTGAAGTAAACAATCTAATTAGAGATACACAAAATTGCTGGAGAAACTCAGCGGGTGCAGCAGCATCTATGGAGCGAAGGAAATAGGCGACGTTTCGGGCCAAAACCCTTCTTCAGACTGATGGGGGGTGGGGGGGAGAAGGAAGGAAAAAGGGGGAGGAGGAGGAGGGTGGGAGGAGACAGCTAGAGGGTTAAGGAAGGGGAGGAGACAGCAAGGACTAGCAAAATTGGGAGAATTCAATGTTAATGCCATCCGGACGCAAGGTCCCCAGGCGGAATATGAGGTGCTGTTCCTCCAATTTCCGCTGGTGCTCACTCTGGCAATGGAGGAGACCCAGGACAGAGAGGCCGGATTGGGAATGGGAGGGGGAGTTGAAGTGCTGAGCCACCGGGAGGTCAGGTAGGTTCTTGCGGACTGAGCGGAGGTGTTCGGCGAAACGATCGCCCAACCTCCGCTTAGTCTCCCCGATGTAAATCAGCTGACATCTAGAGCAGCGGATGCAGGAGATGAGGTTGGAGGAGATACAGGTGAACCTTTGTCGCACCTGGAACGACTGCTTGGGTCCTTGAATGGAGTCGAGGGGGGAGGTGAAGGGACAGGTGTTGCATTTCTTGCGGTTGCAACGGAAAGTGCCCGGGGAGGGGGTGGTGCGGGAGGGAAGGGAAGAATTGACGAGGGAGTTGCGGAGGGAGCGGTCTTTGCGGAAGGCAGACATGGGGGGAGATGGGAAGATGTGGCGAGTGGTGGGGTCACGTTGGAGGTGGCGGAAATGGCGGAGGATTATGTGTTGTATTTGCCGGCTGGTGGGGTGAAAGGTGAGGACCAGAGGGACTCTGCCCTTGTTGCGAGTGCGGGGATGGGGAGAGAGAGCAGTGTTACGGGGTATGGATGAGACCCTGGTGCGAGCTTCATCTATTAGAGAGTTTAGTTTTCTTGTTAATTGCTATATAGGTCTTCCCTCTGAGTATTTTTGGAAGGAGCTAATGACACAGTAAGGGATGCTGCTGGGGTGTTTGATTGTGCATCAGTGTATTCACTGAAGAGAATAAGATTTGGTTAAAATACAATATCTATTTTCAGAGTCAGATTAGTTTTTTTGTCAGGAGACACAAGAGACTGCAGATGGTGCTTTAGTTTAGTTTAGTTTAGTTTAGTTTAGTTTAGTTTAGTTTAGTTTAGTTTAGTTGAGAAGAGACAGAAGTTTAGGGGTAACATGAGGGGGAACTTCTTTGCTCATAGAGTGGTAGCTGTGTGGAATGAGCTTCCAGTGGAAGTGGTGGAGGCAGGTTCGATTTTATCATTTAAAAATAAATTAGATAGGTATATGGATGGGAAAGGAATGGAGGGTTATGGTCTGAGTGCAGGTAGATGGGACTAGGGGAAAATAAGTGTTCGGCACGGACTAGAAGGGCCGAGATGGCCTGTTTCCGTGCTGTAATTGTTATATGATTATATGGTTAGTTTAGTTAAGTTAAGTTTAATTCAGTTCAGTTCAGTTCAGTTTAGTTTAGTTTATTTTAGAGATACAGCACGGAAACAGAGCCTTCGGCCCACTGAGTCCGCGCCGACCAGCGATCTCCGCACATTAACACTATCCTACACATACTGGGGACAATTTTACATTTGTACAAACCCAATTAACCTACACACTTGTACGTCTTTGGAGTGTGGGAGGAAACCGGAGATATCGGGGAAAACCCACGCGGGTCACGGGGAGAAAGTACAAACTCCGTACAGACAGGCACCCATAGTCAGGATTGAACCCGGGTCTCTGGCGCTGTAGGGCAGCAACTCTACCGTTGTGCCACCATGCCGCCCAGGAGATAGATTTAGAAGACAGCACAGGACAGTACAGCACAGGAATAGGCCCTTCGGCCCACAATGTCCGTGCCGAACATTGAGCAAAATCTTCAGCAAAGAAACAAAGTGCCGGTGGAACATGGCGGGTCAGGTAGCATCCATGAAGGGAAGTGGACAGACAAAGTTTCAATGATCCATTCTACATCTTCATTAATCATCGTCCCCTTGGATCTATCATTTTCACACCTTGCCCTCCCATATCTCAATGTCTCCCTCTCCCCTGACCAGAGGACATAGGTTCAAGATGAAGGGTGCAAGATCTAATAGGAATCCGAGGGGTAACTTTTTCACGCAAAGGGAGGTGGGTGTATGGAACAAGCTGCCAGAGGAGGTAGTTGAGGCTGGGACTATCCCATCGTTTAAGAAACATTTGGACAGGTACATGGATAGGACAGGTTTGGAGAGTTATGGACCAAGCGCAGGCAAGTGGGACTAGGGTAGCTGGGACAACAGTTTGGGGGGGCGTTGCAAGTCAGCAGCGTGTGCCGGTTTTTTTGGGGGGGGGGGTTCTACTTTTTTTGTTTTTTTAGTATGTTTTAATGTATGTTTTTAATGTTCCTCTGTGCGTTTTGTGTGGGGGGTGGTGTGCGGGGGTGAGGGGGGAACCGCTTCGGCCGCCTCCTCCACGGAGAGGCGACTTTTTCCAGATCGCCTCCCCCGTGGCCTAACAACAAGGATCGGCGCGGCCTTTCCCGGAGTCGCGCCCGGGACTTCAGCGCCGGGCGCAGCGCAGACTCTCGGTGTGGAGTGGGCGAGCCCTCACTGGGGCTCGCCGGAGGGGTGCGCTCCGTTTCGCTGGCCCGCGGCAGTCGGCAGCCTGAAGCCGCGGTCTCCGGTGGGGAAGAGCCGATCCTGGACTTACCTTGACTTTTACCATCTGGACGCCCGCAGCGACGGCTGTGGAGGGTTGAGGTCCCGACCACGGGGGAAAATGGAGGAGGACTGGCCAATTTCTGTGCCTTCCACCACAGTGACGAATGCTGTGGTGGATGTTTGTGTTACATTTTTATTGTGTGTATTGTGTGTTCTTTATCATTGTACCACTGCTGACAAATTCATTTCACTTGCAATGTGACGAATAAAACTGATTGATTGATTGAATTGATTGATTGAACATTGTTGGCGGGTGTGGGCAAGTTGGGCCGAAGGGCCCGTTTCCACACTGTATCACTCCATGCCTCCATGACTTGTCAATAATAAAATCTAAATCCAGAGCAAAAAACGTTGGTGCGTTGAACAGCCTTGATCTTTGCCCATCTGTTATACAGAGGGGGTTAATTCTAATGTCAAGCAGGCTGATCTTTTTTCTGTCGCTCCATTTCCTTCCTCACATTCTTGAACATGAAAATAAAATTCCACAGAAGCTATTCCAATTACTCATCCAGCGAGCAAAACAATCGCGGAGTCTTCCAATGTATCAGAGAGGCGAGAACTGTGATCCCAGCGTATCAATCCACTATTCCTGTACAGGAAGGATCTGCCGGTGCTGGCTTAAACCGAAGATTGACTCAAAAATGTGGAGTAACTCAGCGGGAACCACAGGAGATGCAACGCCTGTCCCTATACCTCCCTTCCCTCGACTCCGTCCAAGGACCTCGACGGTCTTTCCAGGTGAGGCAGAGGTTCACCTGCACCTCCGTCCAACCTCATCTACTGTATCCGCTGTTCCAGGTGCGGACTCCTGGATATCGGCGAGACCCAGCGTGGGTTCGGCCATCGTTTCGCTGAACACACCGCCGCTTAGTTCGTCTAAACCTACCTGATCTCCCGGTTGCCCAACACTTCAAATCCCCCTCCCATTCCCAAACTGACCTTTCTGTGCCCTGGGCCTCCTCCATTGTCAGAGTGAGGCCCAGCGCTAATTGGAGGAACAGCACCTGATATTTCGCTTGGGCAGCTTACACCCCAGTGGTATGAACATTGACTTCTCTAACTTCAAGTAACCCTTGCTTTCCCTCTCTCTCCATCCCTCCCCCTTCCCAGTTCTCCCACCAGTCAATTATATTTTTTATCTTGGGCAGTTTGCACCCCAGCGGTATGAACATTGGCTTCTCTAATTTCAGGTAGTCCTTACTTTCCCCTCCCCTTCTCAGCTCTCCCTCAGCCAGATGTCTCCACCGCTTCCTTTCTTCTCCCCACCCTCTGAAGAAGCCCGAAACGTTGCCTATTTCCTTTGCTGAGTTTCTCCGGTACTTTTGTCGACCTTATATATTATCTCTGTTTGCTTTGTCTCCCTCACCCTTGACTCTCCGTCCGAAGAAGAGTCTCGACACGAAACGTCACCCATTCCGTCTCTCCAGAGATGCTGCCTGTCCCGCTGAGTTTTGTGTCTATCTACAGGGTCACTATTACTAATTGCTTCCCTCACAGTGTGTGAAGCAGATGCTGGTCCACATCGAAGAAAGACACAAAATGCTGCAGTAACACGGCGGGACAGGCAGCATCTCTGGAGAGAAGGAATGGGTGACGATTTGGAACGAGACCCTTCTTCAGACAGAGTCAGGTGAGGAGATGGGAAACTAAAGGTCTGAGAACAAATCAGAGCCAGCATCGATGTCCCATATCCTGTCGATCCACAATTGCCATGGTGACCATTCAGAGTCTTCAGACATTACTTTAGATTTCAGATTTTTGAGATACAGCGCGGCGACAGGCCCTTCGGCCCATCGACTCCGTGCCGTCCAGCGATCACCTCACACACTAGCACTATACTACACAAACTAGGGACCATTTACAACTCTACCAAAGCCAATTAACCTACAAACCTGCACATCTTTGGCGTGTGGGAGGAAACTGGAGCACCCGGGGAAAGCCCACGCGGGTCACGGGGAGAACGTACAAACTCCGTGCAGACAAGCACCCTGCAGTCGGGATCGAACCCGGGTCTCCGGCGCTGTGAGGCAGTAGCCACCCTGCCATCCAAATGCTGTCAACAACTCCAGTGTGTCTGCTCCAAGTGCTACCTGATCAGCCAAGTCAAGTCAAGTCAAGTTTATTCGTCACATACACATACGAGATGTGCAGTGAAATAAAAAGTGGCAATGCTCGCAGACTTTGTGCAAAAAGACAAACAAACAAACTATAAACAGAATCACATATTATTTTACATATTAAATATTGTGGGCGGAAGGAAAAAGGTTCAGTAAAGTTAGTCCCTGGTGAGATAGGAGTTTACCGTCCGAATGGCCTCTGGGAAGAAACTCCTTCTCAACCTCTCCGTTCTCACAGCATGGCAACGGAGGCGTTTGCCTGACCGTAGCAGCTGGAACAGTCCGTTGCAGGGGTGGAAGGGGTCTCCCATGATTTTATTGGCTCTGGAGTTGCACCTCCTGATGTATAGTTCCTGCAGGGGGGCGAGTGAAGTTCCCATAGTGCGTTCGGCCGAACGCACAACTCCCTGCAGAGCCTTCTTGTCCTGGGCAGAGGAATTCCCAAACCAGATGGTAATATTTCCGGACAAGATGCTTTCCACAGCTGCTGAGTAGAAGCACTGGAGGATCCTCGGAGACACTCTGAATTTCCTCAATTGCCTGAGGTGGTAAAGGCGCTGCCTTGCCTTACTCACGAGTGCTGCGGCGTGTGATGCCCATGTCATATCCTCAGAGATGTGGACTCCCAGATATTTAAAACAGCTCACCCTATCCACAGTATCCACAGTAGCCATGATCACATTGAATGGCGGTGCTGACTCGAAGGGCCGAATGGCCTACTCCTGCACCTATTGTCTATTGTCTACATGAAGGTGTTGTCGAGGCTAACAGATACACCTGGATCACCGCGAGGTTGGTGGTGGTGAACCCATTAACGAGGACGTTGTCTGGGCCCGAGGGCCTGAGTTATGGGGTGAGAGGTTGAGCAGGCTGGGTCTCTATTCCATGGAGTGCAGGCGGATGGGAGATGATCTTATAGTGGTGGACAAGATCATGAGAGGAATAGATCGGCTAAACGCACAGAGTCTCTTGCCCAGTGTAGAGGAATCAAGAACCAGAGGACATAGGTTTAAGCTGAGAGTTTAGCTATGTTTATTGTCACGTGTACCGAGGTACAGTGAAAGGCTTTTGTTGCGTGCCAACCAGTCAGTGGAAAGACAATACATGATTACAATCGAGCCGTCCACAGTGTACAGATACATGATAAAGGGAATAACATGAATAATATTTAGTGCAAGATAAAGCCAGTAAAGTCTGATCAAAGATAGTCCAAGGGTCTCCATTGAGGTAGATAGTAGTTCAGGACCGCTCTCTAGTTGTTGATAGGATGGTTCAGTTGCCTGATAACAGCTGGGAAGAAACTGTCCCTGAATCTGGAGGTGTGCGTTTTCACACTTCTGTACCTCTTTCCTGATGGGAGAGGGGAGAAGAGGGAGTGGCCGGGGTGAGACTCGTCCTTGATTATGCTGCCTGCCTTGCCGAGCTCAGGACAGGAGAGGGGAAAGATTTCATAGGGAACTGAGGGAGGGGTAACTTTTCTGCACAAGGGGCGGTGGATATATGGAACGAGCTGCCGGAGGAGGTAGATGAGGCTGGGACTCTCGCAACGTTTAAGAGACATTTGGACAGGTACATGGTTCGGACATGGGCCAAACACAGGCAGGTGTCCTGGAAGTGTCGGCGCTGCCTTAGCAGCTGCGGCTCGCCTGCAGTCCGTCTGTTTTTTCTTTTCTTTTTTGTCCTTTTGTCCTGTTTTAGTTAATTTTGGTTTATTAGGTTGTGTATGTGTGTGGGTGGGGGGGAGAAACATGTTTTTGGTCTCTTCCTTCGGGGGGATGCGACTTTTCTTGTCGACAGACTTTTCTTGACGACAGATGGCACAATGGGCTAAGTGTTCGGCTGGCAACCGGAAGGTAGCCGGTTCGAATCCCGCTTGGAGTCCTTGGGCAAGACACATCACCCACATTTGCCTGTGTGTGAATGTGTGTGAGTGACTGGTCGGTGGTCGGAGGGGCCGTAGGCGCAGATTGGCAGCCACGCTTCCGTCAGTCTGCCCCAGGGCAGCTGTGGCTACAGAAGTAGCTTACCACCACCGAGTGTGACTGAGGAGTGAATGAATAATGCGATGCAAAGCGCCTTGAGTATTAGAAAGGCGCTATATAAATCCCATCCATTATTATTGTTATACCCCGTCTCCATCTCCGTCTGCGCCGAGGCCTAATGGCAGAGCTGACGGCCTCGGGGTTGTGGCAGCGTTCCGGCGGCAGCGGCGACCCGACCTCGTAGCTGTGGCAGCGTTCCGGCAGCAGCGGTGGCGGCGGCCCGACCTCGGTCGCTCAGCCCCGGGCCCGGTGGACTCGGCCGCGGGCCCAGTGGACGACATCGTGGGGGCTCGCAGGTCACAGGTTGGTGACCTGTTTTCCGGAGCTCCCGCAACAACAGCTTCTTCCGCTGGACTGGAGGGCGGCAGCTTCGGCAGCTTCGACCGCCCCGGGCCGCGGAGTTTGAACCGGCCCGTTCGTGGAGCTCGGATTCAGCCGCGGGACTGACTTACCATCGCCCGGCGGGGTCACAACATCGGAAGCCTGGATCACCTCGGGGCAGAGGGAGAACAAGGAGGGAAGAGACAAAAACTTAAGACTTTTGCCTTCCATCACAGTGAGGAGGTGCCTGGTGAACCCACTGTGGTGGATGTTAAATTTGTGTTTATTGTGTGTTTTTGTCATTTTTATTATATGTATAATAATAATAATAATAAATTTTATTTATGGGCGCCTTTCAAGAGTCTCAAGGACACCTTACAAAAATTGAGCATGTAGAGGAAAAACATGTAAGGGGAATGAAATAAATAGTAGAGACATGACTAGTACACAAAGTAAAGACAGAATTCAATACAAAACACAGTATGAGGCAATTAATGCACAGATGAAAAGGGACGGGGACGTGGGGCTAAGGATAGGCAGAGGTGAAGAGATGGGTCTTGAGGCGGGACTGGAAGATGGTGAGGGACACGGAATTGCGGATCAGTTGGGGGAGGGAGTTCCAGAGCCTGGAAGCTGCCCTGGAGAAGGCTCTGTCCCCAAAACTGCGGAGGTTGGACTTGTGGGTGGAGAGGAGACCGGCTGATGTGGATCTGAGGGACCGTGAGGGTTGGTAGGGGGAGAGGAGGTCAGTGAGATATGGGGGGGCCAGATGGTGGAGGGCTTTGTAGGTGAGGACCAGGATTTTGTAGGTGATCCGGTGGGAGATGGGAAGCCAGTGAAGTTTTTTGAGGACTGGAGTGATGTGATGCCAGGATTTGGTGTGGGTGATGAGTCGGGCGGCTGCGTTCTGGACCAGTTGGAGTCGGTTGATGGAGGTGGAGCTGATGCCAAGGAGAAGTGAGTTGCAATAGTCCAGTCGGGAGGAGATGAAGGCATGGATGAGTCTTTCAGCAGCAGGCGGTGTGAGAGAGGGTCTGAGTTTGGCGATGTTGCGGAGATGAAAGAAGGAGGTTTTAATGACATGGCGGATGTGAGGCTCAAGGGAGAGGGTGGAATCAAAGATCACGCCAAGGTTGCGGGCCTGGGGAGATGGGGAGACAGTGGTGCCGTCGATGGTGAGAGTGGGGTTATTGATTTTGCTGAGTGTGGCTTTGGAGCCTATGAGGAGGAATTCTGTCTTATCGCTGTTGAGTTTGAGGAATGACTGCAAGGCAACGAAATTTTGTTCAGACCGAAAGGTCTGAATGACAATAAAGGATACTTAAAGACTTGACTTTGAGGTGGAACTAGTTTAGATGGGACATGTTGGGTGGCGTGAGGAAGTTGGGCTGAAGGGCCTGTTCAGAATCACTCTATGGCTCTTGAGCCACATCACGAGCGACACAGCTAATAGTGACTTCCTCATGTATTTATTCCTGTGAGACCTTGCTCCTGAATTTCCTTCCAATGAAACAGTGAGAACACTTCAAAAACAAATGCGCTGACTGTAAAGTGCTTTGGGACATCCTGAGGTTGTGAATGAACAGATATATTCTCGTTTAATTCTCTCAATTAAACCTGCTTTGACAGCAGAAACTTCACAGATTAAAATTTTATGTGGCAGTAAGAAACTTGCTTTTGATTATTACTTTGATTTTTGCAGGTAATATTTTATCTCGGATCCTCTGGCTGTGTTTTATTGTGCAGTTGGAATGCTCTTCGCAGGCTCTGCTAACTGAAGTATTTTTCCTCTTTCCTTGTCTGACCCGCAAAGGAAGTGCTTATGTCATGGATGGTCCTGCAAGATCATTGTTCTCATTATATCTGGGAAGTAGGCAGCGGGGAATGACCCTGCGAGATCTCCCGGTTGCTAAGTAATTTAACTCTCCTTCCCATTTCCACACCGACCTCTCTGCCCTGGGCCTTCACGTTTAGGGGCAGCTTCTTTAGTTTAGTTTAGTTTAGTTTAGAGATGCAGTTCGGAAACAGGCCCTTCGGCCCACCCAGTCCGTGACTACCAGCCATCCCCGCACGTTAACACTACCCTACGAGCACTAGAGACAATTTACACACACACCAAGCCAATTAACCTACAAACCTGTACTTCTTTGGAATGTGGGTGGAAACCGGAGATCCCGGAGAAAACCCACGCAGGTCACGGGGAGAACGTGCAAACTCCGTACAGGCAGCGCCCGTAATCAGGATCGAACCCGGGTCTCCGGCGCTTGGTTCTTGGTTTCTTGGTCCTCCAAAATATTCCAAATGGAATTTAAACTGGAGGTGGTGAAGGGAGGGATTAAGCCAGAAAGGGTTATTGGGAAGAAAGAGCTACTTTAAATGTAGTTGCATCTGGTTGGGTAACTATAGTTGGGTGGAGGTTATTCCATGCTTTAATTGTGCGGGGGAAGAACGAATTGCTGTACACATCTGTCTTAGTAGCTGGGATCACAAATTGGATCGAATGCCCTCGTCTGCTCCTAATTGGTTTGGGTTTGGTGTAGGTCTTGTGATATATGTCGAGCTGACCATTTAACATGTTGTAAAAACAGGTCAAACAGTTTCAGTTTAGTTTATTGTCACCTGCATGGAGGTACAGTGCTGGAGTAACTCAGCGGGGCAGGCAGCATCTCTGGAGCACACGGATACGTTTCAGTGGTGTCTTAGGTCGAGACCCTTCTTCGGAGTCTGAAGTCCACACTCCAAAGACGTGCAGGTTTGTAGGTTAATTGGATTGGTATAAATGTAAATTGTCCCCAGTGTGTGTAGGGTAGTGTTAATTGGCGGGGATCGCTGGTCAGTACGGGCTCAGTGGGCCAAAGGACCTTTTTCCGTGCTGTGTCTCTAAACTAAACTAAACTAAACTTAGCTTGGACCCGACCCATGTTCTCCAGAGATGCTGCCTGACCTCAGAGGGCGGTGGAGGCTGGTTCTCTGGATACTTTCAAGAGAGAGCTAGATAGAGCTCTTAAAGATAGCGGAGTCAGGGAATATGGGGAGAAGGCAGGAGTGGGGTACTGATTGGGTATGATCAGCCATGATCACATTGAATGGTGGTGCTGGCTCGACGGGCCGAATGACCTACTCGTGCACCTATTGTCTATTGTCTATTGAGCTGCTGAGTTACTCCAGCACTTTGTGTCCTCTCCTGTACTGATCGGTGCTCTTGAGTTGTTCCATCAGCCAAAGATGAATCATCATTCTTACATCTAATTCTATTTGTGGACTATTGGATGTAAACTGCTTGCATCAAACCTCCAGTGCAGCAGCACAGCGCAAATGTATTATTAAAATAAACTGCACAAGGAGTAGATGACAAACTGCATTAAAAGAAAAACTAGTTGCTGGGATTTTAATAAGGCCAGCAGGAGAATCCACAAAGTGTGGTCTGCTCGAAGCCAATTTGATCTTCACCTCTGCAGCTCTGATGGGAGACTTCACCAAGCAAATTACCTTCACAAATTGGCAAGTTTTGCACAGATCATAAATACCGATAAATTCCATTTCACTTTAGCGGCTTCCTTGATCATCCTCAGGCCTAAATTGCCGCATAATGACTGCCGTGTGTTTAGATCAGAGTGTTTTGTGCAAAAGCAATGGCTTGGTTTTCGAATTTATCCTCTCTTCCAGTCACCCTGCGATCTGACCTTGTTTTATCTCAACTTCATTTCCAGACCTCTGAGATGCTCTGAATAATTCACCAGCCTCCGACTAAAGAAATTCCTCCTCACCTCCTTTCTAAAGGATCGTCCTTTCATTCTGAGGCTGTGCCCTCTGGTCCCAGGCTCTCCCACCGGTGGAAGCATCCTCTCCACATCCACTCTATCCAAGCCTTTCACTCATCCTTCTTCCCATAGTGGGACAACATCTTCCTTATCTGCAGAGGATGCATTTCAACTTCAATTTAATTATTAATTACAGCTTGTTGGAATTTAGTTCAACCCAATGTACTCAGGAGAAGCTTTGCTGAATACTACCAGCTTCTATCGCAGTTTATTGTCACGTGTACCGAGGTACAGTGAAAAGCTTTTGTTGCGTGCTAACCAGTCAGTGGAAAGACAACACATGATTACAATCGAGCCGTCCACAATGTACAGATACATGATAAGGGAATGACGTTCAGTGCAAGGTAAAGCCAGCAAAGTCCGATCAAGGATAGTCCAAGGGTCACCAATGAGGTGGATAGTAGTTCAGGATTACTCTCTGGTTGTGGTAGGATGGTTCAGTTGCCTGATAACAGCTGGGAAGAAACTGTCCCCGAATCTGGAGGTGTGCGTTTACACACTTCTGTATCTTTTGCCCGATGGGAGAGGGGAGAAGAGGGAGTGGCCGGGGTGCGAGTCATCCTTGATGATGCTGCTGGCCTTGCTGAGGCAGCGTGAGGTGTAGATGGAGTCAACAGAAGGGAGGTTGGTTTGTGCGATGGTCTGGGCTGCGTCCACAATTCGCTGCAATTTCTTGCGGTCTTGGATGGAACCATAGTTCCACATCCTACATGTATTCCAGTTGTGTATTCCATAGCTCGATGGAATTTAGTTAAGCCCAGTGTATTCAACAGCAGCCTTGGCCCGTACTTCTATCTTCCATCTACAGAACCTTCAAGGTTGCTTTGTTTCCTACACGTGTCTGCAATTGAACCGCAGACAAGATCTCTGATTTTTATTTTAACTTATCCGTCTGAATAAGCTCCAGCCTGACAATCTTCTACGCTGTCTACGATACCATCTCTTTTTGAGTGTTCTGTAACCTTACAAAATAAATTGCGTCTTGTACATTCTCATCCGAGACTCTGATATGGATGACAAACAGCAATGGGCCCAGCACTCGCCCCCTGAGGCACAACTCTTATTGTTCGCAGTTGAAGCTCTTCAAAACCATGCTCGGTCCAACAGAGTGAAGAGTAGAAACCGATTTTGACAGGCAGAGGGGCCAGAACGGAAGGACATGAGCCCTAGTGAAACCACACCTGGAGTATTGTGTGCAGTTTTATGACCCCTAATTTGAGGAAGGACATTCTTGCTATTGAGGGAGTGCAGCGTAGGATCACCAGGTTAATTCCCGGGATGGCGGGACTGTCATATGCTGAGAGAATAGAGCAGCTGGGCTTGTACACTCTGGAGTTTAGAAGGATGAGAGGGTATCTCATTGAAACATATAGGATTGTTAAGGGCTTGGACACGCTAGAGGCAGGAAACATGTTCCCGATGTTGGGCCAGTCCAGAACCAGGGGCCACAGTTTAAGAATAAGGAGTAAGCCATTTAGAACGGAGACGAGGAAACACTTTTTCTCACAGAGAGTGGTGAGTCTGTGGAATTCTCTGCCTCAGAGGGCGGTGGAGGCCGGTTCTCTGGGTGCTTTCAAGAGAGCTAGATAGGGCTCTTAAAGATATTGGATATAGGGGATATGGAGAGAAGGCAGGAACGGGGTACTGATTGGGGATGATCAGCCATGATCACATTGAATGGCGGTGCTGGCTCGAAGGGCCGAATGGCCTACGCCTGCACCTATTGTCTATTGTCTATTGTCTTTTCCAGAGATGTTTAATCAGGAGGACAGGCAGACTGGTCGGAGAACTAGGATGGGGTATATTGATTTGACTAACTCCATGTGACCCCTTCATTCCCTCTCCTTCCATCATTCCAACTCGCACCAACTCGCACCAGCTTCAAAGTCATCTCGTTGAGTCTCAATGTCTGTAACTCATTCTCGCATACAGCCAACAATGACTTAGAAACATAGAAAATAGGTGCAGGAGTCGGCCATTCGGCCCTTCGAGCCTGCACCGCCATTCAATATGATCATGGCTGATCATCCAACTCAGTATCCTGTACCTGCCTTCTCTCCGTACCCCCTGATCCCTTTAGCCACAAGGGCCACATCTAACTCCCTCTTAAATATAGCCAATGAACTGTGGCCTCAACTACCTTCTGTGGCAGAGAATTCCAGAGATTCACCACTCTCTGTGTGAAAAATGTTTTTCTCATTTCGGTCCTAAAAGATTTCCCCCTTATCCTTGTTTCCTTTATCATCATGTCTTTCATTCATTTGATCTATACCTCTCCATTCATTCATCACCGTTGAAAACATTAGCGACGCGGTGGCGCTGGTTTCCGATGGGAACGGTGACGGACGCACCACACGTCTCTGTCCTCCAGTTCCTGTGGACTTCCGCCGCTGGAAGTATAGGATGTTGGTGTGTGTGTGTGTGTGCTTTATCATCGTTCCTTACTTCTACTGAAGTGTGGATGGCCGTTGGCTCGCTAGGAGCTCCTCCGCCCTTTGACACGTCTTGTTTTTGGTCCTGCTGGGGGACCACAGCCCCCTCCTCACCTGGCAAACCAGGTGGGGGAGACGGTTTAGTCGCCGACTATCCGACCATGGAGCGGGTAGCGCGGGATTACATGGTACCCGTGGCGGGGGGTGAACTCCCCCCGACCTGACCTGAGATATACTTCTCCTCATCACTGTCTGTATCTCTCGTTTCCCTTTCCCCAGACTCTCAGTCTGAAGAAGGGCACTGAAATAGTTTAAGAGGCACTGCTTTAATATTAATAATAATAATAATAAATTTTATTTTCGGGCGCCTTTCAAATCTCAAGGTCACCTTACAAAGATTAAACAGAAGAGAAAAAAAAACATATAGTCGGAGAAAAATAAATAATAAGGACATCATCAATACACAAATTAAAGATAGAAATCGCTCCAAAGACACAAAATCAAAAAATCAAAAAAAACACAATGTGAAGAGAGAGCAGCGGCAGCTAAAGCGCGCCAGCGTCCATTCTCTCTTCCGACAGCCATCTTGGACACAGACTAACAAAGTACCTTACACACAGATAAATCAACCCTCCACAGTGGTTACCACTGTGGGGGAAGGCACAAAAGTCCAGTCCCCAACCCCAGTTCTCCCAAACGTCAGGCCTATTAAGGCCACCGCTGTTGCCTCAACGGAGGCCCGATGTTCCTGGCCGTTCTAGCCGGGTGGTCTTGCCCCGGCGACGGGAGAGTCCTCACAGCTTTAGACTGCAGCTGAGTGAATTAGAATATTAAGAAAGATAGAAATGTTATACTGTATCCCTTGTTCCAGATGTGGACTCTTATACATCGGCGAGACCAAACGTAGACTGGGCGATCGTTTCGCAGAACACCTTCACTCAGTCCGCCTGGACCTACCTGATCTCCCGGTTGCCAAACACTGTGTAATTTGTGCGGGGTTAGTGATGATTCGGTGGGCCGAAGGGATTGATACCGCTGCACAAGCGAAATATGAGGTGCTGTTCCTCCAATTTGCGTTCAGCCTCACTCTGACAATGGAGGAGGCCCAGGACAGAAAGGTCAGTGTGGGAATGGGAAGGGGAAGTAAAGGGCCTGGCCCACTGTGCGAGGTAATTCAAGAGTTCCCCCGAGTTTCCCCTGATTCGAACTCGGAGAATTACGGTAATGGCCGCTCGTAGGTACTCAGGCGCTCTCGTGGACATTTTTCACAGTGCTGAAAAAACTTCACGAGTTACCGCGTTTCCCGAGTACCTGCCGTTAGCGTTACGAGCCGCTACAAGACATCCACGAGCTCCGACGTAGCCGCTACGTACATTCTACGTACTTACCACGAGTTCGATTTTTTTTTAAACTCGGGAGAGCTCTTGAATTACCTCGTACAGTGGGACAGGCCCTTAAAGCCCCACACACACTGGGGACAATTTACACTTGTACCAAACCCAAGCCATTTAACCCATAAACCTGTACGTCTTTGGAATGTGGGAGGAAACCGAAGATCTCGGAATAAACCCAAGCATCCATTGAGATTATTTTCTTTAAAGCAAGTTTAAGTTTTCATTTTATCTTGTTTGCTCGCTGTCCCCTTTGAGGCAGCGAACATCATTCAGTTGCTACGCAGTTCATATGACAACACTGGTGGAAATATTGGCAATGCCAGGATCAATTAGGATAATAGTTTCAGAATTCAACCGTGCAATCTGCAGTCTCCAGCACAATAGATGGACACTTCCTTAGAGTTTAGTTTAGTTTAGAGATACAGCTCGGAAACAGGCCCTTCGGCCCATCGAGACCGCACCGAACAGCATAGTAACATTATCCCACACACACTAGGAAGAATTTACTTTATCTTATTTATACCAAGCCAATTAACCTGCAAACCTGTACGTCTTGTTGGTGTGTGGGAGGAAACCGAAGGTCTCGGAGGAAACCCAAGCAGATCATATAGAAACATACAAACATACAAAATAGGTGCAGGAGTAGGCCATTCGGCCCTTCGAGCCGGCACCGCCATTCAATATGATCATGGCTGATCATCCAACTCAGTATCCCGTACCTGCCTTCTCTCCATACCCCCTGATCCCTTTAGCCACAAGGGCCACATCTAACTCCCTCTTAAATATAGCCAATGAACTGGCCTCAACTACCTTCTGTGGCAGAGAATTCCAGAGATTCACCACTCTCTGTGTAAAAAATGTTTTTCTCATCTCGGTCCTAAAAATTTTCCCCCTTATCCTTAAAAACGGGGAGAACGTGCAAACTCTGTACAGGCAGCACCGGTAGTCGGGATTGAACCCGGGTCTCCGGCGCTGCAAGCGCTGTAAGGCAGCGACTCTTCCGCTGCGCCACCGTGCCGCCCCTACGAGCTGTGACAGGTTGTTAAATTACAATGTTGCGCGTATTAAAAATAACGAGCTGAAGTCTGCTGTAGTGATTTCAGCAGTGGCTAGTCTTTATTAGTACACCAGGGTCACCTCCCTCTGGAAGCTCAGCCCATGCATATTCATTCAATTGCTTTTTAGCTCTCTCTATCTCTCTCTCTCTCTCTCGCTCTCTCTCTCCCTCTTCCTTTACTCCAATTGCCACTGCCACTTTAATTAGAATAAATTAGCATAGCCGTGGGCGGGCAAAGGACAAGATTGGAGCCACACGTGGACTAGTTTGTTTCCGTCAAACAACTGGGGCATGCATGTTCCTTGTGCAATCCGGCTTCAAACTAAACTATGGTAGGAAGGAACTACAAATGCTGGTTTAAGGTAGACAAAAATGCTGGAGAAACTCAGCGGGTGCAGCGGCATCTATGGAGCGAAGGAAATAGGCAACGTTTCGGCACGAAACGTTGCCTATTTCCTTCGCTCCATAGATGCCGCTGCACCCGCTGAGTTTCTCCAGCATTTTTGTGTACCTTCGATTTTTCAGCATTTGCAGTTCCTTCTTAAATACTGGTTTAAACCTGGTTTACAAAGACTTCACCCTCGACTGAATTTTCTTATGCTTTTTGGTAACTTTCATCTTAAGGGCCTGTCCCACTTTCACGACCTCATTCACGACCTTTTTTACTCGTGGACATTTTTCATCAGGCTAGAAAAAACGCCCCGACCTACTTGATGCCACGACTACCTACGACCAGCATCACGGCCTGCTACGACCTACCTACGACCTCCTACGACCTTGTGACGACCATGCTGCGAATATGAGTCAAGGGCAAACTCGGCAGAGGTCGTGAATTAGGTCGTGAAAGTGGGCCAGGCCCTTTATTCTTCCTTGTGTATAATTTTACATCTATATTATTAAACGTCTGATCTTGACCGCTTTTGGCCCACTGTGCTGCGATTTCCGAGAGAACACCGTCACCTACAGCCGTCATTTTTGGCCACCTCACTCAGAGCCCCCCTCCGCCTTCCGGGACCGGAGGATTTTTCCCATCGATGAAAAATCAGAGAGATATTAATGTTTTTTTTTTAATTTGCCATTCTCTCTGCTGCCCCCGCTGGCGGCAGGGGGGAGGGACTATAAAACCTGGAAGTGTAGTCCCTCACTCAGTCTCTGCCAGACACAGGGAGCGAGAGGATCACGGCTCTCTGAGCTGCGAATAACACTGAACGCACGTCGACTCCACGGTAAGTCCCATCGATGCGGCTGTAAAGTGGCTGCTGCCCAATTCTTTGCCTCGCCTTTTTAAAAAGTTTGTGTTCACAAAATGAATTTTGGTTGTCAGGGGGCTGCAGCCCAATTGTTTGCCTTGGCTTGACTTTTAAAATCGTTGCAACAGTTGGATGCCAGCCCAAGAATACATTCGGCCCACAATGTCTATACTAGCCCTCTGGAAACCAGTACCTTCAGCCCGCAACACCCATACTAGCGCAACAGACAGCCCCCCCACTGGCGAGCAATATTGGAATTGGTGGAGAGGTGGAATTTTGCGTTGGTGACCAGCCCTCCCGTGTGATGCTGGGACCCAACGGGTCCCACTTAGTCTAGTATAATTTATTTTCAAGTCAAGAGTGTTTTATTGTCATATGCCCTGGACGGGACAATGAAATTCTTACTTGCTGCAGCACAACAGAACATGTGAATATGTAAACATTGTATGTAATGGGGGAAAAAAGAAAAAGTCCAATAAATAACAAATATAGTGCAAATAATAAATAATAATATAGTCTTTTGCAGTTCGGAACTCATAGCTTATTTGTTGTGTTTAATAGCCTGATGGCTGTGGGGAAGTAGCTGTTCCTGAACCTGGTCATTTGCCCAGAATTCACCCCTCTAGTTTCATTCACCACAAAATAATTTCATTCACCCTTGGGTGAACCATTCACCAGTTTAAGAAGCACAGGTCTAAAGGGCCTGTGTCCCACTTGCCGATTTTTTCGGCGACTGCCGCCGTCATATCAGTGTCGCCAAATGATTTTGAACATTTCCAAATCCAGCGGCGACAAAAAAAACGTTGCGACACTTGAAAAAACATCGCGCACCAATACGTCATCACGGCGCATCACACTGCACCACGCCACATCACTCCGCGTCATGCCGCATAGCGCAGCGTCAAGCCACAAATTCTTCGGTGACCTGATACGTCAGTCAATGATACCGGCAGTCGCTGAAAAAAATCGTCAAGTGGGACAGGCCCTTAAAGCATCCCAAACGTGAGATAGAAACATAGAAACATAGAAATTAGGTGCAGGAGTAGGCCATTCGGCCCTTCAAGCCTGCACCGCCATTCAATATGATCATGGCTGATCATCCAACTCAGTATCCCGTACCTGCCTTCTCTCCATACCCTCTGATCCCCTTAGCCACAAGGGCCACATCTAACTCCCTCTTAAATATAGCCAATGAACTGGCCTCGACTACCTTCTGTGGCAGAGAGTTCCAGAGATTCACCACTCTCTGTGTGAAAAAAGTTCTTCTCATCTCGGTTTTAAAGGATTTCCCCCTTATCCTTAAGCTGTGACCCCTTGTCCTGGACTTCCCCAATATCGGGAGCAATCTTCCTGCATCTAGCCTGTCCAACCCCTTAAGAATTTTGTAAGTTTCTATAAGATCCCCTCTCAATCTCCTAAATTCTAGAGAGTATAAACCAAGTCTATCCAGTCTTTCTTCATAAGACAGTGCTGACATCCCAGGAATCAGTCTGGTGAACCTTCTCTGCACTCCCACTATGGCAATAATGTCCTTCCTCAGATTTGGAGACCAAAACTGTACGCAATACTCCAGGTGTGGTCTCACCAAGACCCTGTACAACTGCAGTAGAACCTCCCTGCTCCTATACTCAAATCCTTTTGCTATGAAAGCTAACATACCATTCGCTTTCTTCACTGCCTGCTGCACCTGCATGCCTACTTTCAATGACTGGTGTACCATGACACCCAGGTCTCGCTGCATCTCCCCTTTTCCTAGTCGGCCTCATTCTTATGAGGCCTAGATGCCTCATTCTTATTCAAGGCACTCAAAGGTGATAATTATTAAAAGATCATTAATGGCTCTGGGCTTGAACGCTCGGATGGTGCAGGGGTTAGACCGCCTGGAACCATTGGGTTTTCCAGACTGTGATGAGTTCAATGGAGTCATGTTCATCCTTGTGCAGACTCGGTTGCTCTGATCACCAGCTTTGTTTCACGAACACCACCCCCATGAATGAAAACTCAATTACAGCTGGTATCGAGGAGTTAAAACATATCCAGGCACCTGGCTTTAATTCGGCATGGATTGGGACTTCTTAATACGGATCCACCACCGATGTTCCTAAACCTTTCCTGTCCATACACCTTTTAGTTTAGTTTAGAGATACAGCGCGGAAACAGGCCCTTCTGCCCACCGAGTCCGCACCGACCAGCGACCCCCGCACACTAACAGTATCTTACAGCAACTGGGGACAATTTTTCATTTACACCAAGCCAGTTTACCCACAAACCCGCACGTCTCTGGAGCATGGGAGGAAGCCGAAGATCCCGGAGAAAACCCACGCAGGTCACGGGGAGAACGTGCAAACTCCGTACAGACAGCACCCGTAGTCGGGATCGAACCCGGGTCTCTGGGGATGTGAGGCAGCAACTCTACCGCTGCGCCACCGCGCCGCCCCTGTCCAGAGCCTCTCTAGATTATCCATTATCCATTTAACAAGTACTTGCTGCAAATTGCTGGAGCATTTAATTGATAGTAATCTGATGCGACACGTAAGCAAACATAACATTCTTGCTGACAGCCAACATGCATTTAGGAGGCATAGATCATGCGAGTCTCAGCTTATCCTGACGACAAATGACCTGGCCAAGCACCTTGATAGTAACGTCATCACGGAATTAGTTGTGCTGGACTTTTCTAAAGCATTTGATGTCATCCCACACCAGAGACTGCTTCGGAAGCTTGACTTCTATGGTATTCGTTCCAACACGAAACAATGGACTTCTAGTTTCCTCACAAAACGTCTTCAGCGTGTGTGTGTGAACGGAAAGAGCTCCAATTGGCATCCAGTGTTGAGTGGTACACCCCAGGGCACAGTACTTGGCCCACACCTATTTTTGCTTTACATAAATGACATCCATGAAAAAGTCACAAGTACGACCAGACTATTCGCTGATGATTGTTTGCTGTACCGTCCAATTAAGTCAGCTGATGATGAAGATGTTCTCCAAAAGGATCTCGATACTATGGTCGAGTGGTCACAACAATGGGGCATGCAGTTCAACCCTTCCAAATGTGAAACCATGCGTGTCACCAGAAAGAGGAATCCAGGCGTCACATACTTGGTGCCACCCTTGAAGAATCCAAATAAACCAAGTATCTTGGCATCAAATTGCAGAATGATCTGCGTTGGAATGGTCAGACTCATCATGCAACGGTGAAAGCAACAGGTGTCCTAAACTTTCAGAGCCGCAACTTTCATCATTGTTCAACTTCTGTCAAGGAGAAGCTGTATTTCACCCTCGTTAGACCTCATTTGGACTACGCAGTTGCAGCATGGGACCCATACCCAAGTAAAACCATTTCTTCCATCGAACGTGTCCAAAGACAGGCAGCTCGATTTTTTACTAACACCTATGAGAGAGAAGCGAGTGTCACCAAACTTCTGAATTCTCTGGGGTGGAACCCTCTGCAAGACAGACGTGAAGCTCACCGTTTGACCTGTTTTTACAAAATGTTAAATGGTCAGCTCGACATAGATCACAAGACCTACACCAAACCCAAACCAATTAGGAGCAGACGAGGGCATTCGACCCAATTGGTGATCCCAGCTTCAAAGACAGATGTGTACAGCAATTCGTTCTTCCCCCGCACAATTAAAGCATGGAATAATCTCCACCCAACTATAGTTACCCAACCAGATGCAACTAAATTTAAAGTAGCTCTTTCTTCCCAATAACCCTTTCTGGCTTAAGCCCTCCCTCCCTTCACCACCTCCAGTTTAAATTCCATTTGGAATATTTTGGAGGACCAAGAAACCAAGAACCAAGAACCAAGAATAGAGTTCACAGCCTCTGAGAGGAGTCCACGGTACTGGAAGGTTCCACCAAGGGGCCGATTTACCAGCCCGCAAATTCGGCCCCGGAAGTCGGCTTTGGGAACGGATCTACCGGATCCGGCCGGACAGGAGTTCCGGAGCCCCGACCACGGGGATAAAATTCCACCCGCTCATCGGCCGCGGAAGACCCAATGTGGTTGAGATTGGTCCCCTCACCTGGCCCAGCCACAACAATCTCGGGGGTACTTCCGGGGATGGGGGGGGGGGGGAGGAGGATTTCAAGTGCGGTCCCATAATTTAGACCGGATTAACGGAGGTGCCGGATCACCAGTTGACGGAAAGTCGGTGGTGGACCTGTATTGGGAACATATAATAACACCTGGACAGGTGCATGGACAGGAATGGTTCAATGGGTTCCATCCCGACTACGGGCGCTGTCTGTACGGAGTTTGGACGTTCTCCCCGAGACTCGCATGGGTTTTCCATGAGACCTTCGGTTTCTTCCCACACTCCATGAATGAAAACTCAATTACAGCTGGTATCAAGGGATAAAATTCCCGGGATATTCCTGGGGATATGGGGAGAAGGCAGGAACGGGGGTACTGATTTGGGATGATCAGCCATGATCACATTGAATGGTGGTGCTGGCTCGAAGGGCCAAATGGCCTACTCCTGCACCTATTGTCTATTGTCTATTGACTGTCATATGCTGAGAGAATGGAGCGGCTGGGCTTGTATACTCTGGAGTTTAGAAGGATGAGAGGGTATCTTATTGAAACATATAAGATTGTTAAGGGTTTGGACACGCTAGAGGCAGGAAACATGTTCCCGATGTAGGGGGAGCCCAGAACCAGGGGCCACAGTTTAAGAATTAGGGGTAAGCCATTTAGAACGGAGGCGAGGAAACACTTTTTCTCACAGAGAGTTGTGAGTCTGTGGAATTCTCTGCCTCAGAAGGCGGTGGAGGCCGGTTCTCTGGATACTTTCAAGTGAGAGCTAGATAGGGCTCTTAAAGATAGCGGAGTCAGGGGATATGGGGAAAAGGCAGGAACGGGGTCCTGATTGGGGATGATCATTCAATGGCAGTGCTGGCTCGAAGGGCCGAATGGCCTACTCCTGCACTATTGTTTATTGATTCCAAAGACGTACAGGTTTGGAGGTTAATTTGGCTTGAAAAAAAGTTCTCTAGTGTGTGTGGGATATTGTCAGTGTGCGGGGATCGCTGGTTGGCGCGGAATCGGCGGGCCGAAGGGCCTTTTTCCGTTGCGTATATCTCTAAACTAAACCACAGATGCTGGGTGACCCGCTGAGTTACTCCAGCATTTCCAAGGCACCCTGTGGATTTGAAATCAATTTCCAAACAAAACGTCTGTGGCAATAAAGAATGCGGAACTCGGAGCCAATATGGGTCGGGGAGCCTCAGGGTGATGGATTGATGGCTCATGGTGGGAGTTGGTACACAGTAACCAGAGTTTGGATATGCCTGAGTTTCTTAAGGTGCGAAGTTGTCAGAACATAATTAGCAGTCTAGCAAGGAATTTCGACTCAACTTCTTTCACCATTGACTGTGCAATCATTCCTACATCTCTCGGCTCCTGTGAACCTTGAATGGGGAGAGGATGTTTCCACTGGTGGGAGAGTCTTGGACCAGAGGTCATAGCCTCAGAATTAAAGGGCGCTCTTTTAGAAAGGAGGTGAGGAGGAACTGTGTTAGTCAGAGGGTAGTTAATCCGTGGAACTCATTGCCACAGAGGGCTGTGGAGGCAAAGTCAGTGGATATTTTTAAGGCAGAGATAGACACATTCTTGATTGGAATGGGTGTCGAGGGTTATGGGGCGAAGGCAGGAAAATGGGATTGCGAGGCAGAGATCAGCCATGATTGAATGGCGGCGTAGAGTCGATGGGCTGAATGGCCTAGTTCTTCTCCTATAAATTGTGAACTTGTGAACCACATCCGGAGACCAGATACAAGTGGCTGTATCTCCTTGTATCCACAGTTGTTACTCTCCACAACAGAAGATTAGAGTGGATCTTTCCCACTCCAAACCGCCCCCCCCCCTCTCCCCCCACCCGCCCCCTCTCCCCCTCACCCGACCCTATTTCCCCCCCACCCGCCCCCTCCCCCCCACACGCCCTCCCTCCCAACCCCCGTCCTAGAATTCGCCATGTCCCCTACAACTCTCACCAACTTCTACAGATGCGCCGTGGAAAGCATTTTATCGGGATGCATCGCAGCACGGTTTGGGAACAGCTCCGTCCAAGACCACATGAAATCGCAGCGAATTGTGGACGTAGCCCAGACCATCGCACAAACCAACCTCCCTTCCATCAAATCCATCTACACCTCACGCTGCCTCGGCAAGGCGAGCAGCACAATCAAGGACCAGTCTCACCCCGGCAACTCCCTCTTCCCGTCAGACAAAAGCTATAGAAGTGTGAAAACGCAGATTCTTCCCAGCGGTTATCAGGCAACTGAATCATCCTACCACAACCAGAGAGCAGCCCTGAACTACTATCTACCTCTTTGGTGACCCTCAGACTATCTTTGATCGGACTTTGCTGGCTTTACCTTGCACTAAACGCTATTCACGTATCATATATCTCTACACTGTGAATGGCTCAATTGTAATCATGTATTGTCTTTCTGCTGACTGGTTAGCATGAGACAAAAACTTTTCACTGTACCTCGGTGCATGTGACAATAAACTAAACTGATTCTGAAAGCCTCTTCCCTGCGCCCCGTAAGGATACGCTACACATTTCTCCCACTAACCCGCTTCCCTTTCACCCCCCCCCTCACTCCCTCTGTGCCCTTTAAAATTGCATCCTTTCCTCTGGCTTCACATTTTACTTCATAAGTTCATAAGTGATAGGAGCAGAATTAGACCATTTAGCGCATCAAGTCTACTCCGCCATTCAATCATGGATGATCTACCTTTCCCTCTCAACCCCATTCTCCTGCCTTAATAATAATAATAATAAATGTTATTTATGGGCGCCTTTCAAGAGTCTCAAGGACACATTACAAAAATTTAGCAGGTAGAGGAAAAACATGTAAGAGGAATGAAATAAATAGTAGAGACATGACTAGTACACAAAGTAAAGGCAGAATTCAATTCAAAACACAATATGAGGCAATTCATGCACAGATGAAAAGGGAGGGGGACATGGGGCTAAGGATAGGCAGAGGTGAAGAGATGGGTCTTGAGGCCTTCTCCCCATAATCCCAAACACCTGACTCTCGTTATCCCAAAGACGTGTGTGTTTGTAGGATAATTGGCCTCTGTAAATTAGCCTTAAAGTATAAGGGAGTGGATGAGAAAGCTGGATGTTCTAGAACTAGTGTGAATGGGTGATCGATGGTCAGCGTGGACCCAGTGGGCCTTTCCCATGCTACATCTCTAAGCTAAACACTAAAATAATTACCTCCCAAGTTGCAATAACTTCAAGTAGCCCTTGCTTTCCCTCTCTCTCCATCCCCTCCCCTTCCCAGTTCTCCCACCAGTCTGACTGTCTCCAACTACATTCTATCTCTGTCCCGCCCCCTCCCCTGACATCAGTCTGAGGAAGGGTCTCGACCCGAAACGTCGCCCATTCCTTCTCTCCAGCGATGCTGCCTGTCCCGCTGAGTTACTCCAGCTTTTTGTGGTCTACCACCCAAGATGCTGTCTGTCCCTCCAGCACACTGTGTTTTTCTCAAGGCAGGTATCAATAAAGGTATCATCTTAGAACGTAGAAGCAAAGAACTGCAGCTGCTGGTTAATACACAAAAGGACACAAAGTGCTGGAGTAACTTAGCGGATCAGGCAGCAACTCTGGAGAGTGTGGATAGGTAACGTAGCTGGGACATTGTTGGCCGGTGTGGGCGAGTTGGGCCGAATGGCCAGTTTCCACACTGTATCACTCTATGACTCTAATGTACAACTTTTACCGAGCCAGTTAACCTGTGTGGGAGGAAGCCAGAGCGCCCGGATAAAACCCACTCAGGTCGCGGGGAGAAGGTACAAACTCCGTACAGACAGCACCCGCGGTCAGGATGGAACCCGGGTCCGTGGCGCTGTGAGGCAGCAACTCCACCGCTGCGCCACCGTGCAGCCCTTCTCTGTTCTCATCCCCCCTGCACGATGTCCCACTCTCAACAACTTGCTCCCACCCTCCTTCACGGAGAAACCTGATTTAATCAGCAACGATTTGCATAAAGCAAGGAAACTCAATTCCCGTCCGCGAAACTTATTACGGTGGCGGAACTATTAAAACACCAGAATTTGCATATCTCGCATTGTCTCTCAGCCCCTCACGTTGCCTTAATGCTTGTTTGCAACAATTACGGATGATTGTAGAGTCTCGAATATTTGGGACATTATGGAAATCCAAAAATTAATACAACTTGGAATGGAAATCATTTTAATCGCTTCCATTCCAAGTAGACGCCCTTGAATTTCACCAGCACTGTGTTTCCTTAAAGTTATAAAGTTTAACGGCACAAGGTTTATACCTTAGCATTTATATAAAGATTTATGAAATCTTTAACTTATTGTTAATTGTCACGTGTACCGAGGTACTGTGAAAAGCCTTTTGTTACGAGCTAACCAGTCAACAGAAGGACTATAGATGATTACAATAGAGCCGTCCACACCGAAGATCTATGCAGCGCACCTAGATTTGTAGGTTCATTGGTTTGCGATAGAGGAAGGGAGAGACAGAGAGAGAGAGCGAGGGAGAGAGAGTTTTGTTTAGATTGGATTAGAGATACAAACAGACCCTTCGGCCCACCAAGTCCGTGCCGACCAGCGATCCCCGCACACTGGCACTACCCTACACACGAGGGACAATGGATTTGTCTACTCTCCTATTCCATGGAGCACAGGAGGATGAGGGGAGATCTTATGGAGGTGTATACAATCATGAGAGGAATAGATCGGGTAGATGCACAGAGTCTTTTACCCAGAGTAGGGGAATCGAAGACCAGAGGACATGGGTTCAAGGTGAAGGGGAAAAGATTTAATAGGAATCTGAGGGGTAACTTTTTCACACAGAGGGTGGTGGGTGTATGGAACGAGCTGCCAGAGGAGGTAGTTTAGGCTGGGACTATCGCATAGTTTAAGAAACAGTTGGACAGGTGCATGGATAGGACAGGTTTGGAGGGATATGGACCAAGCGCAGGCAGGTGGGACTAGTGTAGCTGGGACATTGTTGACCGGTGTGGGCGTGTTGGGCCGTTTGGCTTGTTTCCACACTGTATCAGTCTATGACTGAACCAGGGGCCACAGTTTAAGAATAAGGAGTAAGCCATTTGGAACAGAGAAGAGGAAACACTTTTTCTCACAGAAAGTGGCGAGTGTGGAATTTTCTGCCTCAGAGGGCAGTGGAGGCCGGTTCTCTGGATGCTTTCAAGAGAGAGCTAGATAGGGCTCTTTAAAATAGCGGAGTCAGGGGATATGGGGAGAAGGCAGGAACGGGGTACTGATTGGGGATGATCAGCCATGATAACATTGAATGGCGGTGCTGGCTCAAAGGGCCGAAAGGCCTACTCCTGCACCTATTGTCTATTGACTCTAATGTACAAATTTTATCGAGCCAATTAACCTGTGCGGCAGGAAACCGGAGCGCCCGGATAAAACCCACGCAGGTCACGGGGAGAAGGTACAAACGGTCAGGATGGAACCCGGGTCCGTGGCGCTGTGAGGCAGCAACTCCACCGCTGCGCCACCGTGCAGCCCTTCTCTGTTCTCATCCCCCCTGCACGATGTCCCACTCTCAACAACTTGCTCCCACCCTCCTTCACGGAGAAACCTGATTTAACCAGCAACGATTTGCATAAAGCAAGGAAACTCAATTCCCGTCCACGAAAATTATTACGGTGGCGGAACTATTAAAACACCAGAATTTGCATATCTCGCATTGTCTCTCAGCCCCTCACGTTGCCTTAATGCTTGTTTGCAACAATTACGGATGATTGTAGAGTCTCGAATATTTGGGACATTATGGAAATCCAAAAATTAATACAACTCGGGACGGAAGTCATTTTAATAGACATATATCAGCGAGATATTCGAAACTTAATTACCCCTGGGATTTGGGTCTTTAACGAAGCTTCAATAAAAATAAGTTCAAGTTGTGAACCTCTGGCGCTCTTTCCTCATCATGCAAAGTGAGTTACATCCCAGAGGGTTTTCTCATGGAAGAAGCAGAATATAATGGCACAAGCATTTGTGGTGGGTGTTGGGCGGCGCGGTGGCGCAGCGGTAGAGTTGCTGCCTCACAGCGCCAGAGACCCGGGTTCGATCCCGACTACGGGTGCTGTCTGTACGGAGGTTGTATGATCAGCGGCATAATCAAGGACCAGTCGCACCCTGGCCACTCCCTCTTCTCCCCTCTCCTATCGGGCAATAGGTAGCAAAGTGTGAAAACGCACACCTCCAGATTCAGGGACAGTTTCTTCCCAGCTGTTTATTAGGCAGCGGGACCAACTGGGTACTGATTGTGGATGATCAGCCGTGATCACAGTCAATGGCGGTGCTGGCTCGAAGGGCCGAATGGCCTACTCCTGCACCTATTGTCTATTGTCTATTGTTTCCCACAACCAGAGAACATTCCTGAACTACTATCTACCTCATTGAACTACTATCTACCTCGGACTATCCTTGATCAGACTTTGCAGGCTTTATCTTGCACTCAATGTTATTTCCTTATCCTGTATCTGTACACTGTAAGTGGCTCGATTGTAATCATGTATTGTCTTTCCGCTGACAGGTTAGCATGCACTGTACTTCGGTACACGTGACAATAAACTAACCATATAACCATATAACAATTACAGCACGGAAACAGGCCATCTCGGCCCTACAAGTCCGTGCCGAACAACTTTTTTCCCTTAGTCCCACCTGCCTGCACTCATACCATAACCCTCCATTCCCTTCTCATCCATATGCCTATCCAATTTATTTTTAAATGATACCAATGAACCTGCCTCCACCACTTCTACTGGAAGCTCGTTCCACACCGCTACCACTCTCTGAGTAAAGAAGTTCCCCCTCATGTTACCCCTAAACTTCTGTCCCTTAATTCTGAAGTCATGTCCTCTTGTTTGAATCTTCCCTATTCTCAAAGGGAAAAGCTTGTCCACATCAACTCTGTCTATCCCTCTCATCATTTTAAAGACCTCTATCAAGTCCCCCCTTAACCTTCTGCGCTCCAGAGAATAAAGACCTAACTTATTCAACCTTTCTCTGTACCTTAGTTGTTGAAACCCAGGCAACATTCTAGTAAATCTCCTCTGTACTCTCTCTATTTTGTTGACATCCTTCCTATAATTGGGCGACCAAAATTGTACACCATCCTCCAGATTTGGTCTCACCAATGCCTTGTACAATTTTAACATTACATCCCAGCTTCTATACTCAATGCTCTGATTTATAAAGGCTAGCATACCAAAAGCTTTCTTTACCACCCTATCTATATGAGATTCCACCTTCAAGGAACTATGCACGGTTATTCCCAGATCCCTCTGTTCAACTGTATTCTTCAATTCCCTACCATTTACCATGTACGTCCTATTTTGATTTGTCCTGCCAAGGTGTAGCACCTCACATTTATCAGCATTAAACTCCATCTGCCATCTTTCAGCCCATTCTTCCAAATGGCCTAAATCACTCTGTAGACTTTGGAAATCCTCTTCATTATCCGCAACACCCCCTATCTTGGTATCATCTGCATACTTACTAATCCAATTTACCACACCTTCATCCAGATCATTGATGTACATGACAAACAACAAAGGACCCAACACAGATCCCTGAGGCACCCCACTAGTCACCTGCCTCCAACCCGACAAACAGCCATCCACCATTACCCTCTGGCTTCTCCCATTCAGCCACTGTTGAATCCATCTTGCTACTCCTGCATTTATACCCAACAGTTGAACCTCCTTAACCAACCTTCCATGAGGAACCTTGTCAAAGGCCTTACTAAAGTCCATATAGACAACATCCACTGCTTTACCCTCGTCAATTTTCCTAGTAACCTCTTCAAAAAATTCAAGAAGATTAGTCAAACATGACCTTCCAGGCACAAATCCATGTTGACTGTTCCTAATCAGACCCTGTTTATCCAGATGCTTATATATATTATCTCTAAGTATCTTTTCCATTAATTTGCCCACCACTGAAGTCAAACTAACAGGTCTATAATTGCTTGGTTAACTTTTAGAACCCTTTTTAAACAATGGAACAACATGCGCAGTACGCCAATCCTCGGGGACTATTCCCGTTTCTAATGACATTTGAAATATTTCTGTCATAGCCCCTGCTATTTCTACACTAACTTCCCTCAATGTCCTAGGGAATATCGAGGGAAATTAAAAGAAAATGAAATGCGGAGACTGAACTAAATGGTCTCCCCGTGAACTGCGTGGGTTTTCTCCTGGTGCTCCGGTTTCCTCCCACACTCCAAAGCCGTACAGGTTCGTAGGCTAATTGGCTTCGGTAAAATTGAATGAAAAATAGTCCCGGGCGTGCAGTGCTGGGAACGCTGGCCGGCGCGGACTCAGTGGGCCGAAGGGCCTGTTTCCGCACTGTATCTCTAATCTAAAAGTAAACTCATCACCACATGCAAATAAACTCCCAAAAACCTATGGTGGACAAAAATGCCGGAGAAACTCAGCAGGTGAGGCAGCATCTATGGAGCGAAGGAAATAGGCAACGTTTCGGGTCAAGACCCTTCTGCACCCGCTGAGTTTCTCCAGCATTTTTGTCTACCTTCGATTTTCCAGCATCTGCAGTTCCTTCTTAAACCCAAAGACCTATGATGCTCAGTAGAAACTTAGTTCTTAAAATGCGAGACTCATTTAAGGACCCTGTTAAAAAAAAAAATTTACTAGCTGGCAGATTACAAATACCAATTTTATTTGTTGTGAAGAGATTTTAGACAATGCAATAAACAAAGCATTCATTATAATTGCAAAAAATAATTGCACATACATCTGAGATGTCCAAGGTTGGTTAATTTAACAATAGATTACTCTCTTATCCTCCTTGTGTGCAACTTTTAATCACCAGTTTAGGCAACAGAATTAAAGAAGGGCATAAATTATAATGTAAAAATAAATTGCAGGCAAATCAAACATCTTCTTTTGTCAAGTGTGGACTTGATTATTCTAATCCTGTTCTAGCCCACTTCACGCAGATGTTTCTCAGTTGTGAGGTTTGCACACATTGAGGCATGTTCACACGTTACCCCTGATGTTTTGATCAAGTCGTCTGCCGATGACTCCCTATAGAAATTGTCCTCCGTCTGTTTCTTGCACCTTTCCCCGCACGTTAACACCATCCAACACACACGAGGGAAGATTCGACAATTTTTACCGAAGCCAATTAACCTACATACCTGTACGTCTTCGGAGTGCTGGAGGAAACCGGAGCTCCCGGAAAAAAAAAAAAAAAACGGAACGCAGGTGCGGAAGAAATTAATTTCGAGGGAAATTAAAAGAAAATGAAATGCGGAGACTTTGCAGGTTTGTTTCAAGAGATTTTATGGCACGATGTCATGGAGAGATGGAGGCAGTTAAAGGGCCTGTCCCTCTTTCACCACCTAATTCACGACCTCTGCCGAGTTCGCCCTTGACTCATACTCGCAGCATGGTCGTCACTAGGTCGTAGGAGGTCGTGGGTAGGTCGTAGCAGGCCGTGATGCTGGTCGTAGGTACTCGTGGCATCGAGTAGGTCGGGGGCGTTTTTCTAGCCTGATGAAAAATGCCCACGAGTAAAAAAGGTTGTGAATTAGGTCATGAAAGTTGGACAGGCCCTTAACTGCTCATCAGTTCCCTGACTTCACAGCCAAATTAGCCGACAGTTATACTGTGCAGTAAACAACTTCTGTTTTTTTTTATTAGATACAACTATACGAAAATATACTATCTCCTACATGGGTGCCAATTATTTAATTAGTCATTACATACTTTTTGTTTATGTCAATCTTATTCAACAACAGATAGAAACATAGAAACATAGAAAATAGGTGCAGTAGTAGGCCATTCGGCCCTTCGAGCCTGCACCGCCATTCAATATGATCATGGCTGATCATCCAACTCAGTATCCCGCACCTGCCTTCTCTCCATACCCCCTGATCCCTTTAGCCACAAGGGCCACATCTAACTCCCTCCTAAATATAGCCAATGAACTGGCCTCAACTACCTTCTGTGGCAGAGAATTCCACAGATTCACTACTCTCTGCGTGAAAAATGTTTTTCTCATCTCGGTCCGAAAAGATTTCCCCCTTATCCTTAAACTGTGACCCCTTGTTCTGGACTTCCCCAACAATCTTCCTGCATCTAGCCTGTCCAACCCCTTAAGAATGTTGTAAGTTTCTATAAGATCCCCCCTCAATCTTCTAAATTCTAGCGAGTACAAGCCGAGTCTATCCAGTCTTTCTTCATATGAAAGTCCTGCCATTCCAGGAATCAGTCTGGTGAACCTTCTCTGTACTCCCTCTATGGCAAGAATGTCCTTCCTCAGATTAGGACATGGATGGTTAATGCATCAAACACAACACAAGGACATCTTGACATTATTCTCTCTCACCTTTTAGGCGGTCCGCGCCACAATCCCCTCTCCGATCCAACCATAAGCCCCCCATTTACTGCCACGTAACTACGCTACGAGCGGTGCGGGTTGCGGGTGGTCTACTGTAACACCCTGCTGAGAGAAACAAGCTTCCTTATCTCCGTCGACTATTTCACGTTTACATTTACCGTCCACCCTTCAACACATTCCTTGACACGAGGTAACACGTCTATTCTTGCTTTGCTGATTCCCACGAAGCTCTTCTACAATCTGGTCAAGCGAGAGATGCCAATTGTCACATCCAAACACCCTGTCGCTACCTTGTACAATTCCAATCAAAATTAAAGAAGAAAGGATTTTCATGTTTTCTTCCACGGCAGGTGACGGGGAGAGCGTGCAAACGCCTTACAGGCGGCACCCGTAGTCAGGATCGAACCCGGGGCGCTGTGAGGCAGCAACTCTACCGCTGCGCCACGGTGCTTCTGGAGGCTGAAAAAGATTGCTTGATGACACCAAGTTACTGATATTTATTATGTTACTATTTACATATGATGCAAGTGTTTGAGTACAATGCTGCTCATCTTTTCATTGCCTTAAAGAAAGGCATAAACCAACCATCCCTTACGGAAAATATAAAAGGATCACAGCAGATTTACATGGGGACAAAGGAAGGTTTTATCCAGGAAAGCTAATAAATCTCCAGTGCAGTGAAATAATTCGGGATGTCAGTGCAGTTTCAGCCACACCGGTAATAAAAGGGTGATGAATTTAAATAATGACTAATTTTACGGGCATACTTAAGTGCTTTGCGGGCAATAAATCACCTTTCAATGTGGTTGTGTTTGGATCGATTGAAAGATGCAGCAGGGAAACAGGCCCTTCGGCCCACCGAGTCCATGCTGACCATCGATCACCCGCTCACACAAGTTCTATCCTATCCCACTTTCTCACCCACTTTTAACGTACTACGGGTAATTTACAGAGGGCCGATTAACCTTCAAACCCCGCACTGTCTCAGTTCAGTTTAGTTTATTGTCACGTGTACCGAGGTACAGTGAAAAGCTTTTGCTGTTGCGTGCTATCCAGTCGGCGGAAAGACAATACATGATTACAATCGAGCCATTTGAAGCGTACAGATTCATGATAAGAAGATCATAGCTAAAGTATGAAATGCTGCTGTAAGCGTAGAGATTCAAGAGAGTGGAGCGATTGTAATAGGAGTCTGCAGATCTGCTTCTGCGACTGGCACGCAAATAGTCGCCTGGGCTGGCCGCCTTCTTGGAAACTATCTTTGGAATGCGGGAGGAAACCCACACGAGAGAGCATGCGAGCTCCACACAGACAGCAACCAAGGTCAGGATCGAATGCGGGTCTCTGGCGCTGTGAGGGAGCGGCTCTACAAGCTGGGCCACCGTGCCTCTTCTGTTGCAAGGTTTACAGAGAGGGAGTTAACGCCAAAACCACCTACAACTCAGTGGGACAAGCAGCATCTCTGGTGCATGTCTCCTTTCCCCCTATCCCTAACCAGTCTGAAGAAGGGTCTCAAACCCAGAAACGTCACCCATTCATTGTTAAGGACTTGGACTGTTAAGGGCACTTAAGGGACTGTTAAGATTGTTAAAGACTTGGACAAACTAGAGGCAGGAAACTTGTTCCCGATGTTGGGGGAGTCCAGAACCAGGGGCCACAGTTTAAGAATAAGGAGTAAGCCATTTAGAACGGAGACGAGGAAACACTTTTTCTCACAGGGAGTTGTGGCTCTGTGGAATTCTCTGTCTCAGAGGGCGGTGGAGGCCGGTTCTCTGGATGCTTTCAAGAGAGAGCTAGATAGGGCTCTTAAAAATAGCGGAGTCAGGGGATATGGGGAGAAGGCAGGAACGGGGTACTGATTGGGGATGATCAGCCATGATCACATTGAATGACGGTGCTGGCTCGAAGGGCCGAATGGCCTACTGCTGCACCTATTGTGTATTGTCTAGTGTTCCTTCTCTGCAGGGATGCTGCCTGTCCCGCTGAGTTACTCCAGCTTTTTTGTGTCCGTCTGTGGGCAAATGGGACCGGCTTAAAGGGGGCAAATTGGTCAGATTGGTCTATTTCCGCGCTGTATGTTTCCGTGACTCTATGAACTCACAGGCTTTGAGTCTCTTACATAGGATTTTTTTTTATTTAATCTCCCCTCGTTTTCTCTCTGTAAAGTGCTTTGAGAGACGGAGAGAGCCTCGTGTCAATCAGTTATTCTTTTTCAATTCACTCGCCAGCAGTCAATGGGCGAAAACTCTCCCTTTCATCGAGACCTGGCGTCCTTGGCAGAAAAGGTTTGATGATATTAGCTATCTGGGTCGAAAAGCCCCTCTTGCGTTTGATAAGACACACTTCCAAGATTGAGTATTTCAACAGGGCGAGATCCATCTGCCAATTCTCACAGGAAATCTGCGACGGAAGAGCAGCTTTCTGGTTTAATATTTCAGGAGCTCGATAAATTCAGAGGCTGCGGACGGAGGAGTGGAATATAGATTATGAAAGTCTCAAAAGTAATTACGGAGCTGTTAGCGTAACCCGGCAACCTCGGTGTGGAAATGGGGGAACCGTGGAGATTTGGCTGAAGACATCAACGGTGAAGGACAAAGTATACGGGGAGCCTCGGAGACAATCATTAGTGTGTGGCCTGGGGAATTGACTGCAATACTTCGAGCGGGGCTAAATCAATTGGTAGGCGAGATTTAGTGGAAGGCAGTAGATAAGGTGCAAATTGTATCGAGCCTTTTTCCCACTGCGCTCCTTGAGTGCTGAGACCCGTCTCGGCGACCGGTGCTCTAGGGAGACTTTCGCGTTTATCTCTTTCCCAGAGTAACAGCTGCTCGAGTCTAAGAGGCCTTAAGAGAAATGTTTACACCGAAGATAGGCGCAAAAAGCTGGAGAAAACTCAGCGGGACAGGCAGCATCGCTGGAGAGAAGGAATGGGTCATGATTCGGGTCGAGACCCTTATAGAAACATAGAAAATAGGTGCAGGAGTAGGCCATTCGGCCCTTCGAGTCTGCACCGCCATTCAATATGAGCATGCCTGATCATCCAACTCAGTACCTGCCTTCTCTCCATACCACCTGATCCCTTTAGCCACAAGGACCACATCTAACTCCGTCGTAAATATAGCCAATGAACTGGCCTCAACTACCTTCTGTGGCAGAGAATTCCACAGATTCACCACTCTCTGTGTGAAAAGTGTTTTTCTCATCTCGGTCCGAAAAGATTTCCCCATTATCCTTAAACTGTGACCCCTTGTTCTGGACTTCCCCAACATCGGGAACATGCCCCTGTCCCACTTAGGAAACCTGAACGGAAACCTCTGGAGGCTTTGCGCCCCACCCAAGGTTTCCGTGCGGTTCCCGGAGGTTTTTGTCAGTCTCCCTACCTGCTTCCACTACCTGCAACCTCCGGCAACCACCTGCAACCTCCGGGAACCGCACGGAAACCTTGGGTGGGGAGCAAAGTCTCCAGAGGTTTCCGTTCAGGTTTCTTAAGTGGGACAGGGGCATAAGAGTCATTGAGTCATTGATGTTTAAGAAGGAACTGCAGATGCTGGAAAATCGAAGGTAAACAAAAGTGCTGGAGAAATTCAGCGGGTGCAGCAGCATCTATGGAGCGAAGGAAATAGGCAACTTTTCGGGCCGAAAGCCTTCTTCAGACTGATGCAGGGTGGGGGTGGCAGGGAGAAGAAAGGAGAAAGGAAGAGGAGGAGCCCGAGGGCTGAGGGAGAGCTGAGAAGGGGAGGAGACAATAAGGGGTCAATGTTCATGCCACTGGGGTGCAGACTGCCCAAGGAATATGAGGTGCTGCTCCTCCAATTTCCGGTGGGACTCACTCTGGCCAGGGAGGAGACCCAGGACAGAAAGGTCGGATTCGGAATGGGAGGGGGAGTTGAAGTGCTGGGCCACCGGGAGATCAGGTTGGTTAACGCGGACTGAGCGGAGGTGTTCGGCGAAACGATCGCTGAGCCTACGCTTGGCCTCGCCGCTACAGTATGAAAACAGGCATACTTGGCGAATAAAGTGTGATTCTGATTCTGATTCTGATTCTGAAATCTTTTCTGAACCCTTTCAAGCTTGACAATATCTTTCCTCTTTCAGCATGGTGCCCAGAACTGAACACAGTATTCAGGTCTGAAGAAGGGTCCCGAATCGAAACGTCACCCATTCCTTCTATCCATTCCTTCCTTCTTTCTTTCATAAAATGAAGAGGGGCATGGACAGGGTTGGCAGTCAGAATCGTTTGTTCAGCGTGGAAATTCTGGGCGGCACGGTGGAACGGCGGTAGAGCTGCTTCCTCACAGCGCCAGTGACCCCCGGTTCAGTCCTGCCTACGGGTGCTGCCTGTGCTGAGTTTGTACGTTCTCCCCGTGATCTGCGTTGGGTTTCTCCAGGTTGCTCCGGATTCATCCCACACTCCAAAGGCGTGCAGGTTTGTGTACAGGTTAATTAGCTTCTGTAAATCGTCCCTAGTGTGCAGGATAGAGCTAGTGTACGGGTGATCGCTGATCTATCTCTCCCTCCTAACCCCATTCTCCTGCCGTCTCCCCATATCCCCTGACACCCGTACTGAATCTATCTACCTCTGCCTTAAATATATCCACTGACTTGGCCTCCACAACCTTGTGTGGCGAAGAATTCCACAGATTCACCACCCTCTGACTAAAATAAAAGTCTCCTCATCTCCTTCCTAAAAGAACGTGCGTTAATTCTGAATGTAGAATGTATGAACGGGGCCTATTCCTGCGCCGTTACTGTTCTACGTTTTTATGTTCAACTGCTTGCAGTACTCCCCAAGTGTCAAGAAAGTCAAGAGTCAAAATGCTGGAGAAACTCAGTGGGTGAGGCAGCATCTATGGAGCGAAGGAATACGTGACGTTTCGGGTCGAGACCCTTCTTCAGACTGATGTGGGGGTGGGGGTGGGGGTGGGGGGCGGGAAGAAGAAAGGAAGAGGCGGAGGCAGTGGGCTGTGGGAGAGCTGGGAAGGGGAGGGGAAGGAGGGAGAAAGCAGGGACTACCTGAAATTGGAGAAGTCAATGTTCATACCGCTGGGGTGGAAACTACCCAAGTGAAATATGAGGCGCTGCTCCTCCAATTTGAGGTGGGACTCACTCTGGCCATGGAGGAGGCCCAGGACAGAAAGGTCAGATTCGGAATGGGAGGGGGAGTTGAAGTGCTGGGCCACCGGAAGATCAGGTTGGTTAATGCAAACTGTGCGGAAGTGTCGTACGAAGCGATCGCCGAGCCTGAGCTTGGTCTCACCGATGTAGAGCAGTTGACACCTAGAGCAGCGGTTGCAATAGATGAGGTTGGAGGGGGTGCAGGCGAACCTCTGCCTCACCTGGAAAGACTGCTTGGGTCCTTGGATGGAGTCGAGTGAGGAGGTAAAGCGACAAATGCAGGTGTGCCTCAGCAGGTCAGGCAGGAATAGGTGACGTATCGGGTCGTAACCCTTCTTCAGGCATCTGCAGTTCCTTCCTGCATAATTTCATAAAATCATGACAATATCAAAATCATGAGAGGAATAGATCAGGTAGATGACGAACAGAGTCTCGTGCCCAGAGTCGGTGAGTCGAGGACCAGAGGACATAGGATTAAGGTGAAGGGAAAAAGCTGGAAAGGGTACAGGAAAGATTTACGAGGATGTTGCTAGGGCTCGAGGGTCTGAGCTATAGGGAGAGGTTGAGCAGGCTGGGACTCTATTCCTTGGAGCGCAGGAGAATGAGGGGTGATCTTATAGAGGTGTATAAGATCATGAGAGGAATAGATCGGGTAGAAGCACAACGTCTCTTGCCCAGAGTAGGGGAATCGAGGACCAGAGGACATGGGTTTTAGGCGAAGGGGAAAAGATTTAATAGGAATCTGGGGGGTAACTTTGTCACACAAAGGGCGTTGGGTGTACGGAACGAGCTGCCAGAGGAGGTAGTTGAGGCTGGGACTATCCCAACGTTTAGGAAACGGTTAGACAGGTACATGGATAGGACAGGATTGGAGGGGGAGTCAAGAGTCAAGATATGGGACACATAGGACAATGAAATTCTTGCTTGCTGCAGCACAACAGAATATTGTAAGCATAAATACAGAACAGTTCGGTGTGTCTATATAGCATCGACCATATATATACACACATAAATAAACAGATAAAGTGTTGTTACAGTTCAGAGTTTGTTTGATGTTGTGTTTAATAGCCTGATGGCTGTGGGGAAGGAGCTGTTCCTGAACCCGGATGTTCCAGATTTCAAGCTCCTGTACCTTCTTCCCGATGGCAACGGAGAGATGAGTGTGTGGCCAGGATGGTGTGGGTCTTTGATGGGATACGGGCCAAATGGCACAGGTGTAGCTGGGACATTGTTGGCCGGTATGGGCGGGTTGGGAAGGGCCTGTTTCCATGCTGTATTTCCATCACTCTATCACCAGAGTTCGGGTGTGTTTTATTGTCATATGAACCGAAATGGAACAATGACATTCTGAGGAGCAGCAGCAACACCACAGGCGCTCAAAGGCGATACCAGCATCAAATTAACATGGTTAGTGACCCCTTGCATGTGTTTGATTGAATGAATGAATAATACAATACAATACAATACAATACAATACATGGTGGATTACGTTGCAAGTGTTGTCCCAGTCGCAGACTACAAGGCACCTATTACTACCAGGCAGGATCACATCAATGTGATAATGGCTTATTAACCTGTTTTACCAGCGTTAATATGATGGATCGCTACTGATTACTTTTAAGCAGGCTTCGTATGCAACAGTAAAGTGTATTTCACTTCTGAGGCACTTCTTATGGCCTCAGGGAATTACAAAGTGCCGCACTGCTTCAGACAAGACGGCAGGCAGCTGTAGACGGCAGTCAGAGGACTTAAGGTTTAAGGTGAGGGCGGGAAAGAGTCAATAGGAACTTGAGGGGTAACATTTTCACCCAAAGGGTGGTGGGTGTATGGAACGAGCCGCCAGAGGCGGTAGTTGAGGCTGGGACTATCCCAACGTTTAACATAGAAACATAGAAAATAGGTGCAGGAGTAGGCCATTCGGCCCTTCGAGCCTGCACCGCCATTCAATATGATCATGGCTGATCATCCAACTCAGTATCCTGTACCTGCCTTCTCTACATACCCCCTGATCCCTTTAGCCACAAGGGCCACATCTAACTCCCTCTGAAATATAGCCAATGAACTGGCCTCAACTACCTTCTGTGGCAGGGAGTTCCAGAGATTCACCACTCTCTGTGTGAAAAATGTTTTCCTCATCTCGGTCCTAAAAGATTCCCCCTTATCCTTAAATTTCCCCCTTATCCTTAAGAAACAGTTCGACAGGTACATGGATAGGACAGGTTTGGAGGGATATGGACCAAACGCTGGCAAGTGGGGCATGGTGACCGGTGTGGGCAAGTTGGGCCGAAGGGCCTGTTTCCAGGCTGTATCACTCTATGACTCTATGACCAGCTTGGTATCCTTCCGAAAATGACCAAAAGAAATTACACTGAGAGCTGTGAAGTGAAATCACAGTGAAAATTGATATCTAAAACAGGAGCTTGGAGCACCACGGTCAATGTGGGTCATACAAGTGGTGGCACGGTGGCGCAGCGGTAGAGTTACAGCGCCGGAGACCCGGGTTCGATCCTGACTACGGGCGCTGCCTGCACGGTGTTTGAACGTTCTCCCCGTGACCTGCGTGGGTTTTCTCCGAGATCTTCGGTTTCCTCCCACACTCCAAAGACGTGCAGGTTTGTAGGTTAATTGCCTTTGGTATAAATGTAAATTGTCCCTTGTAGGATAATGTTAATGTGCGGGGATCGCTGGTCGGCGCGGACACGGCGGGCCAAAGGGCCTGTTTCCGCGCAGTATCTCCAAACTAAAATGAGACTCCCGTCAGAGAGAGGAGGAGAACCTCTTCACAGTAGGCGTACAATGAGGAGATTTTGTAGTGGAGCGGATGACATGTGTTGGGGACATGTCTATCTAACATATTGACGACAGGTCCACCTAATCCCATGTTTTAAATGCACAGAGCCTGGTTGCAAATCAAAGTTCAGGCGGCCATGGTGTATGTTTAGAAAATATTTTTTTTAATCCAAAATCATTTTTTTATTGAGGAAGCGCTATATGAATTGTGGCTCGTTGGTCATTTTCGAAGTTATTTCTACCAATACCTGTAAATAAATATTACCCATTGCCAACAATTAGCAAATCTTTTCAATTCAACTCTTTGGTGTCCTCTCCCTTTACACAAATAGCAACAAACTGTTTTGTTTAATCTCCTGCCTTTGGCACTGTACCAGCCCTGGGGAAACTCACTGACAATGGATGTGTCCATTATAAAGGGTGGGGAGAGGGAAAGGGCAGGGTGCCATCATCAATCATTGCCTGAATTCAATGAGGGGGTAGTTTACAACAAGTTGGTATCAAGTTTTGAAATTCACACTGGAAAGGATTCAAAAGTTTAGTTTAGTTTAGTTTGGTTTTGAGACTCCGGGTGGAAATAGGCCCTCCGGCCTACTGAATCCGCGCCGACCAGCGATCCCCGCCCACCAACACTATCCTACACACACTAGGGACAATTTACAATTTTCCAAAGCCCATTATCCTGCAAACCTCGACGTCTTTAGAGTGTGGGAGGAAACCGGAGCTCCCGGAGAAAACCCACGCAGGTTACTGGGAGAACGTACAGACAGCACCCGTAGTCAGGATCGAACCCGGGTCTCTGGTGCTGTGAGGCAGCAACTCTACCGCTGCGCCACCGTGCCGCCCGTTTAGAAATCTAAGCCATGTCTGAAGAAGGGTCCTGACCCAATAAACAATAGACAACAGGTGCAGGAGTAGGCCATTCGGCCCTTCGAGCCAGCGCCGCCATTCAATGTGATCATGGCTGATCATCCACAATCAGTACCCCGTTCCTGCCTTCTCCCCATATCCCCTGACTCCACTATCTTTAAGAGCCCTATCTAGCTCTCTCTTGAAAGCATCCAGAGAACCTGCCTCCACCGCCCTCTGAGGCAGAGAATTCCACAGACTCACCACTCTCTGTGAGAAGAAGTGTTTCCTCGACTCCGTTCTAAAATATGTAGGACAGCAGAGCAGCGCGGCGGTAGAGTTGTTGCCTCACAGCGCCAGAGACCCTGGTTCGATCCTGGCTACAGGTGCTGTCTGTATGGAGTTTGTACGTTCTCCCTGTGACCGCATGGGTTTTCCCCGGGTGCTCCGGTTTCCTCCCACATCCCAAAGATGTGCAGATTGCAAGAGTTAATCTGTAAATTGTACGTAGTGCGCTGGATAGAACTAGTGTACAAGGATCGCTGGTCGGTGCAGACTCGGTAGGCCGAAAGGCCTGCTTCCACGCTGTATCTCCAAACTAAACTAATCTAGACTCCCGCATGTGCTTCATCTGTAAATTTAATTTAACTGCTTTGACAGTTCTGGGGCAATCAGGAGAGGCAGAAACATCACATCTAATGTTTATTGCATCGTAGTAATTAAGATCATTGTAAGCTAGTGCCAACTATGATAACTTATTATCTTGTCCTGTCTTCATACCCATTAAAAAGCTGCGTTAAAGCAATGAATATAAAACGTGGCAAACCTGTATATGATTGCACAAGAATTATGTTAAATTTGATAAATTATGATAAGTTGTAAATTGTCCCAGACTACGGGCGCTGTCTGTACGGAGTTTGTACGTTCTCCCCGTGAGTTTTCTCCGAGATCTTCGGTTTCCTCCCACACTCCAAAGACGTACAGGTTTGTAGGTAAATTGGCTTGGTATAACTGTAAATTGTCCCCAGTGTGTGTAGGATAGTGTTAGTGTGTTTGGGACGGCAGATGGCACAATGGGCTAAGTGTTCGGCTGGCGACCGGAAGGTAGCCGGTTCGAATCCCGCTTGGAGTGCATACTGTCGTTGTGTCCTTGGGCAAGACACTTCACCCACCTTTGCCTGTGTGTGAATGTGTGTGAGTGATTGGTGGTGGTCGGAGGGGCCGTAGGCGCAGAATGGCAGCCACGCTTCCGTCAGTCTGCCCCAGGGCAGCTGTGGCTACAGAAGTACCTTACCACCACCGAGTGTGACTGAGGAGTGAATGAATAATGCGATGTAAAGCGCCTTGAGTATTAGAAAGGCGCTATATAAATCCCATCCATTAGTGTGCGGGGGATCGCTGGTCGGCACGGACTCGGTGGGCCGAAGGGTCTGATTCTGCACTGTATCTCTAAACTAAACTAAACATGGATAGGTTATGTATCCGATTGATGTTATTCTCAACCTTATGGTAAATTTGTGGCTCATGGGTGGAGGACAGACTGCATCTTTCAGTGAGCTATCTTCAGTGAAGACCTTTATTAATCAATCTCAATTAATAATGCTGAGGTCAACACAAACCTGGGTGATATAAAACACAGACATCTTTAACAAACCACCGGTACGGACAAGAATGTAAAATTAGCCGTGTAAAAAGAATGAGAGCTTTTGTTTTAGAAACACAACGCAAAAACAGGCCCTTCGGCCCACTGGTTCTGCACCGACCCATGATCCCCGCACACTAGCACTATCCTACACACACACACAAGGGGCAATTTACAAATAATTCCAAAGCCAATTTAATTTAGTTTAGTTTAGTTTAGTTTAGTTTAGTTTAGAGATACATCACGGAAACAGGCCCTTCGGCCCACCGAGTCCACGCCGACCAGCGATCCCCGCACATTAACGCTATCCTACACACGCTAGGGACAATTTTACATTTGTACAAAGCCAATTAACCTACAAACTTGTAGGTCTTTGGAGTGTGGGAGAAAACCGGAGCACCCGGAGAAAACCCACGCAGGTCACAGAGAGAACGTACAAACTCCTCTAACAGTCAGGATCGTACCCGGGTCTCTGGCGCTGTGAGGCAACAACACTACCGCTGCGCCACCATGTTTGTTTGTAGGTTAATTGGCTTCGGAATAATTGTAAATTGTCCCGAGTGTGTGTCGGATGGTGTTGGTGTGCGGGAATCGCTGGCCGACGCGGACTCGGCGGGCTGAGGGCTCCAAATAGCCATTGCATTCCCTCCCCATCCCCTCCCCCTTCCCAGTTCACCCACCAGTATTACTGACATCCCACCACCCGACATCAGTCTGAAGAAGGGTCTCGCCCAGAAACGTCACCCCTTCCTTCTCTCCAGAGATGCTGCCTGTCCTGCCGAGTTCCTCCAGCATTTAGTGTCAACCTTCGGTGGGCTGAAGGGCCTGTTTCTGCGCTGTATCTCTAAACTAAACTGAACGTGGGTAGATGGCGTGTCTGATTGAGATTATTCTCCAGGCTGTATGGCTCCATAACTCTAATTCCAGCCTATTCACCTCCATCTTTTCTAGGTATGTTGTACTTGGCAATGGTCATTTCCCAGTCATGTGTTTTTTCTGTAGGCACATCTAGGTAACCATGACTACAGAAACAATGTGCTGTTGCCACCCATTCCCGTGTTTCATTATGAACATAGTTGCCTGGATATTCAATTGCATAAGGGTGTTTTCTTTTCCCTGGTTTTTTGTGTTATTAATAATCATACATTCTCAGACTTTCGACTTTGGAAATACAGCATGGAGAAAGACGATTCGGCCCACCGTGCCCGCGCCGACCAGCGATCACCCCGTACACTAGAACTATCCTGCACGCACACTAGGGACAATTTACAATTTTGCCGAAGTCAATTAGCCTACAAACCTGAGCAATGTGGGAGGAAACCGGAGCACCCGGAGAAAACCCACCTGGGAAACTCCGTACAGACAGCACCCATGGTTAGGATCGAACCCGGATCTGAGGGGACTGTGACAACGAGGCGTACAAATAGTAAAATTAATCAGGTGGACAGTGAGACTAGTCGGAGAACTAGGGTGCGGCAGGGATGGGGAGGGAGGGAAATCAATATGAATCAATATATCGGTGCGAATATTGATTTCTCCAACCTCAAGCAACCCTTGCTTTTCATCTTATCAGCCAACAATGAATTATTCTGCACTTTCTTGATCATCGTTGGGGGAGTCCAGAACCAGGGTCCACACAGTTTAAGAATAAGGAGTAAGCCATTTAGAACGGAGATGAGGAATCACTTTTTCACACAGAGAGTTGTGAGTCTGTGGAATTCTCTGCCTCAGAGGGCGGTGGAGGCCGGTTCTCTGGATACTTTCAAGAGAGAACTAGATAGGGCTCTTAAAGATAACAGAGTCAGGGGATATGGGGGGGAAGGCAGGAACGGGGTACTGATTGGGGATGATCAGCCATGATCACATTGAATGGCGGTGCTGGCACGAAGGGCCGAATGGCCTACTCCTGCACCTATTGCCTATTGTCTGCTGTTTTCACACCTTGCCCTTCCATATCCCTAGTCTCCCTCTTCCCTGACCCTCAGTCCGAAGAAGGGTCTCAACCCGAAACATCACTCCAGAGATGCTGCCAGTCCCACTGAGTTACTCCAGCATTTTGTGTCGATCCGCTGTAAAGCAGCATCAACAGTTCCTCCCTGCACACTGAGCCTGTACTCACTGGAGTTTAGAAGAATCAGGGGGGAAACCTCATTGAAATACAGAATAGTCTTTGTCTTGCGAATGAAACATAAACCAAAGGAATAGTTCGATCTCAAGCCGGGTGTTGAGCAGTCAGGTTGTTGTCTGTGTTGGCGTCAATGTCTGCCAGGCCCTGAGCTCCATTGGGTGGGTGGTAGAGCGGGCACCCAGAGATGACATGGTTGGCTGTCTGTTGTTCTGCTCCGCATTCACAGGCTGGGCTCTGGCGGAGGGAGCCCCCATCTCCACACGCTGACGTTGAAACGCCCAACTCCAGTACCAAGTCTGTTGATCTTCACCCATGCTCCTCTGGGGAGGTCAGACCCTGGACAGCATTTATCTGGTGAAGAGATGTCGCTGTGTAATGGAGATGAGGTTGCCTTCCACTCCTGTGACCACTTGGTGGCTATCCAGTGTTGCTTTTGTCCCAGTTGGGTGGATGGATGCTAGGAGTTGTTTTCCATGTGGAGCAAAGGGGTGATGGGACTTCAGTCGGGGTGGCCTCTGCTCTCTGCTGATAGCCTGATGGAGGAGGTGATCTGGGTCCATGGCACGACGAGATAGTGCCAGAGTTGTGAAAGCCTTGGATGGAGTGTTTTCTGGAGAGGATGTTTCCACTAGTGGGAGAGTCTAGGACTAGAGGTCAAAGCCTCAGAATTAAAGGACGTTCTTTTAGGAAGGAGATGAGAAGAAATCTCTTCAGTCAGAGGGTGGTGAATCTGTGGAATTCTTTGCCACAAAGGCTGTGGAGGCCAAGTCAGTGGATACTGTATATTTAAAGCAGAAATAGATCATTATTTGATTAGTACAGATGTCAGAGGATATGGGGAGAAGGCAGGCGAATGAGGTTAGGAGGGAGATAGATCAGCTATAATTGAATGATGGAGTAGACTTGATGGGCCAAAATGGCATAATTCTATTCCTTTCACTTATGACCTTGTGACCTTATGACATGACCTCCAAAGATAGGCACAAAATGCTGGAGTAACTCAGCGGGACAGGCAGCATCTCTGGAGAAAAGGAATGGGTGACGTTTCGGGTCGAGACCCTTCTTCAGACTGGGCATGTAATCTGGACATCATTGTTATTGCTGAGAGTCCAATGGGCACAGGGGTCCTGGCACAGTTTCCCACACAGCACAGCTGCAATAAACTGCGTTCAAAGAGCAATATTTCAAAGCACTCGGAATGGTTAGAGGATGTGAAGCCCATTATGGAGATGAAAATCTGTCATCCTCACCATAACCGTTTCGAGCGGACTTTCGAACGTGATGAATGGGACCTGTTCCCATCCTCTGGACAAGGCAGACTCTCTTTCCTTCTTCATTTCCCTCGCAGGCAGCGGGGCAGAGAGCAGGCTGATTATCGGGAGCCAAAACCTGCCTCGTTTGACCTTATAATTGAGCAATGTGTTATGGCTATCTGGCAGAAGGCGCTGGCATTTTACTGCGCAGAATTGCGATTCGTAATAAAACAGAGACCAAGTTAATGGATTTTTTCTAAGAAGGAAACACATTGAGACACACCAAACGGTGAAAAGCCTGGATAGAGTGGAAGCGGAAAGGACTGATTTAGTTTAGTTCGATTTAGTTTATTGTCACGTGTAACGAGGTACAGTGAAAAGCTTTTGTTGCGTGCTAACCAGTTAGCGGAAAGACATTCATTTTTTAGAGCCGTTCACACTGAACAGACACATGATAAGGGAATAACGTTTAGTGCAAGGTAAAGCCAGGAAAGTCCGATCAAAGACAGTCCGAGCATTTCTCCAGCATTTTTGTCTTGAAGAAGAGTCTCACGACCCGAAACGTCACCTAGTCATTCCTTCGCTCCATAGATGCTGCCTCACCCGCTGAGTTTCTCCAGCATTTTTGTCTAGGGAATGCTACACTTGTCGCTTTACCTCCCCCCTCGACTCCATTCAAGGACTCAAGCAGCCGTTCCAGATGAGGCAGAGGTTCACCTGCACCTCCTCCAACCTCATCTATTGCATCCACTGCTCTCGGTGTCAGCTGCTCTACATCGGTGAGACCAAGTGTAGGCTTGGCGATCGCTTCGCCCCACACCTACGCTCAGTTCGCATTAACCAACCTGATCTCCCGGTGGCTCAGCACTTCAACTCCCCCTCCCATTCCGAATCCGATTTCTGTCCTGGGCCTCCTCCATGGCCAGAGTGAGTCCCACCGGAAATTGGAGGAACAGCACCTCATATTTTGCATGGGCAGTTTACACCCCAGCGGTATGAACATTGACTTCTCCAATTTCAGGTAGTCCCTGCTTTCTCCCTCTTTCCCCTCCCCTTCCCAGCTCTCCCACAGCCTACTGTTCTCCGCATCTTCCTTTCTTCTTCCCGCCCCCCCCCCCCCCCCCCACCTGCACATCAGTCTGAAGAAAGGTCTCGACCCGAAACGTCACCTATTCCTTCACTCCATAGATGCTGCCTCACCCGCTGAGTTTCTCCAGAATTTTTGTCCACCAAAGATAGTCCGAGGGTTATCAGAGAGGTAGATAGTTGATGGTCATTTTTGCACCCTTGTTTCCGTCTGTGGGTCATCATCTGATGCGTCTAGTCTGCACTTGGTCTCGCCGATGTAGAGGAGACCACATCAAGAGCACCAAAGGCAGGAGAGAACACTTGAGGAGGTGCACATGAAGGGAGGAGATGAGGAGGAATTTCTTAGGAAAGAAAGGACACCAGGCCTCTACTCGCTGGAGGTTAGAAAGATGAGGGGGGACCTCATTGAAACTTACCGAATACTGAAAGGCCTGGATAGGGTGGATGTGCAGAGGATGTTTCCACTGGTGGGAGAGTCTGGGACCAGAGGGCACAGCCTCAGAATAAAAGAACGTACCATGAGAAAGGAGATGAGAAGGAAATTCTTCAGTCAGAGGGTAGTGAATCTGCAGAATTAATTGCCACAGATGGCTGTGGAGGCCAAGTCAATGGATATTTTATGGCAGAGATTCATAGATTCTTGATTAGTACAGGGTGGCAGGGGTTATGGGGAGAAGGCAGGAGAATGGGGTTGTGAGGGAGAGATAGATCAAATGGCAGAATTCTGCTCCTACTACCTGTGAACCTATGAATCAATCAATCAAAGCACATTTATGCTCAACTTGTTTATTTTATTTCAGTTTAGAGATACAACGCAGAAACAGGCCCTTCGGCCCACCGAGTCTGGGTCGACCAGTCATCCCCGCACACTAACACGATCCTACACACACTTGGGACAATTTACATTCCTAGAAAGTCAAATAACCTACAAACCTGTACGTCTTTGGAGTGTGGGAGGAAACCGAAGTTCTCGGAGAAAACCCACGCAGGTCACGGGGAGAACGTACAAACTCTGTACAGACAGCACCCGTAGTTGGGATCGAACCCGGGTCTCTGGCGCTGGAAGCACTGTAAGGCAGAAACTCTACCGCTGCGCCACCGTGCCGCCCAACTGAGAGAAAGACTCTGTACTGCATCTTGCTTGAACGCAGACACAATGTGAGTTTACTACATAATCCCGTTAAACAAGGCATGGAGTAATTATTGACCAAGGGGGATGTTTCATCTGCTACACATTATACCGTCAGGAGGCAATTCATATTTGGAAAGTCCAGACTTCCCTTTGGGCGAATATGAAGACTTTGTTAAATTATTACATTTTCAAAAGAATGGAAGCATTTTGAAATAAATTATCTCTCCATAATTTATACCTGGATTGCCTGGTTCCAGGCACAATTAAGAAATAAAATTATTTTTCACTATTTTTTTGCCTCCCATTGAATTTTGGATCAGCAAAGAACATCTAGACCCCACACGAAACATCGCCTGTCCGTTGCCTCCACAGACGCTGCCTGGCCAACCGAGTTCCTCCAGCACTTTGTGTTTCGCTCAAGATTCCCAGCATCTGCAGTTCAAGTGTCTTCACGATTACATTGGTTTTCAGTAAAGAACGAGATTGACTCGGTTTAGAGGGCGAAACTTTATCGGGAGTTTGTGCGTCCCCCCCCTCCCCGTGACCTGCGTGGGTTTCCTCCGGGCGCTCCGGTTTCATAAGTGGCGCAGCATTGATGGCAGCCTCTGCCTACAGTTTTTCAATTTTTTTTTAATTTTTAGTCTGTTTTAAAAGTGTGATTTGGAGGATTCCTTCGTTTTTCTATGTGGGGGAGGGGGGGAGGGGTAAGGGGGAAACCGTTTCCCAGTCACTTCCTGGCGAGGATGCGACTATTCTCCGAGTCGCGTCCTCGCCCCCCTCCCCCCCCTCGCGGCCTACCAACTGGATTGGAGCGGCCTTTCCTGCCGGGGACCGGACCAAAGCTTCAGCGGCGGCGGCGCAGCGCTGGATTCACCACGGAGCGGGCGGATGCCTACCTGGATCGCCGTTTGGAGCTCCGCAGTGCTGGGCCGGCTACTTCAACATCTCGGAGCTGGGATTTGGAGAGCTCCCAGCGTGGGCGGCGCTGACCAACATCGCGGAGTCCTGGGACCCTTTGCCGGGGGCCACCAGCGTGAATCTCCGACCAGCGCGGCCTGTGGACTTCGGGAGCCGCGGACTCCAGTAGGAAGTGGCCGATTCGGATGTCCAAGCCGTTGAGGTGGCTCTCCTGTTCCGACGTAGGAGTTCCATCATGCCGGCGAGAGGGCCTGAACATCGGGCCGCCCGTAGTGGCGACTGCGAGGGGTTCGGGAGCCCCCCGACCACGGGTGAACAACAGAGGAGGGTGACTGAATTCTAGAGCCTTCCCTCACAGTGGGAAACTTTGATTCCGCTTTGTGGGGACGTCTGTGTTAAAGTCTATCGTGTTCTGTGCTCTTTATTATTCATATGGCTAATGGTAACAATCAAAGATCCTATAGCGGAGCAAGATAGACCACTCCTGCTAAATGCAATGGGCTGACGTGTAGTATAAAGAGCGGAACGTGGGCCTTTTTTTCATCCATTTTAGTGACCTGACCCGACCCGACCCGACCCGACTCGCAGTGTAATCAACATTGCGGGGGAACAGTTTGTGTTAATAAATTATACATTTTGAAAATGAGGAGAAGTTTTTTACCAAAGAACTTCTATTTTTACGAGGATGTTTCCGTAACCGGCTTCCGTCTCCGCACTAGTATCTTTGCTCCGCTACGGGATCTTTGGTGCGGAGACGGAAGCCGGTTACGGAAATGGGGCCGAAAATCACCCATTAATCTGCCCTTGACCGCACTACGTCTTTTTCGTCGACTGGACTATCTTGCTCTGCTATAGGATCTTTGGTGGCAACACATTTCACTGTACCAATTGGTACATGTGACAAATAAATGTATCTTGTATCTAGTATCTTTTCTCCCACACTCCAAAGACGTGCAGGTTTGTAGGTGAATTGGCTTTGGTAGAAGGTGTAAATTGTCCCTCGTGTGGTTAGGACAGTGCTGGTGTACGGGAGGATCGCTGGTCAGCTCAGACTCGGTGGGCCGAAGGGCCTGTTTTCACACTGTATCTCTAAACTATCTGTGAAATGACGCCAGCATTATATGCAAAATGAATTTCACTGGGTAATGTTTATTTGCATATGTGACAATAAATATCCATTGAACCGTTGACCATTAAACAAAGCTAAAACTAAATCATCTAAATCGGTAGTAAGGAAAACAAACTTAATGCTAGCATTTCTCTCAAGAGGGATTGTATACAAAAACAGGGATGTAATGCTGAGGCTCTATAAGGCGCTGGTCAGGCCGCATTTGGAATATTGTGAGCAATTTTGGGCCCCATATCTGAGGAAGGATGTGCTGGCTCTGGAGAGGGTCCAGAGGAGGTTTACAAGAATGATCCCAGAAATGAGTGGGTTAACCTATGATGAGCGTTTGCCGGCACTGGGCCTGTGCTCGCTGCAGTTTAGAAGAATGAGGGGGGGGACCTCATTGAAACATACAGAATAGTGAAAGGCTTGGATAGAGTGGATGTGGAGAGGATGTTTCCACTAGAGACCAACTTCGGGAGCTCCAGCCCACAGGAGCTTCGACTGCCCCGACCGCAGGAGAATAAAGAGGGAAGAAGATTAGACTTTATTGCCTCCCATCACAGTGGGGAACGTGGGGAATCCGCTGTGGTGGATGTTTATGTTAACTTTCATGTAGTTGTGTGTCTTGTTGCTTTTGTTTCGTAGGGCTGTATGGTAATTCGCATATCACTGTACCTTAATTGGTTCACGTGACAATAAAAGGCCTTTGAGCCCTTGAAGCTAAAACTAAATCACCTATTCCTTTTCTGCGCAGATGCTGCCTGACCTGCTGAGTTACTCCAGCATCTTGTGTCTGCCTCCAGTAAGTGCAGGGTGTGGCGGGTGCGTAGGTCAAGGGATATTGAGGGCATGTCCTGCGAGGTGCCATGTTATCAGATAATAGAAACATACAAAACATAGAAACATAGAAAATAGGAGCAGGAGGAGGCCATTCGGCCCCTCGAGCCAGCACCGCCATTCATTGTGATCATGGCTGATCGTCCCCAATCAATAACCCATGCCTACCTTCTCCCCATATCCCTTGATTCCACTAGCCCCTAGAGTATCTCTCTTAAATCCATCCAGTGACTTGGCCTCCACTGCCCTCTGTGGCAGGGAAATCCACAAATTCACAACTCTCTGGGTGAAAACGTTTTTTCTCACCTCAGTCTTAAATGACCTCCCCTTTATTCTAAGACTGTGTGGCCGCTGGTTCTGGACTCGCCCAACATTGGGAACATTTTTCCTGCATCTAGCTTGTCCAGTCCTTTTATAATTTTATATGTTTCTATAAAATATCCCCTCATCCTTCTAAACTCCAGTGAATACAAGCCTAGTCTTTTCAATCTTTCCTCATGTGACAGTCCGGCCATCCCAGGGATCAATCTCGTGAACCTACGCCTACAATGGAGTGCGGAAAGGCATGTACTGTGGCAGACATGTCTGGAGATGACAAAAGTTAACTTTAAATGTATTCACCGCGGATTTAAACAAAAAATTATCCTCAATACCTTGCTTTAGCTGAGGGCTGTGTCGGTGCATGTGAGTGGGAAAACTGCAAACTTTATCTGGCTGTTGCATAATTTAACATCCAGCCTCATCTCGGGAGTCATTCATCAGATGCCCGCGTAGTTTCCAGCTATTTGCCCGGTCCGAGCGGCGTTTCTTTGAGATGTTCCACAATAGTCTCGCTAATATCAGATCATTAGTCGATGGCTGGGAGACGGTTCAATCCCCCTTTCAGGAGCCAACGAGGCTGGATATGAAACGCAGGTCACAGGATTTTAATTGCAGTGATAAAGGGGAGAAGAGGCGGCTTTTGGCGGAGTAGTTTATGCATCTGAGCCTGTAATATACACCTGCCGGATATTGGCAATATTCAATGAAGTGGAAGTGGATTTCTTCAACAGTCCTTCAAAGCTGTTTCTTGGAATCCTTCCCCCGTTATTGCGATCTTTTTTTTGGGCCGATGATTAAATATAAAGAAGAATGATTAATGGCTCTGCTTGCCATTTTCCAGCGTTGCAGGCTCCCGTTTTCTATTACCTCTGTAAACATGTCAAACTCCATTTGCCAAATGCGCGGGAGAGAGGAGCCTGCATTAAAGAGAAGTAAAACTGGGCGAAAAGGCACAAGGCGCTGGAGTAACTCAGCGGGTCAGGCAGCAACATTGGAGAACACAAAGGGCGCAGCGGTAGAGTTGCTGCCTCACACCGACAGAGACCCGGGTTCGATCCCGACCTCGGGTGCTGCCTGTGCCGAGTTTGTACGTTCTCCCTGTGACCGCGTGGGTTTTCTCCGGGTGCTCTGGTTTCTACCCGCACTCCAAAGACGTACAGGTCTGTACAGAGAAGGTTCACCAGACTGATTCCTGGGATGTCAGGACTTTCATATGAAGAAAGACTGGATAGACTCGGTTTGTACTCGCTAGAATTTAGAAGATTGAGGGGGGATCTTATAGAAACTTACAAAATTCTTAAGGGGCTGGACAGGCTAGATGCTGGAAGATTGTTCCCGATGTTGGGGAAGTCCAGAACAAGGGGTCACAGTTTAAGGATAAGGGGGAAATCTTTTAGGACCGAGATGAGGAAAACATTTTTCACACAGAGAGTGGTGAATCTCTGGAATTATCTGCCACAGAAGGTAGTTGAGGTCAGTTCATTGGCTATATTTAAGAGGGAGTTAGATGTGGCCCTTGTGGCTAAAGGGATCAGGGGGTATGGAGAGAAGACAGGTACGGGATACTGAGTTGGATGATCAGCCATGATCATATTGAATGGCGGTGCAGGCTCGAAGGGCCGAATGGCCTACTCCTGCACCTATTTTCTATGTTTCTATGTAGGTTAATTGACTTGATATAATTGTAAATTGTTCCTAGTGTGTGTCTGGAGGATAGTGTTAAGCCCCTGTCCCACTTAGGAAACCTGAACGGAAACCTCTGGAGACTTTGCGTCCCACCCAAGGTTTCCGTGCGGTTCCCGGAGGTTTTTGTCAGTCTCCCTATCAGCTTCCACTACCTGCAACCTCCGGCAACCACCTGCAACCTCCGGGAACCGCACGGAAACCTTGGGTGGAGCGCAAAGTCTCCAGAGGTTTCCGTTCAGGTTTCCTAAGTGGGACAGGGGCATCAGTGTGCGGGGATTGCTGGTTGGCAGGGACTCGGAGGGCCGAAGGGCCTGTTCCCACACTATATCTCCAAACTAAACTAAACTTCTTCAGGCCGATTGCAGGTGTGGGGGGAAAAGAAAGCTCGAGAAGACAAGGGGCAGGGCAAAGCGTGGCAGGAGATAGGTGAATACAGACAGGGGGGGGTGGAGGGGGGGTGCAGGGACTTCATAGGCCAAATGGTTGGACAAAGACCAGTTGCAGGGAAAATGATCCCGGTGTTGGGGGAGCCCAGAACCAGAAGTCACAGTTTAGGTATAAGGGGTAGGCCATTTAGGACTGAGATGAGGAAAAACATTTTCACCCAGAGAGTGGTGAATCTGTGGAATTCTCTGCCACAGAAGGCAACGGAGGCCAATTCACTGGATGTTTTCAAGAGAGAGTTAGATTTAGCTCTTGAGGCTAACGGAATCAAGGGATGTGGGGGGAAAGTAGGAACGGGGTACTGATTCTGGATGGTCAGCCATGATCATATTGAATGGCGGTGCGGGCTCGAAGGGCCGAATGGCCCACTCCTGCACCTATTGTCTATGTTTCTATGACCCCCAGCCCCCCACACACACAGTTTCTACCACTCACTGCCACACTAGGAGCAATGTACAATTGCCAAATGCCAATCCGTACGTCTTTGGGATGTGGGAGGCAACTGGAGGAAACCCACGCAGTTACGAAGGAGAACATGCAAACTCCACAGAGACGGCGGCTGAGGTCAGGAATGAACCTGGATCTCTGGCGATGTGAGGCTGTGGCTCTGCTAACTACACCGTTGCTTTGACGTTTAGATTTGGAGATACAGCGTGGAATCAGGCCCTTCGGCCCATCGAATCCGCGCCGACCAACGCACTAGTTCTATGCCATACACTCTAGGGACAATTTACTGAAGCCAATTAGCCTGCAAACCTGCACGTCTTTGGAGTGTGGGAGGAAACAGGAGCACCCGGAGAAACCCCACGCAGGTCACGGGGAGAACGTACAAACTCCGTACAGACAGCACCCGTAGTCGGGATCGAACCCGGGTCTCTGGCGCTGTGAGGCAGCAACTCTACCGCTGCGCCACCGTGCCGAGGTCAGGATAGAACCTGCATCTCTGGCCATGTGAGGCTGTGGATCTACCAACTGCACCTCCACTGTTTCCTTGTTCTCCAGCTTTAACGCTTCTCCGTAAATCACTTCCCTTGGCGTACCTTTTTAATCTGATTGTCGGTATCTTGTCCTAATAAATCTGAGTTTGGATAGATGCTCATTTAAACGGATGCAATGCATCCCCACAACCTTTCCTTTGACACCGTGTGGTGATTACACTTATTAACCCTGCCTTGCACAGGAGAGGGCCAAGACTGAAATTGTTTTCAGTTCAGGTCAGTTTGGAGAAACAGCGCGGCAACAGGCCCTTCGGCCCACCAAGTCCGCGCCGAGCAGCGATCCCCGCACGCTGGCACGATCCGACACACTAGCGACAATTTACAATCTTTACTGAAGCCAAAATCCTGCACGTCTTTGGAGCGTGTGTGGAAACCGGAGCACCCGGAGAAAACCCACGCTGGTCACGGGCAGAACGTGCAAACCCCGTACAGGCAGCACCCGTGGTCAGGATTTCTGGCGCTGTGAGGCAGCAACTCTACCGCTGCGCCACCATGCCGCCAACGCCGTAGAGAGGTTTTCATATCAGTATCAACATTCAGAAGAGAACAGGAATTTCAATGGGCCCAGTTGCAAAATTATTCCAAGTTTGTGTGTGGTGATAAGAGACTTGGAAACATATGCTTTTGAAGATAAGGCACGAAATAATACTGTTTTATACAATACAATACAATACAATACCTTTTATTATCATTTGAACCTCACATGAGGTTCAAACGAAATTTGGTTTCTGCAGCCATACAAAAAAAAGAACCAAGACACACACCAACACAATTCAATTCACATAAACATCCATCACAGTGAGTCCTCCTCACTGTGATGGAAGGCAAAACTTAAACATATCTCTCCCCTGCACTCCCCTCTCCCCCCCATGTCAGAGTCAAAGACAGAGTCAAAGCCCCCGGCGGGCGATGTTAAATGTCCCGCAGCCATTAAAGCCACGCCGGGTGATGCAAGGCCACGCACCGGGTCTTGGTGTTGGAGCCCCGGCGGGCTCTTGGTGTTGGAGCCCCGGCGGGCTCTTGGTGTTGGAGCCCCGGCGGGTGCTCACAAAGTCCCGCAGCCATTCCAAGCCACGCGGGGCCCCGCTCAGGTGCTCTTCAACCCCGCAACTCGGGCGGGAGAAGTCGCCGTTGCGGAAGCCCCGAAAAGCGGTCTCCCACCAGGGACCCGCGGGCTCCCGGTATTACTGTCCACAGACCTGCGGTAGGAGCTTCCGAATCTCTGGGTGTCGGGTCACAGCAGCGTCCACCACAGCTCCACCCGCTCCGGACTCGGCCAGCTCCGTGATGGTGAGTAAATCCGCAGCTCCGCGACTGGAGCCCCAGGTCATTCCTGTTGGAGGCCGCTCCACGTTGCAGCCCCAACGACAACGGAGACCCGACAAAGAAAAGGTCGGGTCTCCCGTGCAGGGGAAAGACCTTAAAGTTCCCCCACCCCACCCCACCCCACCCCCACACACATACCCCGACAAAAAAAACAATAAAAACTACATAGAACAAGACAGAAAACAATAAAAAAAGACAGACGGACTGCGGAGGCCGCTGCTGACAAGAGTCGCGCTGCCCACTTATATGTATTATGTCAATACATTGGATTGGATTGGATTTGGCGACGTGTTCTTGTAGCAGAGGTTGAGTCTATCCATTGTGTGGTGATCTGTTGTCTCAAAACTCTGTGCCAACTTGGCTGACAACAAACCTAAAACATGGGGTTAGACTAGCATAAGAAGTCTGATGACTGAGGGATTTTTTCCACGATGTATGACTCCAAAATACCAAACAAAAAGGTGTCACCCCCTCAGATTCCTATTACATTTTTTCCCCTTCCCCTAAAACCCATGTCCTCTGGTCCTTGATTCACCTACTCTGGGCAAGAGACCTCGTTCATCCACTCGATCTATTCCTCTCATGATTTTATACCTCTGGAGAAGTGTCTCGACACCCGAAATGTAGCGTATGATGAGCGTTTGACGGCACTGGGCATGTACTCGCTGGAGTTTAGAAGGATGGGGGGGGGGGTGAGGGGGTGGGGGGGACCTAATTGAAACTCACCAAATAGTGAAAGGCTTGGATTGGATTGGATTTGGAGAGGATGTTTCAACTAGTGGGAGAGTCTAGGACCAGATGTCACAGCCTCAGAATAAAAAGGGCATGCCTTGAGAAAGACGAGGAGAAGTCCAGAACAAGGGGTCACAGTTTAAGGATAAGGGGGAAGTCTTTTAGGACCGAGATGAGAAAATCATTTTTTACACAGAGAGTGGTGAATCTGTGGAATTCTCTGCCACAGAAGGTAGTTGAGGCCTGTTCATTGACTATATTTAAGAGGTAGTCAGATATGGCCCTTGTGGCTGAAGGGATCAGGGAGTATGGAGAGAAGGCAGGTATGGGATACTGAGTTGGATGATCAGCCACGATCATATTGAATGGCGGTGCAGGCTCAAAGGGCCGAATGGCCTACTCCTGCACCTATTTTCTATGTTTCTATGTTTCTATGAAATGTATTTAGTCAGAGGGTGGTGAATCTGTGGGATTCATTACTATAGAAGGCTGTGGAGGCCAAGTCAGTGGATATTTTTAAGGTGGAGATTGTACGGGTGTCAGGGGTTATGGGGGGGGGGGGGGGAGAAGGCAGTAGAATGGGGTTGAGAGGGAAAGATAGATCAGCCATGATTGAATGGCGGAGTGGACTCGATGGGCCGAATGGCCTAATTTTACCCCCAACAACGTACAAAGTTACTCCAGCATTTTGTGTTACTCCAGCATTTTGTTGTACGTCTGTAGTTCCTTCCCAAACATTTTACCTGCTGGAGATTTGTGCGGGAGTAGGCGTGGGATAGAAATTCACTTGGCAGCGGGCAAGTGTGATTCAATCAATAATAACGAGTATGAGGAAAAAACAAAAATCAATGCAAGACCATATCAGCAGCATCACAGGTCACTTGCCTAATATAATTTAATACCTAGACCTCCTCTAGGACCTGCTCTGTCTGTATTCTGTACTTACCAAATAAAGCCATCATTTAATTCCCTTCTTTCCAGTTATAAATCCTCAGGCAAGATTTTGCAGAGCAATTTTGTGTGTGTTTCAATCTCGCAATTCCCTGTTCGATAAAGAAAATATCGTCACGTTGAATTTGGTCAGAGTTGAAGCCTAAAGACTTCAAATTATTAATCTTGCCAATCACATTGGTAATGTCACAGGGTCAATAGACAATAGACAATAGGTGCAGGAGTAGGCCATTCGGCCCTTCGAGCCTGCACCACCGCCATTCAATATGATCATGGCTGATCATCCAACTCAGTATCCCATACCTGCCTTCTCTCCATACCCCCTGATCCCTTTAACCACAAGGACCACATCTAACTCCCTCTTAAATATAGCCAATGAACTGGCCTCAACTACCTTCTGTGACAGAGAATTCCACAGATTCACCACTCTCTGTGTGAAAAATGATTTTCTCATCACGGTCCTAAAAGATTTCCCTCTTATCCTTAAACTGTGACCCCTTGTTCTGGACTTCCCCAACATCGGGAACAGTCTTCCTGCATCTAGCCTGTCCAACCCCTTAAGAATTTTGTAAGTTTCTATAAGATCCCCCATCAATCTTCTAAATTCTAGCGAGTTCAAGCCGAGTCTATCCAGTCTTTCTTCATATGAAAGTCCTGCCATCCCAGGAATGAGTCTGGTGATCATGGCTGATCATGGCTGATCATTCCCAGTCAGTACCCCGTTCCTGCCTTCTCCCCAAATAGACAATAGGTGCAGGAGTAGGGTCATAGTTTTAAGTCGAGTCAGAGCGTGACACAGCATGGAAACAGGCCCTTCGGCCCAACTTGCCCACAGCGGCCAACATGCCCCAGCTACACTAGTCCCACCTGCCAGCATTTGGTCCATATCCCCTCCAAACCCGTCCTATCCATGTACCTGTCTAACTGATTCTTAAATGTTGGGATAGTCCCAGCCTCAACTACCTCCTCGGGCAGCTTGTTCCATACACCCACCACCCTTTGTGTGAAAAAGTTACCCCTCAAATTCCTATTAAATCTTTCCCCCTTTGCCTAAAACCCATGTCCTCTTGCCCTTGATTCACCTACTCTGGGCAAGAGACTCTGTGCATCTACCCGATCTATTCCTCTCATGATTTTATACACCTCTATAAGATCAACCATCATTCTCCTGCGCTGCAAAGAATAGAGACCCAGCCTGCTCAACCCAGGGCCGGTGCTAGGAATTGCGGGGCCCAATTAGAAAATTGATGGCGGGGCCCCTACTCTAGAAAAGTAAAAATTTATGTATGTTTATATTTCGTGTAGTATGCTCGTCTTTAACCAAAAAAAACATTAAATGCTTGATATACTAAAATTTTGAAAAACTACATGAAAGTGTCACACATCTAATAAAATGAGCGGCACTTTGAAAGATTGAATGTGTGTGTGTGTGTGTGTGTGTGTGTGTGTGTTATGAGTGTATGCGATTGTGTCTCTGTGTCTGTGTGACTGAGTGTGTGTGTTTGTGTGTATGCGTCTGTGTGTGTGCGTGCATGGCCGGCCTTAGGGGGTTTAATTGGTTTAGAGATGTTTAGAGGGCTTCAGATGGGTTCAGGTGTGTTTACAATTGTTTAGAGGGGAATAGAAGGAAATAGGGGGGCTAGAGGGGGTTTAGAGGTGTTCAGAGGGTCCCAGAGGGGTTTAGAGACGTTATAAGCCCCCCGTGAGAAATTGTATTTCTCTGAAATTGAAGATAGACATAAAGCTGGAGTAACTCAGCAGGACAGGCAGCGCAGCGACTCTGGAGAGAAGACCCTTCTTCAGACCGAACTGAACTCGCGTCGGTGAGAGTACTTGTGATTGTCTGAAGAAGGGTCTCGACCAGAAACACAACCCTCTCCCCAGAGCCGCTGCCCGTCCCGCTGAGCCACCTTCAACTTCAGAGCCAAACAAAAAACACAGAGTGCTGGAGGAACTCAGCGGGCCAGGCGAATGCCTCACCAGCTGAGTTTCTCCAGCATTTTTGTCTACCGCTAAACATCAATGATTCCGGGAATGCTGAGGGGACAGGGTGATAGAGAGGGAGTGGGAGAGCTAGAGAGAGACGAGACGGGGAGCGGGAGAGAGAGCGCGAGAGAAAGAGGGAGGGAGGGAGTGAGCAAAAGACAGAGAGACACAACGTGGGTCGGTAGGTGAATGACTAACCTGCACACCAGGAAGAAGCCCCTTCTCGCGGTCCGGGGCCCTCACTCATGATGGTGAGTTAAATGAAATTCTCAACGTGTCATCGATCTACATTCCTCAGTAATGTAATTGTGTTTTAAACAAGTATTAATGACGCCGCGTGAATTTTATTCAAAGGAACACGGCGTCATTAAATGAGTCTGAAGAAGGGTTTCGGCCCGAAACGTCGCCTATTTCCTTCGCTCCATAGATGCTGCTGCACCCGCTGAGTTTCCCCAGCAATTTTGTGTACCTTCGATATTCCAGCATCTGCAGTTCCCTTTTGAACACGGCGTCATTAATACTTGTTCAAAACACTATAACATTTACTGAGGAATGTGGATAGATGCAGATTCATGAAATCGCATAACAAGGTGTTAACTACTTACCGTTAAGAAGTGCTAACAGCACTAGTTAACAAATCGTTTGTGTATGATGGCCGTGCAGCGGTTGTTATGCATGTTCGTTTAAAAAAAATCCGGATGGCGAATTAAAAAACATCTTTATTTAACAAAGAGAATTCGTATTTCCGTACGAAATACTGAACATTAGTGCGGGGCCTCCATTAGGCGCGGGGCCCAATTGGGAGCAATCGGTCAAATCGGCTTAACGCCGGCCCTGGCTCAACCTCTCCCAACAGCTCAGACTCTCGAGCCTTGGCAATATCCTCGTAAATCTTCTCTGAACCCTTTCCAGCTTGACATGGAGCCCAGAACTGAACACAATATTCAAAATGCAGCCTCACCAATGTCTTATACAACTGCAACATGACCTCCCAACTTCTATACTCAATACTCTGACTGATGAAGTGACAAAGCATGTGAAGTAAGCAACCAATAAGCTTTTTCTGCTGACACAAGGAACGGGAGTAGTTTTGTGCTCACCATCCATTGCACATGTCTGAAGAAGGGCTTCAACCCGAAATGTCACCTATTCCTTCGCTCCATAGATGCTGCCTCACCCGCTGAGTTTCTCCAGCATTTTTGTCTACCTTACATATCTGAGTTCTATTTTTGTTTTAGAGTGATACAGCGCGGAAATAGGCCCTTCAGCCCACCGAGTCCACGCCGACCAGCGATTTCCCCCCCCCCCCCCCCCCCCATACACTAACACTATCCTACACCCACTAGGGACAATTTTACTGAAACCAATTAACCTACAAACTTGTACGTCTTTGTAGTGTGGGAGGGAACCTGTGCTCTTGGAGAAAACCCACGCAGGTCACAGGGAGAACGTGCAATCTTCCTGCCGACAGCGCCCGTGGTCTGGATCAAACCTGGGTCTCCGGTGCTGTGAGGCAGCAACTCTACCGCTGATGGACACAAAATGCTGGAGTAACTCAGCGGGTCAGGCAGCATCCCTGGAGAAAAGGAATAGGTGATGATACGGGTCAAAATCCTTCTTCAGACTCCTCAGTTACTCCAGTATTTTGTGTCTCACGAAGGTAGATAGACTTGTAAAGAAGGCGTGCGATATGCTTGCCTTCATCGGTATGGGCCATTGAGTAGAAGAGTCAAGAAGTCAGGAAACAATTTTATTACGGAGTTTGGTTTGGCCGCACCTGGAGTGTTGCATGCAGTTTAGTTTAGTTTAGTTTAGTTTAGTAACTGTCACTGTATGTCATGTTGTTACTTGTGGGCGGAGCACCAAGGCAAATTCCTTGTATGTGAATACTTGGCCAATAAACTTACTTACGCACTTACTTACTTACTTAGTTCAGAGATACAGAGCGGAAACAGGCCCTTCGGCCTACCGGGTCCGTGCCGACCAGCGATCCTCCGACATTAACACTATCCTACACCCACTAGGGTCAATTTTTCATTTACACCAAGCCAATTAACCTACAAACCTGTACGTCTTTGGAGTGTGGGTGGAAACCGAAGATCTCGGAGAAAACCCACGCAGGTCACGGGGAGAACGTACAAACCCCGTACAGACAGCGCCCGTAGTCGGGATTGAACCCAGGTCTCCAGTGCTGCATTCGCTGTAAGGCAACAACTCTACCGCTGCGCCACTGTGACCGCCCATAGTTCTGGTCGCCCCCATTGCAGGAGAGATATGGGGGTTTTAGAGAGGGTGCAGAGAGGTTTACCAGAATGCTTCCTTGATGAGAAGGCGTGAGCTATAGGGACAGGTTGGAGGTTGTGGGGGGGCCCTGAAAGAAAAATAGAAAAAACTATTAGAGAGATAGGAGGCAGACAAAAATGCTGGAGAAACTCAGCGGGTGAGGCAGCATCAATGGAGCGAAGGAAATAGGTGACGTTTCGGGTTGACACCCTTCTTCAGACTGATGTGGGGGCGAGGGAAAGGGGAGGGGGGGAGAAAGAGGAGGGGGGTGTGGGTAGAAAGGGGAGTGGAGGGCAGGGAAGAGGGGGGAGTGAAAGGGGAGGGCAGGGCAGAGAAGAGGGGAGGAGGGAAAGGGGAGGGGGAGAGAGGGGGTAAGTGGAGGGGGGTTCTTCCCCAGCCATCAGGCTATTAAACAATACAACAAATAAGCTCTGAACAATAACAGACTATTATTATTATTGTTGTTGCACGATATTTGTTATTTATTGGGGAGGCGTGCATGTGTATATACACACACTGAACTTTTTTCTTCCCCCGATATGTACTATGTTTACATATTCTGTCGTGCTGCAGCAAGTAAGAATGTCATTGTCCACATGACAATAAACTCTCTTGCCTCTCTTGACTCTTGAATGAAAGGGGAGGTGAAGGAGAGGCGAGAGGGGGGCCAGGAAAGGAGGAGAGGGTTGGGGGAAGAAAGGGGAGGGGGAGGAGAAAGAGTTTTGGAGGTCCCCAAGCAAGGGGGGGGATGCAATGCTCAGACCAGTCTCTCTGCCTTATCGTTGCCTGTTCTAGGGACGACAGATGGCACAATGGGCTAAGTGTTCGGCTGGCGACCGGAAGGTAGCCGGTTCGAATCCCGCTTGGAGTGCATACTGTCGTTGTGTCCTTGGGCAAGACACTTCACCCACCTTTGCCTGTGTGTGAATGTGTGTGAGTGATTGGTGGTGGTCGGAGGGGCCGTAGGCGCAGATTGGCAGCCACGCTTCCGTCAGTCTGCCCCAGGGCAGCTGTGGCTACAGAAGTAGCTTACCACCACCGAGTGTAACTGAGGAGTGAATGAATAATGCGATGTAAAGTGCCTTGAGTATTAGAAAGGCGCTATATAAATCCCATCCATTATTATTATTACATGCCAGGACAAGTCAGAGTCGGGTAAAGGTGCGTATTTCGCAGAGCAAAATGCATCCCCGTCACGTCTAACCCAGTTGCAGTCTGGATCAAAGCTGTCATTCATGTCGGCGAGGGCGCCACTTACCGAGATAAACAAAAACGCCTCTGGTGAAATACTGATTAGGAACATGCAGAGTGATTTGCCGCGCAGTTCCTGATCGTTCACCTCAATAGCGGCGTCAAATAATCACACTTACACCTATTGCTGTGCTGATGGAAGGGAATCAAACGAAAATCGAGTCGGAGATTTAATGGATGCCCACGGCTCAAGTGAAACGTGTAACAAGGGCCTTGAAGGGAATATATCTGTCACAATCGAAAGATAACACAATGTATTCAAAAGTGTAATAAAACACATCGGCTCAGAATGATGTGCAGGGAAGGAACTGCAGATGCTGGTTTAAACCGAAGGTAGACACACAATGCTGGAGTAGCTCAGCGGGACAGGCAGCCTCTCTGGAGGGAAGGAATGGGTGACGTTTCGGGCAGAGACCCTTCTTCAGACTAGAGGGATAGAGGGAGAGAGAGAGTAGTAAGGGAGGGGTTGGGAGAAAGGGAGAGAGAGGGTGGGGGAGACAATAGACAATAGACAATAGGTGCAGGAGTAGGCCATTTGGCCCTTCGAGCCAGCACCGCCGTTCAATGTGATCATGGCTGATCATCTCCAATCAGCACCCCGTTCCTACCTACTCCCCATGTCCCCTGACTCCGCTATTTTTAAGAGCCCTATCTAGCTCTCTCGTGAAAGTATCCAGAGAACCGGCCTCCACCGCCCTCTGAGGCAGAGAATTCCACAGACTCACCACTCTCTGTGAGAAAAAGTGTTTCCTCGCCTCCGTTCTAAATGGCTTACCCCTTATTCTTGAACTGTGGCCCCTGGTTCTGGACTCCCCCGACATCGGGAACATGTTTCCTGCCTCTAACGTGTCCAAACCCTTAACAATCTTATATGTTTCAATGAGGCCCCCACTCATCCTTCTAAACTCCAGAATGTACAAGAGAGAGAGGGAGTGAGAAAAATTAGGGAGGGAGAGTGGGAGAGAATAGGTAGAAGAGACACATCGATGACAGATGAAAACCAGCAAAGTGAACCATTAATAGTCTGGTCAAAGGCCTCAAATGGAAGTGCTACTCTGGGTCATGTTCCACCATTGTAAAGAACCCTCATTCTACCACAACCAGAGATCAGTCCTGAACTACTATCTACCTCATTGGTGACCCTCGGACTATCCTTGATCGGACTTTGCTGGCTTTACCTTGCACTAAACGTTATTCCCTTATCATGTATCTGTACACTGTAAACGGCTGGATTGTAATCATGTGTTGTCTTTCCGCTGACTGATTAGCGCGCAACAAAAGCTTTTCACTGTACCTCGGTACACGCGGCAATAAACTGAACTGAACTGGTTTGCCCACATGCTCCTCACCCCGCTGTTAACGCTAAACATTCCCTGTAACCCTCGCTAACTTAAGGGCCTGTCCCACTTGGCGTTTTTTTCGGCGACTGCCGGCACCATTGACTGACGTTTCAGGTCACCGAAAAAATCGCGGCGTGACGACATACTAACGCGCGGCGTTTCCTCGAGTGTCGCGACATTTTTTGTTGTCGCCACTGGATTTTGAAATATCCACGACCCCGATACGTCAGTCAATGACGCCGGCAGTCGCGGAATAAAATCTCCAGGTGGGACAGGCCCTTTAGCCGCCCGCGTGCGAACGGGGAACATTCAAGCCATTCTCTCCTCCACCGGACTCTGGTCTTCCAGCGGAGAACACAGAGAGGTTGGTTTCACTTTTCCTCCTCAGATCAAAGCGCCTGACTTCATGCGTCCCAGCACGGAGCCCTTCCCTGCCATTGTTTTCCCTTTTCAATCGGCCCCGCCGTTCCGGGCTGGAGCCGGTGTCCGAACAACAATGTCGTGGCGGCATTAACCTGATGGAAAGCTCCTGTTCGCAATCTTTGACACAAAGCTAAAGGTGGGACAGGAAGCCAACGTACAGAGAGGAACCAGCCCCAGGGAGGGGGAAGGCAAAGGGGCTGCGGGTTGAACAGGTAGCAGGAAACATGTTCCCGATGTTGGGGGTGTCCAGAACCAGGGGCCACAGTTTAAGAATAAGGGGTAAGCTATTTAGAACGGAGATGAGGAAACACTTTTTCTCACAGAGAGTGGTGAGTCTGTTGAATTCTCTGCCTCAGAGGGCGGTGGAGGCCGGTTCTCTGGATGCTTTCAAGAGAGAGCTAGATAGGGCTCTTAAAGATAGCGGAGTCAGGGGATATGGGGAGAAGGCAGGAACGGGGTACTGATTGTGGATGATCAGCCATGGTCACATTGAATGGCGGTGCTGGCTTGAAGGGCCGATTGGCCTACTCCTGCACCTCTATAGTCTATTGTCTATTATTGATTACAGGATTGAGGGTCGATGCAATTTTGGGGCAAATAAATTCATACGTTCATCAGTCATTTCGTTTTAGTTTTGGTTTTAGCGATACAGCACTGAAACAGGCCCTTCGGCCCACCGAGTCCGCGCCGACCAGCGATCCCCGCACACTGACACTATCCCACACACGCGAGGGACAATTTACATTGACACCAAGCCGATTCACATACAAGCCTGTATGTCTTTGGAGTGTGGGAGGAAACCGAAGATCTCAGAGAAAACCCACGCGGGGCACGGGGAGAACGTACAAACTCCGTACAGACAGCGCCTGTAGTCGGGATCGAACCCGGGTCTCCGGCGCTGTATAGCAGCAACTCTACCGCCACGCCACCTTGCCGCCCCTAATTTTAATTTATTTAATATATTTCTGTTATGTATGAGGTCTGTGTTTACAAACCTGGTGTGTGGCTGAAAGTTAAAATTTACATGGTCCTGTTTTTGGTACATATGTCAATAAAATACATAGAAACATAGAAAATAGGTGCAGGAGTAGGTCCTTCGAGCCTGCACCGCCATTCAATATGATCATGGCTGATCATCCAACTCAGTATCCTGTACCTGCCTTCTCTCCATACCCCCTGATCCCTTTAGCCACAAGGGCCACATCTAACTCCCTCTTAAATATAGCCAATGAACTGGCCTCAACTACCTTCTGTGGCAGAGAATTCCACAGATTCACCACTCTCTGTGTGAAAAATGTTTTCCTCATCTCGGTCCTAAAAGATTTCCCCCTTATCCTTAAACTGTGACCCCTTGTTCTGGACTTCCCCAACATCGGGAACAATCTTCCTGCATCTAGCCTGTCCAACCCCTTAAGAATTTTGTAAGTTTCTATAAGATCCCACCTCAATCTTCTAAATTCTAGCGAGTACAAGCCCAGTCTATCCAGTCTTTCTTCATATGAAAGTCCTGACATCCCAGGAATCAGTCTGGTGAACCTTCTCTGTACTCCCTCTATGGCAAGAATGTCTTTCCTTAGATTAGGAAACCAAAACTGCACGCAATACTCCAGGTGTGGTCTCACCAAGACCCTGTACAACTGCAGTAGAACCTCCCTGCTCCTATACTCAAATCCTTTTGCTATGAATGCTAACATACCATTCGCTTTCTTCACTGCCTGCTGCACCTGCATGCTTACTTTCAATGACTGGTGTACCATGACACCCAGGTCTCGTTGCATCTCCCTTTTTCCTAATCGGCCACCATTCAGATAATAGTCTACTTTCCTGTTTTTGCCACCAAAGTGGATAATTTCACATTTATCCACATTATACTGCATCTGCCATGCATTTGCCCACTCACCTAGCCTATCCAAGTCACCTTGCAGCCTCCTAGCATCCTCCCCCCAGCTTCGTGTCATCCGCAAACTTGGAGATGTTGCATTCAATTCCCTCGTCCAAATCATTAATATACTCTCGATTCTTGAACTTAGTGGCACTGTGATATGTTGCTGGTTAACTTGAGCTGCAGAAGTGGATTTAAATCCTGCAATGGCAGCTGGGGAAATTAAACCCGAGAAATATGGTATTGAAGAAGCAGCCCAGACCATCACACAAACCAACCTCCCTTCCTTTGATAGACACAAAAAGCTGGAGTAACTCAGCGGGACAGGCAGCATCTCGGGAGTGAAGGAATGGGTGACGTTTCTGGTCGAGACTCCTTCTTCAAAACATCACCCATTCCTTCTCTCCAGAGATGCTGCCCGTCCCGCTGAGTTACCTCTGACCGTACGGGTGTCAAAGGTGACGGGGAGAAGGCAGGAGAATGGGGTTGAGATGGAAAGATAGATCAGCCATGATTGAATGGCGGAGTAAACTGTATGGGCTGAATGGCCTAATTCCGCTCCGATGACTTGTGAATATATGAGGATGCTTTGAAGATGTTGCAGAACAGGTTTACTAGAATACTTTGCCCAGTCAGCCTGAAGAAGGGTCCCTACCCGGAAACGCCACCTATCACCTATCCATGTTCTCCGGAGATGCTGCCTGACCCGCCGAGTTACTCCAGCACTTTGTGTCTTTTTTAAACTAGAATGCTGCCTGGGTTAGGTAGTGTTAGCAACAAGGAGAGGTTGGTCAGACTTGTGTTATTTTCCCTGGACGGATGATGATTGAAGGGAGACCTGATAGAGGTGTATAAAATTATGTGGCAGTAGATAGGTTAGGCAGTCAGAATCATTTTGCCCAGGGTGGAAATGTCAAAGGCGAGAGGGCGCAGCTTCAGAGGTGAGAGGGACAAAGGTTAAAGTAGTCATGCAGGGCAAGTTCTTATATAGAGAGTGAGCGGGTGATCGATGGTCACCATGGACTCAATGGGCCGAAGGGCCTGTTTTCATGCTGTATCGCTCGATCAATTCAAATGTTACCTGTGGCAAAATTGCATCAATATCATTAGTTAGATTCCTTCCCTGCATTGAGGTCATTTAATTTTCACCCCAGCGTTGTTGTGAATATCTGGGAGGAGATGTAAGGCCCCTTCATCTGCGTGGATTAGAAACATAGAAACATATATAATAGGTGCAGGAGTAGGCCATTCGGCCCTTCGAGTCAAGGGATATGGGGAGAAGGCAGGAACGGGGTTAAGTTGTGGATGATCAGTTATGATCATAGTGAATGGCGGTGCTGGCTCGAAGGGCCGAATGGCCTACTCCTGCACCTATTGTCTATTGAGCCAGCACCGCCATTCAATATGGTCATGGCTGATCAACCAAAATCAGTACCCCGTTCCTGCTTTTCCCCCATATCCCCTGTTTCCGTTAGCCCTAAGAGCTAAATCTAAAGGGCCTGTCCCACTTGGTCGTCATTTGCGCGCCATTTACGCGACCTGGTAGCGTGTGGGTAGCGTGGAGTTGCGCGCGGCATCGCGCGGCGCGGCCAGGATTTCATCCTGTACGAAATCTTCGCGCGCCACCGGCCTGTCGCGTAAATGACGGCCAAGTGGGACAGGGTGACGTTTCGAGTCGAATGGGTGACGTTTCGGGTCGAGACCCTTCTTCAGACTGAAACATCACCCATTCCTTCTCTCCGGAGATGCTGCCGGTCCCGCTGAGTTACTCCTGCATTTTGTGTCTATCTTCAATTTAAACCAGCATCTATCTGCAGTTCCTTCCGACACATCATTCTGGTTATTCAAATGACGTCACGCGGTCCAGACGGCTGTGCGGACGCATGAAGACGTGCGTGACAGTCGCGCGTCAGTCGCTACTGGCCTGTCGCGTAAATGATGGCCAAGTGGGACAGGCCCTTAACTCTTTCTTGAATACATCCAGCGAATTGGCCTCCACTGCCTTCTGTGGCAGAGAATTCCACAGATTCACAACTCTCTGGGTGAAAAGGTTTGTCTTCATCTCAGTCCTAAACGGCCTACCCCTTATTCTTAAACTGTGTGACCCTGGTTCTGGACTCCCCCAACATCGGGACCATTTTTCCTGCATCTAGCCTGTCCAATCCTTTAAATATGTGATATGTTGCAATAAGATATCCTCTCATCCTTCTAAATTCCAGTGAACACAAGCCCAGAATATCCATTCTTTCATCGTATGTCAGTCCTGCAATCCCGGAAATTAACCTGGTGAACCTACGCTGCATTCCCTCAATCGCAAGAATGCACTGGTTCTGGACTCTCCCCCCCCCCCCCCCCCCCCCCCCCCCAACATGGGGAACATTTTTCCTGCTGCGTGGATTGCTGAGGCCGGGCAGGATGCAGTGATCTCAGATCCTCAGGAAACCAACGCTTGCCCGGGAAGCGAGAGAACTGAGCCTGCACGACCCGACTGTGAGCACAGGACTGCCTGCTGGCTGGAGGCTCCATGAAGTGCATTCTACTGTGCGGTGAGTGAGGGTTAGCGGGACATTTCACCCTGTGTAACCCTTCCACCGACTGCCTTTAACAAACGGGCCCGACCCTGTTGTTCATTGAGATGTTGTCCCGTTGTTCTGCTGTTCCTCGCCCGGACTGAGATGAGGAAAAACTTTTTCCCAAGGACTGAGGATAAGGAAAATCTTTTCCCAGGGATTGAGATGAGGAAAAACTCTTTTCCAAGGACTGAGGATAAGGAAAATCTTTTCCCAGGGATTGAGATGAGGAAAAACTTTTTCCCAAGGACTGAGATAAGGAAAATCTTTTCCCAGGGATTGAGATGAGGAAAAACTATTTTCCAAGGACTGAGATGAGGAAAAACTTTTTCACCCAGAGAGTTGTGAATCTGTGGAATTCTCTGCCACAGAGGGCAGTGGAGGCCAATTAACTGGACATTTTCAAGAGAGAGTTAGATATATGCAGCTCTTAGGGCTAAAGGAATCAAGGGATATGGGGAGAAAGCAGGAACGAGGTACTTATTTTGGATGATCAGACATGATCATATTGAATGGCGGTGCTGGCTCGAAGGGGCCGAATGGCCTACTCCTGCACTATTTTCCATGTGTTTATGTTTCTACCTCAGCTTAGGAGTGCTGAGGTGAGACTGATGGAAGAGAAGGGCACTTCAAACTCTCAGTCTGAAGAAGGGTCTTGACCCGAAACGTCACCCGTTCCTTCTCTCCAGAGGTGCTGCCCATCCCGCTGAGTTACTCCAGCATTTTGTGTCTATCTTCGGTTGAAACCGTCATCTGATTTTACCAATTTACAGTTTTAACAAGACAATTAACTTACAACCCAGCAGCATGAATATTGAATTCCAGACCTTCAAGTAACCCTTGCTTCCCCTCTCTCTCCGTCCCTCCCCCACCCTAGTTCGACGACTAGTTTCACTGTCCTCCTGATTAATTTTACTCTTTGTATGCCTCGTTGTCAGCTTCCCCTTCAGCCAACAATGAGCCATTCCCGGAGCATCGTTTGCTTTGATCTGACCTTTTCACACCTTACATGCGCTTTTTGTACCCTTCCATATCTCCAGTTTCCCTTTCCCCTGACTCTCCGTCTGAAAAAAGGGCCTCAACCCAAAACGTCACCCATTCTTTCTCTCCAGAGATGCTGCCTGACCCGCAGAGTTACTCCAGCATTTTGTGTCTGTCTTCGGTGTAAACCAGCATCTGCAGTTCCTTCCAACACGTTTCGTTGTGTTTGCTGTGCTCCAGTATGGCAGCCCGATATATTATATATTTCTCAGTCACCCCACCATTGGTCAGCGCTGCAAAGCCTCGATTGCAGAATTTATCCTCTAAACCTCCCCACCACTGGACACCATCTTATTTCACCCCTGCCATCGGGAAGAAGGTACAGGAGCCTGAAAACTGTAACATCCAGGTTCAGGAACAGCTTCTTCCCTGCAGCCATCAGGCTATTAAACACTACAACCTCCAAATAGACTCCGAACTATATACTTGAGGACATTCTTTTTTTACTTTGCAACACTATTGTCTATATAGTTGTCTGTTTATTTTCTATATCGATCAGAAAATATATATATATGTGTGTTTGTCTGTCTGTTTGTCTGTGTGTGTGTGTGTGTGTTTGTTTGTCTGTCTGTGTGTGAGTGTGTGTGTGCGTGTGTGTGTGTGTGTGTGTGTGTATGTGTCTGTCTGTCTGTGTTTGTGTGTGTCTGTGTGCGTGTGTGAGTGGGTGTGTGCGCGTGTGTGTGTCTGTGTGTGTGTGTGTGTGTGTGTGTGTGTGTGTCTGTGTGTATGTGTGTGTGTGTGTGTGTGTGTGTGTGTGTGTGTCTGTCTGTGTGTGTGTGTGTGTGTGTGTGTGTGTGTGTGTGTGTGTGTGTGTGTGTGTGTGTGTGTGTGTGTGTGTGTGTGTGTGTGTGTGTGTGTGGTGTGTGTGGTGTGTAAGTGTGTGTGGTGTGTGTGTGGTGTGGTGGTGGTGTGTGTGTGTGTGTGTGTGTGTGTGTGTGGTGTGTGCGGTGTGGGTGTGTGTGGGTGTGTGTGTGTGTGTGTGTGTGTGTATGTGTGTGTGTGTGTGGTGTGTGTGTGTGTGTGTGTGTGTGTGTGTGTGTGTACGTGTGTGTGGTGTGTGTGTACATGTGTGTGTGTGTGTGTGTGGTGTGTGTGTGGTGTGTGTGGTGTGGTGTGTGTGTGTGTGTGTGTGGTGTGTGTGTGTACATGTGCGAGTGTGCGTGTGTGCGTGTGTGTGTGTGTGTGTGTGTGTGTGTGTGGTGTGTGTGTATGTGCGTGTGTGTATGTAGATAATCGCTGTTTTGTAAAGCCTTTCCTTGTTTCTATTAAGGACTGTTAAGTTATTTCCTTTTTGCTCCACTTAATGGGGCCCAGAAATGTCAGTGGAAGTTTTCTGAAGATAGACACAAAAAGCTGGAGTAATTCAACAGGTCAGACATCATCTCTGGAGAAAAGGGATAGGCGACGTTTCGGGTCGAGACCCTTCTACAGACTGAGAGTCGGGGGGGAGGGGGGGGGGGGGAGGGAAAGATATAGACAGTGATGTAGAGAGATGTAGAACAAATGAATGAAATATATGCAAAAAAGTAACGATGATAGAGGCAACGGGCCATTGTTCACTGTGAGCTAGGTGAAAACTAGTTACAGACAATGAGACTCAACAAGACGACTTTGAAGCTGGTACGACATGGGTGGGGGAGGGATGTAGAGCGAGGGAAAGCAAGGGGTACTTGAAATTAGAGTAATCAATGTTCATACCGCTGGGGTGTAAGCTGCCCAAGGGAAAGATTAGGTGCTGCTCCTCCAATTTGCGCTGGGCCTCACTCCGACAGTGGAGGAGGCCCAGGACAGAAAGGTCAGTGTGGGAATAGGAGGGGGAGTTAAAGTGCTTGGTAATTGGAAGGGAACAGTCACTTATTTAGCATTTAATCTATCTGTTAGCTTCAATGCTGTTACTTCAACAGGGAAAGGAAGACTTAAATTTGGTGGGCTGAAGGGCCTGTTTCTGCACTGTAAACACTAAACTCGAAACTAGTTCTAACCAACACTTTACAGAAGTCAATTAGCCTACAAACCCGCACTACTTTGGAGTGTGGGAGGAAATCGGAGCTGCTAGAAAAATCCCACAAGGTTACGGGGAGAACGTACAAACTCTGCACACAGCGCCTGCAGTCAGGATCGAACCTGGGTCTCTGTTGCTGTGAGGCAGCAACTCTACCGCTGCGCCACCGTGCCGCCCTTGCGAATTATTTTTTCACAATTCAGAAAATGAAGGCAATAGGTCTCCACAAATTTAAGATAACTGGACAAAGATTGAGAGGGAAGATGAGGGGGATATTGTTAATCTGTACCCAGTGATTTGTTGTCTTTACTTTATTGTCACGTGTACCGAGGTACAGTGAAAAGCTTTTGTCGTGTGCTAACCAGTCAGCGGAAAGACAATACGTGATTACAATCGAGCCATTTACAGTGTACAGATACATGATACGGGAATAACGTTTAGCGCAAGGTAAAACCCCTGTTGCACTGTACGAGTTCATTCAAGAGTTCTCCCGAGTTTGCCCTGATTCGAACTGGGAGAATTACGGTAATGGCCGCTCGTAGGTACTCGGGGCTCTCGTGGACATTTTTCAACATGTTGAAAAATCTTCACGAGTCTTCCCGAGCTTACCGCATTTCCCGAGTACCTGCCGTTAGCGTTACGAGCCGCTAAGAGACGTCCCCGCGCTCCGACGTACCCGCTACATACATTCTACGTGCTTACCACGAGTTTGATTATTTTTCTTAACTCGGGAGAGCGCTTGAATGAACTCGTACAGTGGGACAGGGCTTGTAAGCCAGCAAAGTCCGATCAAGGATAGTCCAAGGGTCACCAATTAGGTTGATAGGTCTGAAGAAGGGTTTCGGCCCGAAACGTCGCCTATTTCCTTCGCTCCATAGATGCTGCTGCACCCGCTGAGTTTCCCCAGCAATTTTGTGTACCTTCGATATTCCAGCATCTGCAGTTCCCTTTTGAACAGGTTGATAGTAGTTCAGGACTGCTCTCTGGTTGTGGTAGGATGGGTCCTTTAGTTTAGTGTATTGTTAATGTCACGTGTACCGAGGTACAGTGAAAAGCTTTTGAGTGGGGATCAGATTCAATAGTTGTTTTTGGGTTGGATTTGGAAATGTAGTGGACAAGTAAGGTGGAGATGTAATGTGTGGAAATAGCTACAACTAACCCTTTTGTAACACTGTTACGTTGGGTCAAGTTCCCTCCCCATCTCAAGTTCCCTCTCTCTGCCACGGAAGGCAGTGGAGGCCAATTCACGGGATGCATTAGAGAGAGAGTTAGATATAGCTATTAGGGCTAACGGAATCAAGGCATGTAGGGAGAACACAGGAACGGGGTACTGATTGGGGATGATCAGCCATGATCATATTGAATGGCGGTGCTGGCTCGAAGGGCCAAATGGCCTACTCCTGTCCCGATGTTTCTATGATTCTATGAGATGCAATGTGTGGAAAGAACTACGACTAACCCTTTTGAACACAGCTACAGTGGGTCAAGTTCCCTCCCCAACTCCCCCCCCCCCCCCCCCCCCCCCACTCCCCCACCCCCCACCGATACTGCCCGTGCTCTTGGACTCCGCGATTCTATTATAGCAACCCGCGGGAATCTGGAAATGTGGCTTTGCAGCTTAGCTTGAAAACAAAGGTGGCAGGAAATCCTGCAGTCATGTTTATAATGTTCTAGTGATTAGAAAGATTCCCCTCCCTGGTGACGCACTCCTCTGCGGCAATCACTGCTGGAGTTAAACATCAAATGATAAAGTAATTTTAGTGGCACCTTTATTTATCTGTAAGGCTAAGTTACTTTGTCTATCTCTGCTGCCAATGCAAAAACAAAATCATCGCATGCAGCATTTTGCGGGCGGGACTGTTAAAACGAGCGTGTGGGTTGTGCCACCCCGCCCCATCATGGGTACTGACCTCCCCACCAACAAAAATACGTGGGACGGCACGGTGGCTCAGTGGGTAGAGTCGCTGCCTTACAGCGCCAGAGACCCGGGTTCGATCCCGACCACGGGCGCTGCCTGTACGGAGTTTGTACGTCCTCCCCGTGACCTGAGTGGGTTTTCAACGGGTGCTCCGGTTTCCTCCAAACATGTGCAGGTTTTGTAGGTTAATTGGCTTTGGTACGATTGCAAAATGTCCCCGGTGTGTAAGATGTTTAAGAAAGAACTGCAGATGATGGAAAAGATGGAGAGACTCAGTTACTGCTACCACTGAGTTTCTCCGGCTTTTTTTTGTCTCCCTGGTGTGTAAGATAGTACTAGTGTGCGGAGGTCGCTGGTCGGCACGGATTCGGAGGGCCTGTTTCCGCTCTTTATCTCCAATGAATGAACGAATATTTTATTGTCACAGTGAAATTCTTTGCTTGCACGGTATGCAATTATTCACCACATCAAGAGGGCCGACAAAGTTACACCAAACTAATCTGCAGGAGTCGCTGCCTCAGAAAGACAGCCAGCATCTTCACAGACCCACACCACCCTGGCCACGCTCTCATTTCACTCCTGCCATCGGGAAGAAGGTACAGGAGTCAGGAAACTCCATGTTCCAGGACTCCAGGAAGCTCGGAAGATCCAGCTTCAAGGGGGGCTACTTCCAAACAACAATCAGGCTCTTGAACACTACAAATACTAAAGGGCCTGTCCCACTTTCCCGAGTTATTCACAAATTCTCCCGAGTTTTCAAACTCGCAGAATGTTCGTAACGAGTCCGTAGGAATTTGTGAGTTAACTCGGGAAAGTGGGACAGGCCCTTTACTAAACAATGAACTACAAAATGTTTTGGGTACACTAAGGGCATTAGGCATTTGCAATATTATTAGGCTCTTTTAATTATTATTTTTTTGCTTATTATGTTATCTTTGTGCCTAATTGTTAGTTAGACAATAGACAATAGACAATAGGTGCAGGTGTAGGCCATTTGGCCCTTCGAGCCAGCACCGCCATTGAATGTGACCTTGGCTGATCATCCCCAATCAGTACCCCGTTCCTGCCATCTCCCCATATCCCCTGACTCTGCTATTTTTAAGAGCCCTATCTAGCTCTCCCTTGAAAGCATTCAGAGAACCTGCCTCCACCGCCCTCTGAGGCAGATCGTTCAATTCCCTTCCTATGTTAAGAGGTGATTTTGTTTGAGGAAGGACATTCTTCCTATTGAGGGAGTGCAGCGTAGGTTCACAAGGTTAATTCCCGGGATGGCGGGACTGTCATATGCTGAGAGAATGGAGCTGCTGGAAAGGTCGAGACCTTTCTTCAGTCTCATTGCCCTATGTACTGTCAACGGAACATGCTGCCTATCTAATCAGATCAGATATTACTGTACATAAATACAATCATATCTGATTCAAGTCAAACTCAGGTGCAATAGAAAAGATGAAGAGGTATATGGGTCAAACAGAGGTAAATGGGAGTAGTGAAAAGCTTAGATGGGGCATCTTGACTGGCATGGATGAGATGGGCCGAAGGGCCTTTTCCCGTGGTGCATCGGTAGAGTTGCCACCTTACAGTGCCAGAGACCCGGGTTCGATCCTGACCCCAGGTTCTGCGTGTACAGAGTTTGTGCTGTACTTTCTCCCTGTAACCATGTGGGTTTTCTCCGGGTGCTCCGGTTTCCTCCCACACATGCATGTGAATTGGATTCTGTAAATCGTCCCTGGAGCGTAGGCTAGAATGAGTGTACAGGGGGGGGGATAGCTGGGTCGGCGTGGACTCAATGGCTGGAAGCGCCTGTTCCCGAGCTGTGCCTCTAAACTAAAACTAAAATGTGCTGTATGACTGTGTGGAAGAAGTGGCCGACATTTCTAAAATATGGAGGGGAACATCAACAGGCCCTTCAAACAACTCGTCCATGCCGACCAAGACACTCCATCTAATCTATTCCCATTTACTCATGTTTGACCAATATACCTCAATCTTGTCTGTAAAACTTTGACCCATTGGAGCTGTTATCAGGCAACTGAACCATCCTCCACAACCAAAGATCCTTGTACACCGGTCACTAAAAGTTGGCGTGCAGGTACAGCAGGCAGTGAAGAAAGCTAATGGAATGTTGGCCTTCATAACAAGAGGATTTCAGTATAGGATTAAAGAGGTTCTTCTGCAGTTGTACAGGGCTCTGGTAAGACCACATCTCGAGTATTGTGTACAGTTTTGGTCTCCTAATTTGAGGAAGGACATCCTTGTGATTGAGGCAGTGCAGCGTAGGTTCACGAGATTGATCCCTGGGATGGCGGGACTGTCATATGAGGAAAGATTGAAAAGACTAGGCTTGTATTCACTTGAGTTTAGAAGGATGAGGGGATATCTTATAGAAACATTTAAAATTATAAAAGGACTGGACAAGCTAGATGCAGGAAAAATGTTCCCAATGTTGGGCGAGTCCAGAACCAGGGGCTACAGTCTTAGAGTAAAGGGGAGGTCATTTAAGACTGAGGTGAGAAAAAACCTTTTCACCCAGAGAGTTGTGAATTTATGGAATTCCCTGCCACGGAGGGCACTGGAGGCCAAGTCACTGGATGGATTTAAGAGAGAGTTAGATAGAGCTCTAGGGGCTGGTGGAATCAAGGGATATGGGGAGAAGGCAGGCACGGGTTATTGATAGGGAACGATCAGCCATGATCACAATGAATGGCGGTGCTGGCTCGAAGGGCCGAATGGCCTCCTCCTGCACCTATTTTCTATGTTTCTATGTAGCGAGCGAGATAGATCACTCGACGGAAAAGACGTAGTACGGTCATGGGCAGATTCATGGGTAATTTTCGGCCCCATTTCCATAACCAGCTTCCGCCTCCGCACCAAAGATCCCATAGGATACTAAGTCGGAGACGGAAGCCGGTTACGGAAACATCCTCGTGAAAATAAAAGTTATTTGGTAAAAATCTTCTCCTCATTTTCAGAATTTTAATTTATTAACACAAACTGTTCCCCCACAACGTTGATTACACTGGGAGTCGGGTCGGGTCGGGTTACGGAAATGGATGAAAAAAAGGCCCACGTTCCGCTCCGTTGCGTACTACACATCAGCCCATTGCATTTAGCAGGAGTGGTCTATCTTGCTCCGCTATAGGTTCTTTGTCGCAACTATAGATCAGTTCTGATCTACTATCCACGGCTTTGATCGGACTTGGCTGGCTTTACCTGGCACTAAACGTTATTCCCTTATCATGTATCTGTACACTGCGAATGGCTCGATTGTAATCAGGTATTGTCTTCCCGCTGGTACACAAAATTGCTGGGGAAACTCAGCGGGTGCAGCAGCATCTATGGAGCGAAGGAAATAGGCGACGTTTCGGGCCGAAACCCTTCTTCTTTGTCTTCCCGCTGGCTAGTTAGCACGTGACAAAAAGCTTTTCACCGTGCCTCGGTACACGTGACAATAAACTAAACTCAACTAAACTAAGCGTTCTCCCCGTGACCTGCGTGGGTTTTCTCCGGGTGCTCCCGTTTCCTCCCACGCTCCAAAAACGTACAGGTTTGTCGGTTAATTGTCTTGTAATTGTAAGACAGTTACACAGTTCAGTTCAGTTTAGTTTATTGTCACGTGTGTCGAGGCACAGTGGAAAGCTTTTGTTGAGACAAGCTTTTGTGATAATAAACTGAACTAAATTAAAGGTAAAATATGAAGGTAACAACACAGCAAACGGAGATAAAACGTAGTCGGAGACAGTCAGACTGGTGGGAGAACTGGGAAGGGGAGGGGATGGAGAGAGAGGGAATGTAAGGGCTACTTGAAGTTAGAGAAGTCAATGTTCATACCGCTGGGGTGTAAGCTGCCCAAGCGAAATATGAGGTGCTGTTCCTCCATTTTGCGCTGGGCCTCACTCTGACAGTGGAGGAGGCCCAGGACAGAGAGGTCAGTGTGGGAATGGGAGGGGGGGGGGGGAGGAATGTAAGTTTTTGGGAGATCGGGTTTGGTGGAACGAGCGGAGGAGTCCAGCGAAACGAAAGTATGTCCTGTGTTGTTCATCAGCGTTTCTTTCTCCCCCCCTGTTGGTCCACTGCAGTGTGGCTGTCCAGTCTGCTGGACCTCTGCTCCTTCTCGCTGAGTCCCGGACCACACGCCGACGCAAGGTGCAAGGGCAACGAATGTCACAAGAACGCCACATGCAAGCAGGTGGCGGGCAAGCTCGGCTGCTACTGCAATGCTGGTTTCACGGGTGACGGAGTGAAATACTGCGAAGGTAGGTCACGTCACTCCGCAGTTGCGCCTCTCACGGTTTAACACGGGTGGCGAAGAGGCTTCCACAGACGAAGCACGGTGGCGCAGCGTAGAATTGCTGCCTCACAGCGCCAGACAATGGACAATAGACAATAGGTGCAGGAGTAGGTCATTCAACCCTTCGGGCCAGCACCGCCATTCAATGTGATCATGGCTGATCATCCACAATCAGTTCCTGCCTTCTCCCCATAACCCCTGACTCCACTATCTTCAAGAGCCCTATCTAGCTCTCTCTTGAAAGTATCCAGAGAACCGGCCTGCACCACCCTCTGAGGCAGAGAATTCCACAGACTCACAACTCTCTCTGTGTGAAAAAGCGTTTCCTCATCTCCGTTCTAAATGGCTTACCCCTTATTCTTAAACTGTGTGGACCCTGGTTATGGACTCCCCCAACATCGGGAACATGTTTCCTGCCTCTAGCGTGTCCAAACCTTTAATAAGCTTATATGTTTCAATGAGATAACCTCTCATCCTTCTAAACTCCAGAGTATACAAGCCCAGCCGCTCCATTCTCTCAGCATACGACAGTCCCGCCATCCCCGGAATTAACCTTGTGAACCTACGCTCCACTCCCTCAATAGCAAGAAGACCCAGGTTCCATCCTGTCATATGTACGGAGTTTGTACGTTTCCCTCGTGACCTGCCTGGGTTTTCTTCGGGTGAAACATGAAAACATAAAAACATGGAAAATAGGTGCAGGAGTAGGCCATGCGGCCCTTCGAGCCAGCACCGCCATTCAATATGATCATGGCTGATCATCCAAAATCAGTACCCACTTCCTGCTTTCTCCCCATAATCCTTGATTCTGTCAGCCCTAAGAGCCATATCTAACTCTATGTTGAAAACATCCAGTGAATTGGCCTCCACCGCCTTCTGTGGCGGAGAATTCTCCAGATTCACAACTCTCTGGGTGAAAAAATGTTTCCTCATCTCAGTCCTAAATGGCCAAACCCTTATTCTTAAACTGTGACCCCTGGTTCTGGACTCCCCCAACATCGGGAACATTTTTCCTGCTCCAGTTTCCTCCCACACTCCAAAGACGTGCGGGTTTGTTGGCTAATTGGCATCAGTAAAAATTGTTCCTAGTTTGTTAGATAAAACTAGTGTAAGGGTGATCGCTGGTGGGCCAAAGGGCCTGTTTCCACTCTGTATCGCTAATCTATGTTCCACCAGGTGGCGCCGCGATGGCAGCCTCGCCAACAGTCTGTCTGTCCTTTCATAGAAACATAGAAACATAAAATATAGGTGCAGGAGTAGGCCATTCGGCCCTTCGAGCCTGCACCGCCATTCAATATGATCATGGCTGATCATCCAACTCAGTATCTTGTACCTGCCTTCTCTCCATACCACAAGGGCCACATCTAACTCCCTCTTAACTATAGCCAATGAACTGGCCTCAACTACCTTCTGTGGCAGAGAGTTCCAGAGATTCACCACTCTCTGTGTGAAATCTGTTTCGCCTTTCGTCTTTTAAATTATTTTTAGTATGTTTTAAAAGTTTGTGTTAATGTTCTCTGGTTTATTTTATGTGGGGGGTGGGGGAGGGGATCGGGGGAAACGTTTTAAAATCTCCTACCTTGCCGGAGATGCGATTGTTTTCCGGATCGTATCTCCGGTCGCTCTGCGGCCTAACATCATGGAGCTGGCGGCATCGCTCGGGACTGACTTCGAGCCCCACTGCGGGGCTGTGGACTTACCATCGGGGCCGATTCCTTGCCTGGGATCAACGCTCCAACCACGGCCCGCGGACTTTAACACCAAGGAGCTCGCAATCTCGGAGAGACTGAGTCGGGAGCTCCAAAACCGCACGACGTTCGACTAGCCCCGACCCGGGGTCCGATCGCCGGCGCGGGGGAGCTGACATCCCCCGATGCAGGAGCTTGATCGCCCCGACTAGGAGCCCCGCCGCCGGCTACTGGAGTCAAGATCGTCCCGTCAACGGAAGGCTCAAGGCCCCCGACCCGATCTCCAATCAGTAGCCCGTTCCTGCCTTTTCCCCATATCCGCTATCTTTAAGAGCCCTATCTAGCTCTCTCTTGAAAGTATCCAGAGAGCCGGCCTCTGCCACCTTCTGAGGCAGAGAATTCCACAGACTTCCATACTTGGCTAATAAGGTATGACTATGACTATGATTATGATTAAAACTAAACTAGACTGCAGATTCTGGTCTTGACCGGAAACGTCCCCTTGCTGTGCCCTTTAATAATAATAATAATAAATTTTATTTATGGGCGCCTTTCAAGAGTCTCAAGGACACCTTACAAAAATTTAGCAGTTAGAGGAAAAACATGTAAGGGGAATGAAATAAATAGTAGAGACATGACTAGTACACAAAGTAAAGACAGAATTCAATTCAAAACACAATATGAGGCAATTAATGCACAGATGAAAAGGGAGGGGGACGTGGGGCTAAGGATAGGCAGAGGTGAAGAGATGGGTCTTGAGGCGGGACTGGAAGATGGTTAGGGACACGGAATTGCGGATCAGTTGGGGGAGGGAGTTCCAGAGCCTGGGAGCTGCCCTGGAGAAGGCTCTGTCCCCAAAACTGCAGAGGTTGGACTTGTGGATGGAGAGGAGACCGGCTGATGTGGTTCTGAGGGACCATGAGGGTTGGTAGGGGGAGAGGAGGTCAGTGAGATATGGGGGGGCCAGATGGTGGAGGGCTTTGTAGGTGAGGATCAGGATTTTGTAGGTGATCCGGTGGGAGATGGGAAGCCAGTGAAGTTGTTTGAGGACTGGAGTGATGTGATGCCAGGATTTGGTGTGGGTGATGAGTTGGGCGGCTGCGTTCTGGACCAGTTGGAGTCGGTTGATGTAGGTGGAGCTGATGCCAAGGAGAAATGAGTTGCAATAGTCCAGTCGGGAGGAGATGAAGGCATGGATGAGTCTTTCAGCAGCGGGCGGTGTGAGAGAGGGTCTGAGTTTGGCGATGTTGCGTAGATGAAAGAAGGAGGTTTTAATGACATGGCGGATGTGATGCTCAAGGGAGAGGGTGGAATCAAAGATCACGCCAAGGTTGCGGGCCTTGGGAGATGGGGAGACAGTGGTGCCGTCGATGGTGAGAGTGGGGTTATTGATTTTGCTGAGTGTGGCTTTGGAGCCTATGAGGAGGAATTCTGTCTTATCGCTGTTGAGTTTGAGGAATTATGTTGCATCCAGGTTTTTATAGCTGACAGACAGGAGTTGATATGGGAGAGCAGGGGGGGGGGGGGGGGGTTGTGGGGGGATTTGGTGCCGAGGATAGATCTGGGTGTCATCGGCGTAACAGTGGAAGTCCAGGTTGAAGTGGCGGAGTATCTGACCAAGGGGGAGGATGTAGATGATGAAGAGGAGGGGGCCGAGTACGGAGCCTTGGGGAACGCCTTGAGTGACTGTGGCTGTAGCAGAGGTGTGGTTGTGGAGAGAGATGAAGTGGGATCTGTTGGAAAGGTAGGAACGGAGCCAGCTGAGATACCTTTATCCTGTATCTGTACACTATGGATGACGGTCACCCTGTAACGGAACCTACAACTTCCTGACCAACAGACCACAAACAGTGATGATAGATGACAAATCACCCTCCACGATAATTCCTCAACACCGCGTTCTCAGCCCCCCTTCTATACTCTTTGTCCACCCACGACTGTGCCGCCAAATACAAACCCAACTCAGTTTACAAATTCGCAGTCGGCAGTCATGGTGGCGCAGCGGTAGAGTTGCTGCCTCACAGCGCTAGAGAACCGGTTTCGATCCTAACTACGGGCGCTGTCTGTACGGAGTTTGCACGTTCTCCCCTTGACCCGCGTGGGTTTTGTCTGAGACCTTCAGTTACCACCCACACTCCAAAGACGTGCAGGTTTGTAGGTTAACTGGCTTGGTGTAAATGTAAAATTGTCCATAGTGTAGAGTAGTCTTTGTGTGAGGGGATCGCTGGTCGGGGGGGACTCGGTGGGCCGAAGGGCCTGTTTGTGTGCTGTATCTCTAAACCAAACTAAACTAAACTAAACTAAACTAAACTGAACGCAACTAAACCAAACTAAACTGAACTCAATTAAACCAAAGTTTACAGCTGTCAGAATCCATAACACCAGAGTGGGAATAGGTCACACTTGATCCAACCATTGTGCAGGCCCTACCTTTAATGAATCTCCTCAGTGCACCTCCCTTCAGGCATGCAGGGTGGAGTGGATTGTGCCTTGACCAGGTTAATTGGCTTGTAACTTGTTCCGAGACCTTGTGCCTCTCTTCCCCTTGAACCTCTCACCCTACCTCCCAATGGCTAATCGGGACCCGCAATCACCAGAGTGGAAGGAAGCGACCAATTTGTTTTGGAACGCGGAGCTTGAATAATATCCTTTCTGCAATGCCTGTCAAAGGAGATTTTGTGTAGCTGCAGAGAGTTCGGCTCTGCTGTTTACGGGACGGCCGTGAGATAGGTTGGAAAACAAGAACAGGCGGCAGGGTGGCGCGGAGGTAGAGTTGTTGCCTTACGGCGCCAGAGACCCGGGTTCCATCCTGACTGCGGGAGCTTGTCTGCACGGAGTTTGTACGTTCTCCCCGCGACCCGCGTGGGTTTTCTCCGAGATCTTCAGTTTCCTCCCACGCCCCAAAGACGTACAGGTTTATAGGTTAATTGGCTTGGTATGAATGTACAAAAAAAATATTGCCCTTATAGTGTGTGTAGGATAGTGTAAGTGTGCGGGGATCGCTGGTCGGCGAGGTCTCGGTGGGCCAAAGGGACTCTGTATTTCTAAACTAAAAAGGAAAACTAAAATAGGACTTGGAGGGCTGGTTTGTTAGACCAGGGTCTGGTTCAGTAAGACAGTAGGAATTAGGGTTGTCAACTTTCTCACTCCTAAATAAGGGACAAAAGGTCAAAATACGGGACAAATTCCCAACAGCAATTCGTTGACCGACTCGGCCGTGGCTGGGTGAATGATGAGTTGGCCCGGGTGCTGGACTGCACACAAAGCCCAGCCAGCGGGCTAGTCCGGCGCCCCATCCAACTCGTGAGCCGATGATCGGCCGTGAGAAGGAGGGGTGGTGGTGGTGTTGGCGGTAAGCGAAGGTCCGAAGGTCGGACAGCTGGCCGGACTGCCGACGGACGGGGCCACGGGCGAGGAGCCGCTGCTGCTGCTGCTGCTGCTGCTGCACTCCATGGGCTGCACTACATCAGGATGGGTGAGGCAGGGCCGGACGCGGCGCTCCAACCCGACAGTCCCCTCGACCCGAGTAGTAGCGGTCAAATACGGGACAAGAACCAATTTAGACCAATATACAGGATGTCCCGGCTAATACGGGACAGTTGGCAACCCTAGCGTGGACTCAGTGGGCCTAAGAGCCTGTTTCCATGTTGTGTCTCTGAACTGAAACCCGAGCACCCGGAGGAATACCCACGCAGTCACAGGGAGAACGTACAAACTCCATGCAGACAGCACCTGTGGTCAGGATCGAACCCAGGTCTCCTCCACTGTGAGGCAGTAACTCTACTAGCTGCGCCACTGTGCCCAGTACTTTTGTAAATCCTTTGAAGCGTGTGAATGGGACCATACGTTCATGTGTAGTAGGAACAGAATTTGGCCATTCGGCCCATCAAGCCCATTCCATCATTCAATCATGGCTGATCGAACTCTCCCTCTTAACCCCAATCTCTCGCTTTCTCCCCTGGTGATCGATGGTCGGCATGGACTCGCTGGGCCGAAGGGCCTGTTTCCATGCTGTTTCGCTAAAACTAAAACTAAAAACTAAGAGACAACCTCGAGGAAGCATGTCTTGTCTGTCCGGAGTTTGTACGTTCTCCCCGTGACCTGCTCGGGTTTTCTCCGAGATCTTCAGTTTCCTCCCGCGCTCCAAAGATGTTCAGGTTTGTAGGTTCATTGGCTTGGTGTAAATGCAAATTGTCCCGAGTGTGTGTAGGATAATGTTAGTGTGCGGGGATCGCTGGTCGGTGCGGACTCGGTGGGCCGAAGGGCCTGTTTCCGTGCAGTTCCCCAGTGTGAAAATAGACACAAAATGCTGGAGTAACTTCAGCGGGACAGGCAGCCTAGCCTCTCTGGAGAGTAGGAAGGGGTAACGTTTCAGGGCCGAGACCCTTCTTCACCCTAGTTGGTGTTATTGGGACGACAGATGGCACAATGGGCTAAGTGTTCGGCTGGCAACCGGAAGGTAGCTGGTTCGAATCCCGCTTGGAGTGCATACTGTCGTTGTGTCCTTGGGCAAGACACTTCACCCACCTTTGCCTGTGTGTGTCCTTGGGCAAGACACTTCACCCACCTTTGCCTGTGTGTGTGGATGTAATTATGTGAAGCACTTTGGGGTCAATGCAAGTTGACTAAAAATGTGCTACATAAATATATTGTGTGGGGGAATGCTGGTCGACACTTAGTCGATGGGCCGAAGGGCCTGCTTCCACGCCGTTTGTCTCCAAACTAAACTCAACCATCCCCCACGATTCCCCACTGCCAACGAGTCTCTCTTCCAGAGTCCCTGGCTATTTATACATACAAGCATATCTTTCCTATGTTTGAAAGGGTCACCTCAATGGTCAGCACTCCTCGTTCTTGGCTGCCACACATGCAGACACAGTTGTTTGTGATGCGGACGGACATTGTGTGGGGAACTGGCCGCCTCCCAGGGACAACAATAGAGCAGCAACTTGCCAAGACCCAGGGAGGCTGTCGACTGGGGCTTCACGCTGGCTCAGCGGTAGAGTTGCTGCCTCACAGCGCCAGAGGCCCGGCTTCGATCCCGACTACGGGTGCTGTCTGTACGGAGTTTGTACCTTCTCCCCGTGACCCGTGTACAAGTTGTTCCCCCGGTTCTCCGGTTTCCTCCCACACTCCAAAGACGTACAGGTTGGTAGGTTAATTGGCTTGGGATAAGTTTAAATTGTCCCTAGTGCATGTAGGCAATAAACAATAGACAATAGACAATAGGTGCAGGAGTAGGCCATTCGGCCCTTCGAACCAGCACCAGCCATTCAATGTGATCATGTCAGATCATCCCCACTCAGTACCCCGTTCCTGCCTTCTCCCCATATCCCCTGACTCCGCTATCTTTAAGAGCTCTATCTAACTCTCTCTTGAAAGCATCCAGAGAATTGGCCTCCACCGCCCTCTGAGGCAGAGAATTCTACAGACTCACAACTCTCTGTGTGAAAAAGTTTTTCTTCATCTCCGTTCTAAATGGCTAACCCCTTATTCTTAAACTGTGGCCCCTGGTTCTGGACTCCCCCAACATCGGGAACATGTTTCCTGCCTCTAGCGTGTCCAAACACTTAATAATCTTAAATGTTACAAAATTCTTAAGGGGTTGGACAGGCTAGATGCAGGAAGTTTGTTTCCGATGTTGGGGGAACAAGGGGTCACAGTTTAAGGATAAGGGGGAAATCTTTTAGGACTGAGATGAGAAAAACATTTTTTACACAGAGAGTGGTGAATCTCTGGAATTCTCTGCCACAGAATGTAGTTGAGGCCAGATCATTGGCTATATTTAAGAGGGAGTTAGATGTGGCTAAAGGGATCAGGGGTATGGAGAGAAAGCAGGTACAGGATACCGAGTTGGATGATCAGCCATGATCATATTGAATGGCGGTGCAGGCTCGTAGGGCCGAATGGCCTACTCCTATTTTCTATGTTTCTATGTTTCTATGTTTCATTAGGGGTAAAGTGTGGGGATTGCTGGTCGGCACGGACTCGGTGGGCCAAAGGCCCTGGTTCCGCGCTCAATCTCTAAACTAAAGACTCAGTCCGTAGCTGCTTCATATCAGCCAGATTTATCCCACAGAATGTGCAGAAAGGAAGATGGGAGTTTGTGAAAGGAGGGACAGAAGGAAGATTAGACCTTTATCTGAACTGTGGCGGATTGGGCGGCACGATGGCGCAGCGGTGGAGTTGCTGCCTCACAGCGCCAGAGACGTTAGATTTGGTGGTGTTCAAGATCCAAGATGGCGCTGTTGCCAGGGCGACTCTTTGCCCGCTGATCCCTGTCGTGGATCTGCTATCTTTCATTACAATCGCTCCATTCTTTTTCACCTTTATTTCAACAGCAGATTGTGGACGGCTCGATGGTAATCATGTTTTGTCTTTCTGCTGACTGGTTAGCACGCAACAAAAGCTTTCCACTGTACCTCGGTACACGTGACAATTAACAATAAATGGGTGGGGGGGGGGGGGGGGGCATGGTGGTGCAGTGGTAAAGTTGCTGCCTCACAGCGCCCGAGACCCAGGTTCGATCCTGACCGTGGGCGCTGTCTGTGCGGAGTTTGTACGTTCTCCCCGTGACCTGCGTGGGTTTTCTCCGAGACCTTCGGTTTCCTCCCGCACTCCAAAGACGTACAGGATTGTAGGGTAATCGTAAATTGTCCCGAATGCGTGTAGGATAATGTTAATGTGCGGACTCGTTGGGCCGAAGGGCCCGTTTCCGTGCTGTATCTCTACACTAAGAAGAAACCAATCTGTTAAGCTGGAGTTACTCAGCAGGACAGGCAGGCAGCATCTCTGGAGAGAAGGAACGGGTGACGTTTCGGGTCGAGACCCTTCTTCAGACTATCTTCATGTTTATCTTCGGTTTAAACCAGCATCTGCAGTTCCTTCTTACACGCTAATCTGTTCAGGAGTACATGTTGCGTTTTCTATTTTAACGTAGGCTAGTTATCACTCAGCAAGCTCTCACAAGCCCAATTATTTCAGTCTTTAGTGATACAGCGCAGAAACAGGCCCTTCGGCCCTTCGAGTCCACTCCGACCATCCTGTACACTAGCTCCATCCTACACAATAGGGAAGCTTTACAATTTTACCAAAGCCAATTAACTTACAACGTCTTTGGAGTGTGGAAGGAAACCAGAGATCCCTGAGAAAACCCACTCAGTTTGTACAAACCTGTATGTGTTTGTAGGTAGATTGGTTACCTCTATTTTTTTTTTTTTTTTAATATAAATTTATTCAATTATTAAAAAATAATATTACACTACAATAAAACAAGCCAGAACCCACCACCATAATACAATACAAACATGTAATAAACTACTATACAACTATGATACAATCCTTACGCCCCTGTCCCACTTAGGAAACCTGAACGGAAACCTCTGGAGACGCCCCACCCAAGGTTTATGTGCGGTTCCCGGAGGTTTTTGTCAGTCTCCCTACCTGCTTCCACTACCTGCAACCTCCGGCAACCACCTGCAACCTCCGGGAACCGCACGGAAACCTTGGGTGGGGCGCAAAGTCTCCAGAGGTTTCCGTTCAGGTTTCCTAAGTGGGACAGGGGCATAAAACTAAACCCAACTAAGTATTGATGGTACACAAAATTGCTGGGGAAACTCAGCGGGTGCAGCAGCATCTATGGAGCGAAGGAAATAGGCGACGTTTCGGGCCGAAACCCTTCTTCAGACTGATGGGGGGTGGGGGGGAAGAAGAAGGAAAAGGGGAGGAGGAGGAGGAGCCCGAGGGTGGGCGGATGGGAGGGTGGGAGGAGACAGCTAGAGGGTTAAGGAAGGGGAGGAAACAGCAAGGGCTAGCAAAATTGGGAGAATTCAATGTTAATGCCATGAGGGCGCAAGGACCCCAGACGGAATATGAGGTGCTGTTCCTCCAATTTCCGCTGTTGCTCACTCTGGCAATGGAGGAGACCCAGGACAGAGAGGTCGGATTGGGAATGGGAGGGGGAGTTGAAGTGCTGAGCCACCGGGAGTTCAGGTAGGTTATTGCGGACTGAGCGGAGGTGTTCGGCGAAACGATCGCCCAACCTACGCTTAGTCTACGATTGATGCCTCATACCTCATATATCGCTTCGGCAGCTTACAACCAAGCTGCATGAATATTGATTTCTCTAACTACAAGTAACCCTTGCATCCCCTCTCTCCCATCCCCTCTCTCCCATCCTAGTCTGCTTTTAGTTTACTTTAGACCCACCTCCAGTTTAAATTCCATTTGGAATATTTTGGAGGACCAGGAAACCAAGAGATATCTGCACGGACCGACCAGCGATCCACTAGTCACAATTTTTTTTAACATTTACCAAGCCAATGAACCTACAAACCTGTACGTCTTTGGAGTGTGGGAGGAAACCGAAGATCTCGGAGAAAACCCACGCAGGTCACGGGGAGAAGGTACAAACTCCGTACAGACGGTGCTATCGAACCCGGGACTCCGGTGCTGCATTCGCTTTAAGGCAGCAACTCTACCATCGCACCACTGTGACCGCCCGTCTTGGCGGTCCTCTTGCTCATTTCACTGTGTGCATCACTTTGTTTGCCCCCAGCGAACAACGGACCATTGTGGGCTCCACCGGTCCTGAGTCATCGGTGCCGGCTCTGATTTGTTCTGCGCCTTCCCACACCTCTAGATTCACCCCTCCCCCGGCACTCAGTCTGATGGAGGGTCTCGACCCGAAACGTCACCAATTCCTTCTCTCCCGTGACGCTGCCTGGCCCGCTGAGTTACTCCAGCACTTTGTGACTATCTTCGAAGTATTCTTGGTGCTGTTAAAATGCAAGAACATTAGCAGCTGCACTCCAAAGCTTCCACAAACTACAATGTGATAAATGGCCAGATGTCTATATTAGTGAAGTTGATTGAGAGATAATTTCCAGGAATAACTCAGTTGCTCATCCCTGAAGCAGCGCCTCGGGATCATTTGGGTTTCCAAGATAGAACAGAGATTTCTAATAGAAATGTGTTTAAAGTCATCGTTGAGTATCGTGAATCGTTTGTTCCTCATTCAAGAGCAGGACAAGCCCACGCAGATGTTAGGGCCACAGTTACATAGCAGTTAAATCACCACATCCTAGGAGTCAATATCATATAACCATATAACCATATAACAATTACAGCACGGAAACAGGCCATCTCGGCCCTACAAGTCCGTGCCGAACAACTTTTTTCCCTTAGTCCCACCTGCCTGCACTCATACCATAACCCTCCATTCCCTTCTCATCCATATGCCTATCCAATTTATTTTTAAATGATACCAACGAACCTGCCGCCACCACTTCCACTGGAAGCTCATTCCACACCGCTACCACTCTCTGAGTAAAGAAGTTCCCCCTCATGTTACCCCTAAACTTCTGTCCCTTAATTCTGAAGTCATGTCCTCTTGTTTGAATCTTCCCTATTCTCAAAGGGAAAAGCTTGATCACCAACAACTTCTCCTGGACCACCCATGTTGAAGCAACGACCATGAAAGTACACCAATGCCTCCACTTCCTCAGAAGGCTTAGGAAGTTCGGCATGTCCCCCCTACAACTCTCACCAACTTCTACAGATGCGCCGTAGAAAGCATTTCATCGGGATGCATCACAGCACGGTTTGGGAACAGCTTCATCCAAGACCGCAAGAGATTGCAGCAAATTGTGGACGCAGCCCAGACCGTCACACAAAATCCATCCTCCCTTCCATTGACTCCATTTATACCTCACGCTGCCTCGGCAAGGCCAGCAGCATAATCAAGGACCAGTCGCACTCCTGTCACTCCCTCTTCTCCCCCTCTTCCATCGGGCAAAAAGTATAGAAATGTGAAAACGCACACCTCCAGATTCAGGGACAGTTTCTTCCCAGCTGTTATCAGGCAACTGAACCATCCTATCAACAACTGGAGAACAGTCCTGAGCTACTATCTACCTCATTGGAGACCCTCGGACTATCTTTAATCGGACATAACTTTATCTTGTTCTAAACATTATTCCCTCCATCATGTATCTGTACACTGTGTATGGCTCGGATAGTAACCATGCATTGGCTTTCCGCTGACTGGTTAATACGCAATAAAAGCTTTTTACTGTACCTTGGTACACGTGACTATAAACTAAACCAAATTTTATTTTAGGATCTCATTCTCACTCTGATTTCCGTCTGATGAAGGGTCTCGACCCGAAACATCATCTATTCCTTTTCTCCAGAGATGGTGCCTATTGATACATATAAGATTATTAAGGGTTTGGACACACTAGAGGCAGGAAATATGTTCCCAATGTTGGGGGAATCCGGAACCAGGGGCCACAGTTTAAGAATAAGGGGTAAGCCATTTAGAATGGAGTTGAGGAAAAAACGTTTTCACACAGAGAGTGGTGAGTGTGTGGAATTCTTTGCCTTAGAGGGCAGTGGAGGCTGGTTCTCTGGATGCTTTCAAGAGAGAGTGAAAGCCCTGTCCCATGGTACAAGTTCATTCAAAGAGTTCTCCCGAGTTTGCCCTGATTCGAACTCGGAGATTTACGGTAATGGCCACTCGTTGGTACTCGGGGCTCTCGTGGACATTTTTCAATATGTTGAAAAATCTTCACGAGTCTTCCCGAGCTTACCTGCCGTTAGCGAGTCTTCCCGAGTACCTGCCGTTAGCGTTACGAGCCGCTAAGAGACGTCCCCGAGCTCCGACGTACCCGCTACATTCATTCTCCGTGCTTACCACGAGTTTGATTTTTTTTTAACTCGGGACAGCTCTTGGAATGAACTCGTACCGTGGGGCAGGGCTATTAGATAGAGCTCTTAGGGATAGTGAATTTAAGGGATATGGAGAGAAGGCAGGAACGGGGTAAACGGGGTACTGATTGGGGATGATCAGCCATGATCACATTGAATGGCGGTGCTGGCTCGAAGGGCCGAATAGCCTCCTCCTGCACCTATTGTCTATTGCTTGTCCCGCTGAGTTATTCCAGCATTTTGCGTCTATATTCGGTGTTAACCAGCATCTGCAGTTCCTTCTGAAATATCTTTTTTTTAGGATGGTTTGATCTAAGTCCAAATTGCTGGTTTTTGGTAAATAATGTTTAATGGAACACAGTGGAAGATAACCATCAGGGAGAAACGTCAGTTGTGGTCAACATTCATCAAGCCCTCTGTCTAAAGTTGTGTCCATCAGCACGTAACTCAGCTATTTGTTCAAGGGATATTATGCCTGGATCAAAGTCCTGTTTACTTGACGGTTTGCCGTTGATATCATTGATGTGGGGAGGATGTTTCCACTAGTGGGAGAGTCTAGCACCGGAAGTCACAGCCTCAGAATTAAAGGACGTTCCTTTAGGAAGGAGATGAGGAGGAAATTCTTTAGTCAGAGGGTGGTGGATCTGTGGAATTCATTGCCACAGAAGGCTGTGGAGGCCTAAGTCGGTGGATATTTTTGAGGCAGAGGTAGATAGATTCTTGATTAGTACGGGTGTCAGGGGTTATGGGGAGAAGGCACGAGAATGGGGTTAGGAGGGAGAGATAGATCAGCCATGATTGAATGACGGAGTAGACTTGATGGGCCGAATGGCCGAATTGGACACGCTAGAGGCAGGAAACATGTTCCCGATGTTGGGGGAGTCCAGAACCAGGGGCCACAGTTTAAGAATAAGGGGTAAGCCATTTAGAACATGGACGAGGAAACACTTTTTCTCACAGACAGTGGTGAGTCTGTGGAATTCTCTGCCTCAGAGGGCGGTGGAGGCAGGTTCTCTGGATGCTTTCAAGAGAGAGTTAGATAGGGCTCTTAAAAATAGCGGAGTCAGGGGATATGGGGAGAAGGCAGGAACGGGGTACTGATTGGGGATGATCAGCCATGATCACATTGAATGGTGGTGCTGGTTCGAAGGGCCGAATGGCTTAAAACTGCACCTATTGTCTATTGTCTATTGTCTATTGAATGGCCCAATTCTGCTCTTATCACTAAAGACCTTATGACCGTATTCGTGCCTCTTGAAGCTTCTCACAATCAGGGCAACAAAAACAACGTTGGCGTCAGATTAGAAAAATATAGATTTTCACAAGATAGGGCGGCACTGTGGAGCAGCAGTAGAGTTGCTGCCTCACAGCTCCAGAGACCCGGGTTTGAACATGACTACGGGTGGTGAGGGTGGTTCAGTTGCCTGATAACAGCTGGGAAGAAACTGTCCCTGAATCTGGAGGTGTGTGTCTTCGCACTTCCGTCCCTCTTGCCCGATGGGAGAGGGGGAGCAGAGGGAGTGGCCGGGGTGCGACTGGTCCTTGATTATGCTGCTGGCCTTGCCGAGGCAGCGCGGGGTGTGGATGGAGTCGACGGCAGGGGAAGGTACCCGAAAAGGTCACCTGTTCCTCCTCTCCAGAGATGCTGCCCCCTGAGCCGCTGAGTTACTCCAGCAATTTTGTGTCCCGAGTCTGGTGGTGCGCGCTTTCAAGATTCCGTACGGTCGGCTGGGCGGGAGCGGGGAGAGAATGGAATGACAGGGGTGGGACGAGGAAAGACTGTGAGAGAAAAACAAATCCAGTTGAGGGGAGAAGTCACAGGACATCCCCATCATGTGCACAGATACATCCTGCCTGCGTTTGCCCGATGTGTACTTTGGCTGGGGCTGCTTGCTAAACATCTCCCCAGCCTTTCATGTTGTACTTCCTTCCCCCCACTCCTTTAACACAACACCATCTGCTGCACATGTTTAACCACTGATTATGGATATACAAATCATGGATCTGTAGGAAGGAACCGCAGGTGCTGGTTCACTCCGACCATAGACGCAAAAATGCTGGAGTAACTCGGCGGGTTAGGCAGCACCTCTGGAGAGAAGGAATGGGTGACTTTTCTTCAGATTGAGAGTCTGGGGAGAGATATGAAAAGGTAGAAGAAATGAATTTGAGATATGAGTTACAGAGATAGGTTGAATAAGTTAGGTCTTTATTCTCTGGAGCGCAGAAGGTTAAGGGGGGACTTGATAGAGGTCTTTAAAATGATGAGAGGGATAGACAGAGTTGATGTGATCAAGCTTTTCCCTTTGAGAATAGGGAAGATTCAAACAAGAGGACATGACTTCAGAATTAAGGGACAGAAGTTTAGGGGTAACATGAGGGGTAACTTCTTTACTCAGAGAGTGGTAGCGGTGTGGAATGAGCTTCCAGTGGAAGTGGTGGCGGCAGGTTCGTTGGTATCATTTAAGAATAAATTGGATAGGCATATGGATGAGAAGGGAATGGAGGGTTATGGTATGAGTGCAGGCAGGTGGGACTAAGGGAAAAAAATTGTTCGGCACGGACTTGTAGGGCCGAGATGGCCTGTTTCCGTGCTGTAATTGTTATATGGTTATATGTTATATGCAAAAGGACAAATCAAAGCCAGCAACGATGATCAATGAATGGTGGAGTCCACAATGGTCCATTGTTGGCTGTGGGGAGTTATACCGACGGTGAAACTCAGCAGGACAATAGTCATCATTATGGATGGTGTGTGGCACACTCGTGCTGAATGAAATGGGGGCGGTGTGTTTGATAAAGGGCCCCACCTCGATAAGGGCGGCACGGTGGCGCAGTGGCAGAGTTGCTGCATCACAGCGCCAGAGACCCGGGTTCGATCCTGACTACCGGTGCTGTCGGTACGGAGTTTGTACGTTCTCCCCGTGACCTGTCTGGGTTTTTCTCTGAGATCTTCAATTTCCTCCCACACTCCAATGACGTACAGGTTTGCAGGTTCATTGACTTGGTGTAAATGTAAAATTGTAACTAATGTGTGTAGGGTAGTGTTAGTGTGCGGGGATCGCTGGACGGAGTGGACACGATGGGCCGAAGGGCCTGTTTCTGCGCTCTATCTCTGAACTAAACGAAGCTAAACCTTGTTTGCCGGCCTTCCACAGCTTCTGAGGGCCTCACGTACCAACGTATCAGGAAAGTAGAGGTGGGGCAGAAGTCACAGGGCCGCTCCCATCTCTGTCCAGTGCCCACATCTGGCACAGGGCCACCCACTGCCATCTCCTGGCTTTGGCTAAGACCATACCCGAGTTGGGTTGGGTTGGGTTGGGTTGGGGTTGGGGTTGGGGTTGGGGTTGGGGTTGGGTTGGGGTTGGGTTGGGTTGAGGTTGGGTTGGGTTGAGGTTGGGTTGGGTTGAGGTTGGGTTGGGTTGAGGTTGGGTTGGGTTGGGGTTGAGTTGAGGTTGGGTTGGGTTGGTTTGGGTTGAGTTGGGTTGGGTTGGGTTGAGTTGGGTTGGGTTGGGTTGGGTTGGGGTTGGGGTTGAGTTGAGTTGGGTTGGGTTTGGTTTGTTTTGGTTCAGTTTGCTTCAATTATCTGCAGTTTAGTATGTTGTCACATGTACCGAGGTACAGTGAAAAGCTTTTGTTGCGTGCTAACCAGTCAGCGGAAAGACGATACATGGTTACAATCGAGCTATTCACAGTGTACAGATACATGATATGTGAATAACGTTTAGTGCAAGGCAAAGCCAGCAAAGTCCAATCAAAGATAGTCCTAGGGTCACCAATGAGGTAGATAGTAGTTCAGGACTGCTCTCTGGTTGTGGCAGGATGGTTCAGTTGCCTGATAACAGCCGGGAAGAAACTGTCCCTGAATCTGGAGGTGTGCGTTTTCACACTTCTGTACCTTTTCCCAATGGGAGAGGGGAGAAGAGGGAGTGGCCAGGGTGCGACTGGTCTTTGATTGTGCTGCTGGCCTTGCCGAGGCAGCGTGAGGTGTAGATGGAGTCAATGGAAGGGACTTGATGGGCAACCCATGATATTGAGCACAGTTGTTGTTTAATTGAACTGCAGTTGAATATTTTCACTGATGATATACACAAAATGCTGGAGTAACTCAACAGGTCCGGCAGATGGAGAAAAGGAATAGGTGACCTTTCGGGTCGAGTCTGATGAAAGGTCTCGACCCGAAATGTCACATATACAGTTATTGTCTAGTTTAGTTTAGTTTCGAGATACAGCGTGGAAACAAGCCCGTCGGCCCACCGATTCCGTGCCGACCAATAATCCCCGCACACCAACACTATCCTACACACACTAGGGACAATTTACCGTCTTTGCCGAGACCATTTGACTTACAAACTTGCACGTCCTTAGAGTGCGGGAGGAAACCGGGGCACCCGGAGAAAACCCGTGGGTCCTCGAGGAGAACGTGTAAACTCCTTACAGACAGCAACCGTTGTCAGGATCAAGCCCGGGTCTCTGGCGCTGTGAGGCAGCAACTCTACCGCTGCGCCACCGTGGCGCCCTCAATATTGCTGCTCTATTGAAAAAAATGGTTTCAGAAAGAGTTAAATTAGCTGAAGTGATTAAGTAGCAGCTGAACCACACACATGGAAAGAAAATCAAGGTTTTATATCGAATTTAGCACGTTAGATTCAGCCACCTGCCATTCAACCATACAATTTTCGACGTACATTACCTCAATAAGGTTACTTAGAATTCCCAAAGAAAGGCTCTCTGACACTGTGGATGGTTCACCTTGCCCATTATGCCCTTGAAAATGAACACACACTGAACACAAAATGAAAGATTCACGGCTATCGTTCATAATAGGTAAAAGTACACAGCTTTGAAACATATTGGTCGCGCAAGATGTGTTAGCCCATTCGACAAAATGATTCTGTGCCAGGGCCAAAGAATTCAATGTAAGGACCTGCATCCTTGAGAGTGGGAACATCAGGATGAGATTTAATTAATGGGTTTCAAAAGAGCAAAGGATTTGCCAGGTTTTTTTTTCCTCTGTTGAGGTGGGAGTCCAGTACAAGTGGGGCCCAGCCTCAATGTCCAAACACTGGCACGGTGGCGCAGCGGTAGAGTTGCTGCCTCGCAGCGCCGGAGACCCGGGTTTGATCCCGACTACGGGTGCTGTCCGTACGGAGTTTGTACGTTCTCCCCGTGACCTGCGTGGGTTTTCTCCGAGAACTTCGGTTTCCTCCCACACTCCAAAGACGTGCAAGTTTGTAGGTTAATTGTTACAACCTGTTACTTGTTGTAACTACAAATTATTACTTTCAAAATGCTTAAGGGGTTGGACAGGCTAGATGCAGGAAGATTGTTCCCGATGTTGGGGAAGTCCAGAACAAGGGGTCACAGTTTAAGGATAAAGGGGAAATCTTTTAGGACCGAGATGAGAAAAACATTTTTCACACAGAGAGTGGTGAATCTGTGGAACTCTCTGCCACAGAAGGTAGTTGAGGCCAGTTCATTGGCTATATTTAAGAGGGAGTTAGATGTGGCCCTTGTGGCTAAAGGGATCAGGGGGTATGGAGAGAAGGCAGGTACAGGATACTGAGTTGGATGATAAGCCATGATCACATTGAGTGGCGGTGCAGGCTCGAAGGGCCGAATGACCTACTCCTGCACCTATTTTCTATGTTTCTATGTTTCTATGTAATTGTCTTGGTATACATGTAAAATTGTCCCTAGTGTGTGTAGGATAGTGTTAGCGTGAGGGGATCGCTGGTCAGTATGGACTCGGTGGGCCGAAGGGCCTGTTTCCGTGCTGTATCTCTAAACTAAACTAAACTAAACTAAACTAAACTAAACTAAACTAAACTAAACTAAACTAAACTAAACTAAACTAAACTAAACTAAACTAAACTAAACTAAACTAAACTAAACAAGGCCTTCAAGGGAAGGTTTCAAACCAGTGCATGAAGGAGAGTGAAAACATAGAAATCTCTCCCTCAAAAAGTTCCTGTTTTTAATGTAATATTTCTAGGAATTTAAATTTAATAAAGGAGATATGTGGGGCAATTTCTTTTACACAGAGGTTGCTGAGTAAGCAGGTGGCGCAGCGGTAGGGTTGTTGCCTTACAGCGCAAGAGACCCAGGTTCGATCCTGGCTACGGGTGCTGTCTGTACGGAATTTGTACCTTCTCCCCGTGACCTGCGTGGGTTTTCTCCGTGTGCTCCGGATTCCTCCCACACTCCAAAGACCTGCAGGTTTGTAGGTTAATTGGCTTTCATAAAGTGTAAATTGTCCCTAGTAACGAGTACCTGGAACGCGCTGCCAGGGGTGGTGGTTCAGGCAGATATACGATAGTGGCGTGCATGGGATGTTTGGACAGGCACGTGGATATGCAGTGAATGGATGGAATACGGACCCTAGGTAGAACTTCACGCCGCCTCGGCAAGGCCAGCAGAGTCTGAAGAAGGGTTTCGGCCCGAAACGTTGCCTATTTCCTTCGCTCCATAGACGCTGCTGCACCCGCTGAGTTTCTCCAACATTTTTGTGTACCTAGCATAATCACAGTGTAGTCTCACCCCGGTCACTCCCTCTTCTCCCCTCTCCCATCAGGCATCTCCCATCAAGTATATAAACGCACACCTCCAGATTCAGGGACACTTCCTTGCACAGCTGTTATCAAGCTGTATTGCGTACAGTTTTGGTCTCCTAATCTGAGGAAGGACATTCTTGCCATAGAGGGAGTACAGAGAAGGTTCACCAGACTGATTCCTGGGATGTCAGGACTTTCATATGAAGAAAGACTGGATAGGCTCGACTTGTACTCGCTAGAATTTAGAAGATTGAGGGGGGATCTTATAGAAACTTACAAAATTTTTAAGGGGTTGGACAGGCTAGATGCAGGAAGATTGTTCCCGATGTTGGGGAAGTCCAGAACAAGGGGTCACAGTTTAAGGATAAGGGGGAAATCTTTTAGGGCTGAGATGAGAAAAACATTTTTTACACAGAGAGTGGTGAATCTCTGGAATTCTCTGCCACAGAAGGTAGTTGAGGCCAGTTCATTGGCTATATTTAAGAGGGAGTTAGATGTGGCCCTTGTGGCTAAAGGTATCAGAGGGTATGGAGAGAAGGCAGGTACAGGATACTGAGTTGGATGATCAACCATGATCATATTGAATGGCGGTGCAGGCTCGAAGGGCCGAATGGCCTACTCCTGCACCTATTTTCTATGTTTCTATGTTTCTAAGTAAACTGAACCATTCTCTCACCAGATGGAGAGCTGTCCTGACCTCCTATCCACCTCGTTGGAAAACATTGAATCATCTTTAATCGGACTTTATCTTCAACTAACCATTATACCCTTTATCCTGTGGACGACCTGATTGTAATCATGTGTCGTTTTTTTTGCTGACTGGACAAAAAAGCTTTCACTGTACTGTGGTGCCTGTGATCGTAATAAACTAAACTGGATTAGCCACAAAATGCTGGAGTAACTCAGCGGGACGGGCAGCATCTATGGAGCGAAGGAATAGGTGACGTTTCGGGTGACCCGAAACGTCACCTATTCCTTCGCTCCATAGATGCTGCCTCACCCGCTGAGTTTCTCCAGCATTTTTGTCTACCTAAAAATAGTTTAGTTTAAACATAGAAACATAGAAAATAGGTGCAGGAGTAGGCCATTTGGCCCTTCGATCCTGCGCCGCCATTCAATATGATCATGGCTGATCATCCAACTCAGTATCCTGTACCTGCCTTCTCTCCATACCCCCTGATCCCTTTAGCCACAAGGGCCACATCTAACTCCCTCTTAAATATAGTCAATGAACTGGCCTCAACTACCTTCTGTGGTAGAGAATTCCACAGATATTTAGTTTATTGTCACGTGTACCGAGGTACAGTGAAGAGCTTTTATTGCGTGCTAACAAGTCAGCGGAAAGACTATACATGATTACAATCGAGCCGTCCACAGTGTACAGATACATGATAGAGGGAATAATGTTTAGAGCAAGGTAAGCTTATGTCCGATTAAAGATAGTCCGAGGGTCTCCAGTGAGGTAGGTAGTAGCTCAGGACAGTTCTCTAGTTGTTGTTCGCCAGTTGACTCAGATTTGGGGTCTCGGCCCGAAACGTCACCCATTCCTTCTCTCCAGAGATGCTGCCTCTCCCACTGAGTTACTCCAGCATTTCGTGTCTATCTTCGGTTTAAACAAGCCTCCGCGGTTACTCCCTAAACTGGATTTAAGAATAAGGTGTAGGCCATTTAGAACTGAGATGAGGAAAATCTTTTTCACCCAGAGAGTTGTGAATCTGTTGAATTCTCTGCCTCAGAAGGCAGTGGAGGCCAATTCTCTGGATGCTTTCAAGAGAGGGTTAGATAGGGCTCTTAAACACAGCGGAGTCAAGGGATATGGGGAGAAGGCAGGAACGGGGTAATGATTGTGGATGATCAGCCATGATCACATTGAATGGCGGTGCTGGCTCGAAGGGCCGAATGGCCTACTCCTGCACCTGTTGTCTATTGTCTATTGGGTTAGTGGTGGTCTTGGCATCAAGTTTGGTGCAAAGAAATAGAATAGAGGGGAGGCCATTTAAGACTGAGGTGAGAAAAAACGTTTTCACCCAGAGAGTTGTGAATTTGTGGAATTCCCTGTCACAGAGGGCAGTGGAGGCCAAGTCACTGGATGGATTTAAGAGAGAGTTAGATAGAGCTCTAGGGGCTAGTGGACTCAAGGGATATGGGGAGAAGGCAGGCACGGGTTATTGATAGGGGACGATCAGCCATGATCACAATGAATGGCGGTGCTGGCTCGAAGGGCCGAACGGCCTCCTCCCGCACCTATTTTCTATGTTTCTATGCTTCTAACATGGTAAGGCAGCAAGGTCATGGTGTATCCTCGTTTAAGTTCTCTCTTCCCAGTGTTGGCCTTGCCGAGGGGGTCATTCTGTTTTTGCTCTCCACCACAGATGATGACGAGTGCCAGAATGCCACTCTGACCTGCGGGCAGAATGCGACCTGCACCAACACCTTCGGGAGTTACTACTGCACCTGCGTCCAGGGCTACCAGTCGTCGCATGGGAAGCAGGTGTTCACCCCCAACGACGGGACCACCTGCCATGGTAAGGACGGCTCGGGCTCCGCTTCTTTGGAGCAAGGAACTGCACATGGGACATGTTGGCCGGTGTGGGCAAGTTGGGCCGAAGGGCCTGTTTCAACGCTGGATCACTCTGTGACTCTATGCCTCTGAACAGCACGGAGACAGTGAGAGTGAAGGAAGTCTTGAAGAGAGCGGTCCCTGTTGAAGACTGGTTGGGGCAGGGAGGGGTAGATGTGACTGGTGGAGGGGTCCCATTGCAGTTGGCGAAACTGGATGCGAACATTAGCGAGATGAAAGGGGATGAGAGAGAATGTCTGTCATGTTCATCAGGTCATGTGATAGGAGCAGAATTAGGCCATTCAGCCCATCAATACTCTGCCACTAAATCATGGAGGAGAGATAGATCAGCCATAGAAACATAGAAACATAGAAAATAGGTGCAGGAGTAGGCTATTCGGCCCTTCGATGTAGGCTCAAAGGGCCGAATGGCCTACTCCTGCACCTATTTTCTATGTTTCTATGTTTCTATGTTTCTATGGCTGATCTATCTCTCCTTCTTAACCCCATTCTCCAGCCTTCTCCCCATAACCCCTGACACCCGTACTAATCAAGAATATATCTGTCAATGCCTTAAAAATATAATTGACGTGGCCTCCACAGCCGTCTGTGGCGAGCATCTCCTTCTTGGGGCGTATGGTGTGCACAGCCTAAAGTTGTAGGACAACTTGTTCTATTTGATCTAATTTGATTGTGCACGCCAGGTTGATTGCATTCATCGAAACAGGGCAGACAGGTTTAATAACTGCGAAAAAATTAATATTTACATTTTGGAAAAAAAACAGCAACCCCCACAATTAAAATGTGGATTACGGAAATGCATTTGGAAAAAATAAGATTTGTCTTAAGTGACAAACAAGAACTATTTTTTTTTTTTTTTAATATGGTCTCCGTTTATTGAATTTTTAAAAAAGTAAACTGGTTTAACACAAAATTAAAATCAAAACTAGAGTTTGGGGTTGGATGAACAACTATTCTCAATGTCTCCTGGTTCTTTCTCCTTAATCTTTATATTTGTAATCTCCTTTCTTTCTTTCTATTAGTTTATAGTTTATCTTATCTCTTTCTTTCTTTATTTCTTTACTTGAAAAAAAACTTTAAAAATCGAAGCTATGTAAGAACTCTGTAACCAATTTGGCGTTTATTACTATTTGTACATATGCTTTTAATAAAAATATTTTAATTAAAAAAAAAAAAAAAAAAATAGGGCGGACTATGTGAAGGTTGCAATCTCCCACCCCTCTGTGGCAAAGAATTCCACAGATTCACCACCCTCTGACTAAAGAAATTCCTCGCCATCTCCTTGCGAAAAGAACGTCCTTTAATTCTGAGGATGCGGCCTCTATTCCTGCACTCTCCCACTGGTGGAAACATCCTCCCCGCATCCACCTCTATATCTCTCCGGAATCTCTAAGCTAAACTAAGCTAGAAACTGAATTCTCTGTCTGCATATTGGTTCCATTTCCTACCTGAGTCACCGGCAGCACTAATGAAACAGAAATTATATTGTAGAAATCCGGGTGAATAAGATTGAATCCCATTGTGGTAGTTGGGGAATTAAAAATCAATAAAAATTAAACATTAGATAACCATAAAACCACAGGCAGTGCCGTTAAGACTCAGTCGGTTCACTAGCACTGGATCAGAAATCTGTCTCTGTCGACTCATAAAAAATATCTTTTAACTACCTGCCCAAATGGCCAGCAAATTACTCAGTCACAACAATAGGAGACACTATAATAAGTATAAAAGTATTAAACGTGACTAAATTATTCCTGACACAAAATGCTGGAAGTATCGAGTGGCTTACAGCGCTTACAGCGCCAGAGACCCGGGTTCAATCCCGACTACGGGCGCTGTCTGTACGGAGTTTGCACGTTCTCCCCGTGACCTGCGTGGGTTTTCTCCGAGATCTTCCGTTTCCTCCCACACTCCAAAGACGTGCAGGTTTGTAGGTTGATTGGCTTGGTAAATGTAAAATTTGTCCCTGGTGTGTGTAGGATAGTGTTGTTGTGCGGGGATCCCCGGTCGGTGTGGGCTCGGTGGGCCGAAGGGCCTTGATCCACGCTGTATCTCTAAACTAAAGTAAACTACACACACTCGGGACAATTTACATTTATACCAAGCCAATTAACCTACAAAACATTTGTGTTTAAGAAGGGACTGCAGAAGCTGGAAAATCGAAGGTACACAAAAATGCTGGAGAAACTCAGCGGGTGCAGCAGCATCTATGGAGCGAAGGAAATAGGCAACGTTTCAGGCCGTCTTCAGACTGATGGAACCTACAAAACATTTTGGAGTGTGGGAGGAAACTCCAAAGACGTACAAGTTTGCAGGTTAATTGGCTTGGTATGAAAAAAAAAAAGCAAATTCTCCCCGGTGTGTGTGGAATAATGTTAATGTGCGGGGATCGCTGGTCGGTGCGGACTCGATGGGCCGAAGGGCCTGTTTCCGCACTGTATCTCTAATCTAAACTAAATTAAAGTGTCCAGCTATTGAACTGGAGACTGCAGATTGCACGGTTGAATTCTGAAACAATTATCCTAATGGATCCTGGCATTGCCAATATTTCCACCAACGTTGTGTCATGGGAACTGTGTTAGCAAGTAAAAGATGTTCGCTGCCTCGAAGGGGACAGCGAGCAAACAAGATAAAACGAGAACTTAAACTTGCTTTAAAGAAAATATTCTCGATGGATGCAATGGCACAGTGCAAATATAAAAAGGCACATGAATGCCAACACACACAAGGGGCGGTGGGTGTATGGAACGAGCTGCCAGAGGAGGTGGTTGAGGCTGGGACTGTCCCAACATTTAAGAAACAGTTAGACAGGTACATGGATAGGGCAGGTTTGGAGGGATATGGGCCAAACACGGGCAGGTGGGACTAGTGTAGCTGGGACATGTTGGCCGGTGTGGGCAAGTTGGGCCTGTTTCCACGCTGTATCACTCCATGACTCTATATCTAACCTACAACCCCCTCTTCTCCCACCTTTTCCCTTTGCTATATTTCTCCCAACCCCCTCCCCTTCGGCCTTGGCTTGACAATTGCCACTTCTTCCATTTGTATCTCACAGATTTTGTCTTTTCATCTCCGGCTTTTGTCCAATTATCTACCTCTCAACCTTCCCTCACCTGTGTCCACCTATCACTCAGCAGGCTTTGTCCCATCCTCTCCTCTCTTCCAGCTTCCCGCCAATCCCACCCCACCATAATCGGTTATTCCTCGCACTAAAGGTTATTCACGTTATTCCCTTTATCATGTATCTGTACTCTGTGAATGGCTCGATTGTCATAAGGCCATAAAGAATAATTGTAGAATTAGGCCATTCGGCCCTTCAAGTTTACTCCGCCATTCAATCATGGCTGATCTATCTCTCCCTCCTAACCCCATTCCCCTGCCTTCTCCCCATAACCTCTGACATCTGTCTCTGCCTTAAAAATATCAACTAAATGGCCTGTCCCATTTGGGCGTCATTTGCGTGTATTTTACGCGGCATCATTTATGCGTCACGATGGTGTGTGGTGACGTAGGCAGTGTCGCGCGCGGAGCCCCAGGATTTTGTGATGTACAAAATCTTCACGCGCAAATGACGCCCAAGTGGAACAGGCCCTTGACTTGGCCACTGCAGCCTTCTGTGGCAAAGAATTCCACAGATTCACCACCCTCTGACAAAATACATTTTCTCCTCGTCTCCTTCCTAAAATAACGTCCTTTGATTTCTGAGACTATGATCTCTAGTTCTAGACTCTCCCACTAGTGGAAACATCCTCTCCACATCCACTCTATCGAAGCCTTTCACTATTCTGTATGTTTCAATGAGGTTCCCCCCTCAGTCTTCCAAATTGTAATCATGTCTTTCCGCTGACTGGTTAGCACGCAGCAAAAGCTTTACACTGTACAGGTGACATTAAATAAATAAAACAAACTAAACTAAACTGAAGAAGGGCCCCCTCCGGAATCGTTGCCTGTCCATGTTCTCCAGAGATGCTGCTTGACCCACTGAGCTGCTCCAGCCTCTTGCGTCTATCTTCAGTGTTCCTTTACTAATACTGAGAGTCACTATCGACACAGTGTTGCTGGGGTGGGAGATTGCAACCTTCACGTGGTCCGCCCTGTTTCGACGAATGCAATCAACCTGGCGTGCGCAATCAAATAAGGTCAAATAACATCAACTTTAAGGGGCCGTCTCACTGTGGCGACCTAATCTGCGAGTTCTGCCGAGCTTCCCCTCGACACATACTCGCAGCACGGTTGACACAAGGTCCTAGGAGGTCTTTGTAACTCTCCTTCATGCTCGAGAGTAGTCCCCGCGTAGTCGAGGCCTCAGCTAGGTCGCGCCGTATTTTTCACCATGCTGAAAAATGCCCGCGAGTAAAAAAAGGTCGCCATGGAAAAAAGCCATACGATTTTTACTCGTAGGTTTAGTCGAAGTAGGTCGTAGTAGGTCGGCATGTTAGTCGTAGGTAATCGAGGGTAGTCGAAGGTAGTTGTAGATAGTCTTCAAAATAATCGAAGGGAGGTTGAAGGAGATCGAAGGAGGTCGTCTTCACTCCCCACTATTCGGTGTACCAATTTTCCCGAAGTTAGTCGTAGCTAGTCTTCAACATAGTCGAAGGAGGTCGAAGGAGGTCTTCTACATGACACTTTTTCAAACTCTTCTAAACTCGCCAATTAGGTCGCCTGCAGTGGGACAGCCCCTTTAGGCTGTGCGCGCCTTACGCAAGAAGAAGGAAAAGAGTCTTGCTCCAATATATTAATGAAGCGGAAACTTTACAGGGTAAAAGTTCCAAGTCAGTAATAAAAATATATTAGATTATACGACAGGTAATTAATTTGCTATCAGTTGTCAAGATGTTGGCGCGGAGCCAGTGGAATGGCCTTGATGTCGGAGATAAAGAGATGGTTGATTATGAAATTAAACTGTACAAATGTTAGCCGGGTGTTTGATTATATTTATCTCCTGCTCCATTTACAGGGATCTCGGTGATGCCCTGCTACTTAATCAGCGACTGCCTGTCCAAGAGGATTAATGACACTTTGCAACAGGTAATATTGGTTGTGCAAGGAGACAAGAGATCAAGATCAAGAAACAAAGGGAGGAAAATATTCCTTCCTCTTTAGTTTCGTTTTTTTTTAGTTCAGTTTGGTTTATTGTCACGAGCACCGGCCGAGATACGTTGAAAAGCTTTTGTTGCGTGCTAACCAGTCAGCAGAAAGACAATACATGATTACAATTGTATAGATACGTGATAAGGGAATAACGTTTAGTACAAGGTAAAGCCAGCTAAGTCCGATCAAAGGATAGTCCAAGGGTCACCAATGAGGTAGATAGTAGTTCAGCGCTGGTCTATACCCCTTTGATGACTCTCAGACTATCCGTGATCGGACCTTGCTGGCTTTACTTTGCACTAAATGTTATTCCCTTATCATGTATCGATTGTAATCATGTATTGTCTTTCTGCTGGTGGTGGGATCCCACTGCAGTTGGTGAAAATGACAAGGGATCATGTGCTGGATGCAAACATTAGTGGGATGGAAGCGGATGAGAGAGAATCTCGTTCATGCTCATAAGTTCATAAGTTCCAGGAGCAGAAATAGGCCACTCGGCCCATCAAGTCTACTCCGCCATTCAATCATGGCTGATCAATCTCGCCCTCCTAACTGCATTCTCCTCCCTTTAGGGAGAAGGCAGGAACGGGGTACTGATTGTGGATGATCAGCCATGATCACATTGAATGACGGTACTGGCTCAAAGGGCTGAATGGCCTACTCCTGCACCAATTTCCTATTGTCTATTTGCCCAGCAACCCCTGACACCCGTACTACTCACTAATCAAGAATCTATCAGTCTCTGCCTTGAAAATATATCCATTAACTTGGCCTCCGCACCCTTCTGTGGCAATGAATCCCACAGATTCACCACCCTCTGGTGAAGAAATTCCTCCTCATCTCCTTCGTAAAGGAACGTCCTTGAATTCTGAGGCTGCGCCCTCTGGTCCTAGACTCTCCCGCTAGTGTGAACGTCCTCTCCGCATCCACTTCATGTCTCTGACTCCGTGCTGTTTTTTTTTTAATGTTATTTTGTAATCTGGTGGCTTTTGACAGCTGAGCAGCTTCAGTGAACCGCAGATGGCCCTGGAGGAGATGGCCAAGAACACCACGGGAGGTCTGACCGCCACCGATCTGCTTCTGTACGTCGAAGTCCTCTCCAAGTCTGCACCGTCACTTAGTGCAATCAACGAGAGCCTACCCAATCCAACCGCAGCTGCCAACGTCACCATCAACGTACGTTATTCCAAATGGACAATATTCTCCCGATGACAAAGGTAGACGCAAAGTGCTAGAGTAACTCAACGGGTCAGGCAGGGTCTCTCGAGGAAAAGGACGGGCAAAATTTCGTGCCGGGACCCTTCTTCTCTTCCAGATATCTCAGGGGTTTGATAGGCATCAGGTTGGATAAAGATGGATAACAGGATTGAAGAGTTGCAAAGGTAGACACAAAATGCTGGAGTTATTCAGTGGGCGACACAGCATCTCTGGAGTAAAGTAGACTCTATGGTCTAATTTGAAGAGTTGTGAATTGTGAAGCCAGAGGAAGGAATTTAGCTTAGTTTTGTTTAGTTTATTGTCACGTGTACCGAGGTACAGTTTGAAGCTTTTGTTGCGTGCTAACCAGTCAGCAGAAAGACAATACATGATTACAATCGAGCAACTTACAGTGTACAGATACATGATAAGGGGATAATGTTTAGTGCAATGTAAAGCCAGCAAAGTCCGATCAAGGATAGTCCGATGGTCACCAATGAGGTAGATAGTAGTTCAGGACTGCTCTCTGGTTGTTGGTAGGATGGTTCAGTTGCCTGATAACAGTTGGGAAGAAACTGTCCCTGAATCTGGAGGTCTTGGGGGAGTGGAGGGGAGAAATCATGTACTCTAGAGATGTTGCCTGACTCGCTGAGTTACTCCAGCACTTTGTGTCTTTTTTCGAGATACAAGGAACTGCTGGAATCTTGCATTGAATAAAAAGTGCTGGAGCCAGACAAGAGTGTTTAGAATTCCATCTTTTTAGTTTAGTTTAGATTAGTTTAGTCTAGTCTGGTTTAGTCTGGTTTAGTTTAGTTTAGTTTAGTTTAGTTTAGTTTAGTTTAGTTTAGTTTAGTTTAGTTTAGTTTAGTTTAGTTTAGTTTAGTTTAGTTTAGTTTAGTTTAGTTTAGAGACCTCAAGAGTTTTTTTTGTAAACCAGCACTTGGATAGGTTGGGTGAGTGGGCAAATGTTTGGCAGATGCAGTATAATGTGGATAAATGTGAGGTTATCCATTTTGGTGGCAAAAACAGGAAAGCAGACTATTATCTAAATGGTGGCCGACTAGGAAAAGGGGAGATGCAGCGAGACCTGGGTGTCATGGTACACCAGTCATTGAAAGTGGGCATGCAGGTGCAGCAGGCAGTGAAGAAAGCGAATGGTATGTTAGCTTTCATAGCAAAAGGATTTGAGTATAGGAGCAGGGAGGTTCTACTGCAGTTGTACAGGGTCTTGGTGAGACCACACCTGGAGTATTGCGTACAGTTTTGGTCTCCAAATCTGAGGAAGGACATTATTGCCATAGAGGGAGTGCAGAGAAGGTTCACCAGACTGATTCCTGGGATGTCAGGACTGTCTAATGAAGAAAGACTGGATAGACTTGGTTTATACTCTCTAGAATTTAGGAGATTGAGAGGGGATCTTATAGAAACTTACAAAATTCTTAAAGGGTTGGACAGGCTAGATGCAGGAAGATTGCTCCCGATGTTGGGGAAGTCCAGGACAAGGGGTCACAGCTTAAGGATAAGGGGGAAATCCTTTAAAACCGAGATGAGAAGAACTTTTTTCACACAGAGAGTGGTGAATCTCTGGAACTCCCTGCCACAGAGGGTAGTCGAGGCCAGTTCATTGGCTATATTTAAGAGGGAGTTAGATGTGGCCCTTGTGGCTAAGGGGATCAGAGGGTATGGAGAGAAGGCAGGTACGGGATACTGAGTTGGATGATCAGCCATGATCATATTGAATGGCGGTGCAGGCTCGAAGGGCCGAATGGCCTACTCCTGCACCTAATTTCTATGTTTCTATATGCAGATCCTCATGAATACAGAATTTTTAATACGTTATGTTCAGGAAGGAACTGCAGATGCTGCTTTAAAACAAAGATAGACACAAATTGCTGGAGTAACTCAGTGGGACAGGCAACATCTCTGGAGAGAAGGAATGGGTGACATTTCTGGTCGAGACCCTTCTTCAGACTAAGAGGCAGGGTAGAGGGAGACATAGAGATATGGAAGGCTATGGTGTGTGTAAAGGAGTGAAAATGAGAGATCAAAGGGGACGTGGATTAAGGAAAATGTAGAGTGGATCATTGTCGACTGAGGGGAAAGTGACAACGAGGCGAATAGTAGGCAATATTTAATCATAAAAATTATATTACATAAAAATTTAATTATAAAAATAGCAGTCAGGGGATATGGGGAGAAGGCAGGAACAGGGTACTGATTGGGGATGATCAGCCATGATCACAGTGAATGGCGGTGCTGGCTCGAAGGGCCAAATGGCCTATTCCTGCACCTATTGTCTATTGTCTATTGTCTAATCAGGAGGACATTGAAACTAGTAGGAGAAGGAGGATGGGGGAGGTATGGAGAGAGAGGGAAAGCAAGGGCTACTTGAAGTTAGAGAAGTCAATGTTCATACCACTGGGCTGTAAGCTGCCAAAGCGAAATATGAGGTGCTGTTCCTCCATTTTGAGCTGGGCCTCACTCTGACAGTGGAGGAGGCCCAGGACAGAAAGGTCAGTGTGGGAATGGGATAACATGCTATGTTCTGTGTTGAAAGTCCAACTCATTTTTCCCCACACGAACGTTCTAGGCCATTGTGAAAACAGTGAACAATCTTTTAAAGCCGAGCGAGATGGTGGTGTGGAGTGAAATCGCGGAGGACGAGAGGAGGAGAAGTGCCACAAAGTTGCTGCACATGATGGAGACATCAGCCATCAGCATCTCCCAACATTTGAGGAGAACCACGGAGCTGGAGTTCAAAGAGACTGACGTTGGTGAGTTCTGTGTCTTAGTTTCGATACACAGCGCGAAAACAGGCCCTTCGGCCCACCTAGTCCAGCAGTCCCCGCAAACTGAGACACTATCCTGCACCCACACACACTAGGGTCAATTTTACATTTGTACCAAGCCAATTAACCTACAAACCTGTACGTCTTTGGAGTGTGGGAGGAAACCGAAGATCTCGGAGAAAACCCACGCAGGTCACGGGGAGAACGTACAAACCCCGTGCAGACAGCGCCCATGGTCGGGATCGAACCCGGGTCCGCAGTGCCGCAAGCGCTGTAAGGCAGCAACTCTACCGCTGCGCCACCGTGACTGCCCTGAAACTAGTTTTAGTTTTAGCGACACAGCGTGGAAACAGGCCATTTGTCCCACCAAGACCGGGCCGACCAACGATCACCCTGCACACTAGTTCTACGTTATGGACCTGTCCCACTTACGCGACTTTTCGGCGACTGCCGGCACCCGTCATAGTTCGTTGCAGGCCGCCAAAAATTACAACGTTGAAAATCAATTCACAACGGCCAATAAACCCACCAACCCAATAGACACTAGGCAATAGGTGCAGGAGTAGGCCGTTCGGCCCTTCGAGCCAGCACCGCCATTCAATGTAACCATGGATGATCATCCACAATCAGTACCCCGTTCCTGCCTTCTCCCCGTATCTTCTGACTCCGTTATCTTTAAGAGCCCTATCTAGCTCTCTCTTGAAAGTATCTAGAGAACCGGCCTCCACTGCTCTCTGAGGCAGAGAATTCCACACTCACAACTCTCTGTGAGAAAAAATATTTCCTCGTCTCCGTTCTAAATTACTTACCCCTTATTCTTAAACTGTGGCCCCCGGTTCTGGACTCCCCCAACATCTGGATCATGTTTCCTGCTTCTAGCATGTGCAAACCCTTAATAATCTTATATGTTTCAATAAGATACCCTCTCACCTTTCTAAATTCCAGAGTGTACAAGCCCAGCCGCTCCATTCTCTCAGCATTTGACAATCCCGCCATCCCAGGAATTAACTTCGTGAACCTACGCGGCACTCCCTCAATAGCAAAAATGTCCTTCCTCTAATTTGGAGACCAAAAACGGCACACAATACTCCAGGTGTGGTCTCACTAGGGCCCTGTACAACTGCAGAAGGACCTCTTTGCTCCTATACTCAACTCCTCTTGTTATGAAGGCCAACATGCCACAGAGTCATCAAGGTACATAGCACAGAAACAAACCATTCTCCCAACATCTCCATGCAAGCAGGAGGGACTAGTGAAGATGAGGCATGTTGGTCGGTGTGGGCAAGTTGGGCCATAGGTCTTGTTTCCACATTGTATCACTCTGTGACTCTATGAACGGGTGATTGATGATCGACGTGGACTCGATAGGCCGAAGGGCCTTTTCCATGCAGTATCCTTGAATAGAAACATAGAAATTAGGTGCAGGAGTAGGCCATTCGGCCCTTCGAGCCTGCACCGCCATTCAATATGATCATGGCTGATCATCCAACTCAGTATCCCATACCTGCCTTCTCTCCATACCCTCTGATCCCCTTAGCCACAAGGGCCACATCTAACTCCCTCTTAAATATAGCCAATGAACTGGCCTCGACTACCCTCTGTGGCAGAGAGTTCCAGAGATTCACCACTCTCTGTGTGAAAAAAGTTCTTCTCATCTCGGTTTTAAAGGATTTCCCCCTTATCCTTAAGCTGTGACCTCTTGTCCTGGACTTCCCCAACATCGGGAGCAATCTTCCTGCATCTAGCCTGTCCAACCCCTTAAGAATTTTGTAAGTTTCTATAAGATCCCCTCTCAATCTCCTAAATTCTAGAGAGTATAAACCAAGTCTATCCAGTCTTTCTTCATAAGACAGTCCTGACATCCCAGGAATCAGTCTGGTGAACCTTCTCTGCACTCCCTCTATGGCAATAATGTCCTTCCTCAGATTTGGAGACCAAAACTGTACGCAATACTCCAGGTGTGGTCTCACCAAGACCCTGTACAACTGCAGTAGAACCTCCCTGCTCCTATACTCAAATCCTTTTGCTATGAAAGCTAACATACCATTTGCTTTCTTCACTGCCTGCTGCACCTGCATGCCCACTTTCAATGACTGGTGTACCATGACACCCAGGTCTCGCTGCATCTCCCCTTTTCCTAGTCGGACACCATCGATCAGGCGCAGCGGTAGAGTTGCTGACTGACAATGCTCACAGCTCCGGAGACCCGGGTTCGATCCCGACTGCCAACAGTACGCAGTTCGTACGTTCTCCCCGTGACCCGCGTGGGTTTTTCTCCGAGAACTTCGGTTTTCTCCCACACTCCAAAGACATGCAGGTTTGTAGGTTAATTGGCTTGGTGTAAAAATGTAAAAATTGCCCTTACTGTAGGACAGTGTTAACGTGTGGGGATCGCTGGTCGGTGCGGACTCGGTGGGCCGAAGGGCCTGTTTGCCGCGCTGTATCTCTAAACTAAACGAATCAATTCAATCCATCAGTGGTTACACCTACTAAAGTTACAACACTCGAAAGAATAGAAACATAGAAACATAGAAAATAGATGCAGGAGTAGGCCATTCGGCCCTTCGAGCCTGCACCGCCATTCAATATGATCATGGCTGATCATCCAACTCAGTATCCTGTACCTGCCTTCTCTCCATACCCCCTGATCCCCTTTAGCCACAATGGCCACATCTAACTCCCTCTTAAATATAGCAAATGAACTGTCCGCAACTACCTTCTGTGGCAGAGAATTCAACAGATTCACCACTCTCTGTGTGAAAAATATTTTTCTCATCTCGGTCCTAAAGGATTTCCCCCCCTTATCCTTACACTGTGACCCCCTTGTCCTGGACTTCCCCAACATCGGGAACAATCTTCCTGCATCTCGTCTGTCCAACCCTCTAAGAATTTTGTTAGTTTTGTAACTTGAATGCTTCAAGTTAGCTGATATATATTTTATTTTAAGGCTGTCACTCCCAGCAGGTCTACGCCAGTATGGGGACTTGATACAGCACAGCAATTTTTTTTGTTTTTGTTTCGACAATGGGAAGATTTCATTCATTCGGCATCTTTTGGCAATTTAAGATATTCCCGGAACTGTTTTGCTGCCAGCAAGGTATTTTTATGGGGGACAAAGTAAGAACAATGACAGCAAGCGCAGGAGAAGCAAGCGGATGATGAGCAAGTGCATCTGTTTTTATCGCGATATTGGTTGGGAGGTAAACATTGCCCTGTACTGCTGTAGGTCTATATGTGGGTGGCACGGTGGCACAGCTGGTAGTGCCCCTCCCTCACAGCACCAGAGACCCAGCTTCAGTCCTGACTCAGATGCTGCCCTTGTGGAGTTTTCACTTCCTGCCTGTGACACTGTGTGTTTCCTCTCTCGTCCCAAAGATGTGCGGGTTTGAGTATAGGAGCAAAGAGGTCCTACTGCAGTTGTACAGGGCCCTTGTGAGACCATACCTGGAAAAATGTGTGCAGTTTTGGTCCCCTAATTTGAGGAAGGACATTCCTGCTATTGAGGGAGTGCAGCGTAGGTTTACAAGGTTAATTCACGGGGTGGTGGGACTGTCATATGCTGAGAGAATGGAGCGGCTGGGCTTATACACTCTGGAGTTTAGAAGGATGAGAGGGAATCTTATTCAAATAAGATTATTTAGGGTTTGGACACGCTAGAGGCAGGAAACATGTTCCCGATGTTGGGGGAGTCCAGAACCAGGGGCCACAGTTCAAGAATAAGGGGTAAGCCATTTAGAACGGAGACGAGGAAACACTTTTTCTCACAGAGAGTTGTGAGTCTGTGGAATTCTCTGCCTCAGAGGGCGGTGGAGGCCGGTTCTCTGGATACTTTCAAGAGAGAGCTAGATAGGGCTCTTAAAGATAACGGAGTCAGGGGATATGGGGAGAGGGCAGGAACGGGGTACTGATTGGGGATGATTACTGTGATGGAAGGCGAAAAAAAGTTCAATCTCTTCTCTTCTTTGTTCTTCCGCGTTCGGAGGCCTCAGGCCTTCCGCTGACGGGACGATCTTGGCTCCCGTAGCCGTCTGTCAGGCCCTCCTGTGGTCAGGGCGATCAAGCTCCTGCATCGGGGGGGGGGATGTCAGATCCCCCGCGCCGGGCAATCAAACCCCTGGTTGGGGCTGGTCGAACCTTCCTGACCACAGGTGCTGTCTGTACGGAGTTTGTAAGTTCTCCCCGTGACCTGCGTGGGTTTTCCTCGGGTCCTCCGGTTTCTTCCCGCACTCCAAAGACGTGCAGGTTTGCAGGTTTATTGGCTTCTGTAAATTGTCCCAAGCGCGTGGGATAGACCTAGTGTACGGGGGTGATGGTTGGACGGTGGGCGGAAAGGGCCTGTTTGTTTCCACGCTGCAAACTCAACCGGACTAAAAGCCCTGTCCCACGGTACAAGTTCATTCCAAGAGCTCTCCCGAGTTTGCCCTGATTCGAACTCGGAGATTTACGGTAATGGCCGCTCGTCGGTACTCGGGGCTCTCGTGGACATTTTTCATCGTGTTGAAAAATCTTCACGAGTCTTCCCGTGCTTACCTGCCGTTAACGGGTCTTCCCGAGTACCTGCCGTTAGCACTACGAGCCGCTGAGAGACGTCCCCGAGCTCCGACGTACCCGCTACGTTCATTCTCCGTGCTTGCCACGAGTTTGATTTTTTTTTAAACTCGGGAGAGCTCTTGGAATTAACTCGCACCGTGGGACAGGGCTTTAAATCTGAACAAAATCCTTCCATCTGTCTGTCCCTCTGCCTCATCAAGCAGGTTCTCCAAACCTGGATCGTAGACAAAACTCTGCAATCGAGTGGCTGCTGGCAGCATTTTGACTGACAATATTTCTGCAACAGTGGGACATTTCAGTTTGCAAATGATTAAAATAAAAATATTTCCAAGGGGATAAAAATGCCATTGATACACAGAAAAAATGGAAATGTAGGTCTGTGGGCGGACACGTACTACGCTTTTAAAAGCAAATAGTTTGAATCAATTCGAGAGAGAAACGGATCATATAATTTCCAAGCACTGTAAATAAACCCCCATGGCAGCTGATTTGCAGAGGTAATAACTGGAAATCAGATGCTAAAGCAAATAACGGAGGATACAAAATATGTAGGAAGGAACTGCAGATGCTGGTTTATACCAACGACAGACTCAAACTTAGGCAGCTCCTGTAAACAGGGTGGTAAAAATGAACAGCGAACTGCAGCAAGAAATGAGAACCATCACAATTTATAGTCATAGAGTCATACAGCACAGAAACAGGCCCTTCGGCCCAACCTGTCCATGCCGACCAAGATGCCACATCGACGCTAGTCCCACCTGCCCTATGCCCTTTGCCGTATCCATTTAAATTTCACTACAGCGCGGAAACAGGCCTTCCGGCCCACCGAGTCCGCACTGGCCAGCGATCACCCCGCATACTAACGCTATCCTAAACACTGGAGACAATTGACAATTTTACCGAAGCCAATTAACCTACAAACCTGTACGGCTTTGGAGTGTGGGAGGAAACCGGAGCCGCACAGTGGCGCAGCGGTAGAATTGCTGCCTTAGAGGCAATAGACAATAGACAATAGGTGCAGGAGTAGGCCATTCGACCCTTCGAGCCAGCACCGCCATTCAATGTGATCATGACTGATCATCCCCAATCAGTGCCCCGTTCCTGCCTTCTCCCCATATTCCCTGACTCCACTATCTTTAAGAGCCCTATGTAGCTCTCTCTTGAAAGCATCCAGAGAACCAGCCTCCACCGCCCTCTGAGGCAGAGAATTCCACAGACTCACAACTCTCTGTGTGAAAAAGTGTTTCCTCGTCTCCGTTCTAAATGGCTTACCCCTTATACTTAAAGGGCAGGAACGGGGTACTGATTGTGGACGATCAGCCATGATCACATTGAATGGCGGTGTTGGCTCGAAGGGCCGAATGGCCTACTCCTGCACCTATTGTCTATTATCTATTGTCTATTGTCTATTATCTAGTTCTATCCTGGCAATAGAACCAGACACGATTCAAATCTGATTAACCTACAAACCTGCAAGTCTTTGTAGTGTAGAAGGAAACCGGAGCAGCTGGAATAAACCCGCGCAGGTCATGGGGAGAATGTGCAAACTCCGTACAGACAGCACCCGTGGTCAGGATCGAACCGGGGTCCCTGGCGCTGCGCCACCGTGCCGTCCCTAGTTGACGGTATTCCACCGACCGCCTTGACTAACGGCTCAACTGTTGGGAAATGCAAAACATGCAGAACTATCAATCTTAGTTCTTTAAATTCTGCATCATTCTCCACGCGCAGCGCGGCCTGTGAATATTTACTGGGTCCTGTTATATTTGTGCTGATGGGTGTGGGATGTGTGTGTGTGTTTATATTTAGAAGTGTCTACACAGGCTGAGCTTTACTGATTCATGACTTATTAATAACATGTTTTCCTGATTCCCCAGCCCTCAAACTGTACACTTTTGATCTAAGTCAAGATGAGCAACTTCAAACTCAAGCGAATTTGGAGCATAATCATATACGCATTTCCCAACGGAAGGCAGATAGATCCGTCTCTAATGGTAAGTAGGTTTAGGTATAGCCTTATTATCGTCCCCTGTATCAAGAAGAAGAATGAAAGGCCCAGATAGTTCACCAATGAGGTAGATAGTAGTTCAGGACCGCTCTCTGTTTGTGGCCGATGCTTCCGTTGCCTGATAACAGCTGGGAAGAAACTGTTCCTGAATCTGGAGGTGTGCATTTTCACACTTCTGTGCCTTTTGCCCGATGGGAGAGGGTGTGGCCAGGGTGAGACTGGTCCTTGATTGTGCTGCTGGCCTTGCCGAGGCAGCGTGAGGTGTAGATGGAGTCAATGGAAGGGAGGTTGGTTTGTGTGACGGTCTGGGCTGCGTCCAGAATTCGCTGCAATTTCTTGCGGGTCTTGGACGGAGCTGTTCCCAAACCGTGCTGCGATGCATCACGATAAAATGCTTTAGACGGCGCATCTGTAGATGTTGGTGAGAGTTGTTGGGGACACGTCGAATGTCCCAAGCCTTCGTAGCAAGTAGAGGCGTGGGTGTGTTTTCACAGTTGGGTGGGAGGGGGGGGGATGAAATGAGAATGAATTTGTGTCTTGTTTGTCGGAGCTACCCACTGAAAATGTTTCTGTGTGTCATTAGGGACTGTTGCAATCATTTTCCTTCAGTACGATAGTATTGGCTCGCTGCTGGATGCCTCCAACAGCTCGCGGGAGAGGGAGGTGAACGGGACAGCGGCTCGGAAGGAATACGCCTTGAACTCGCCCATCGTTGCCGTGGCGATCAGAGCAAACCCTCCAACCCTCTACCGCATGGACCACATCACATTCACACTGAGGCATTTGGAGGTCAGTGGCTTTATAATGTAATGGAGAGGATGCCAGTTCAACGTGGAACATAGAGCAGAACACAATGCAGCATAGGAACAGACGCATTAGTTTAGTTTAGTTAAGTTAAGGTTAGAGATACAGTGCGGTAACAGGCCCTTCGGCCCACCGAGTCCTCGCTGACCAGCGATCCCCGCACACTAACACTATCCTCCACTAGGGACAATTTACATTTATACCAAGCCAGTTAATCTACAAACCTCATAGACTCAAAATGCTGGAGTAACTCAGCGGGTGAGGCAGCATCTATGGGGACTTGAGGAACTTGAGAATTAAGGGACAGAAGTTTAGGGGTAACATTAGGGGTAACTTCTTTACTCAGAGAGTGGTAGCTGTGTGGAATGTGAAGTGGTGGAGGCAGGTTCGATTTTATCATTTAAAAATAAATTGGATAGGTATATGGACGGGAAAGGAATGGAGGGTTATGGTCTGAGTGCAGGTAGATGGGAGTAGGGGAAAATAAGTGTTCAGCACGGACTTGAAGGGTCGAGATGGCCTGTTTTCCGTGCTGTAATTGTTATATGGTTACATGGTTATATGAATGGGTGACGTTTCGGGTCGAGACCCTTCTTCAGACTGATGGTGGACAAAAATGCTGGAGTAACTCAGCGGGTGAGGCAGCATCTATGGAGAGAAGGAATGGGTGACGTTTCGGGTCGAGACCCTTCTTCAGACTGATGTCGGTGGGGTGGGGCGGGATAAAGAAAGAAAGTAGGCGGAGACAGTAGGACTAGTAGGAGATGTAGGAAGGGGGAGGGGAAGGAGGGAGAAAGCAAGGGCTATCGGAAATTGGAGAAATCAATGGGGTGTGAACCACCCTAGCGAAATATGAGGTGCTGTTCTTCCAATTTGCGCTGGGCCTCACTGTACATCTTTAGAGTGTGGGAGGAAACGGAAGATCTCGGAGAAAACCCACGCAAGTCACGGGGAGAACAGACAAACTGCGTGCAGAAAGCGCCCGCAGTCAGGATCGAACCCGGGTCTCTGGCGCTGTAAGCGTTGTAAGGCAGCAACTCTACCGCTGCGCCACATTGCCACCCGTTTATTGTTTACCGTCACGTGTATCGAGGTACAGTGGAAAGCTTTTGTTGCGCGCTAACCAGTCTGCGGAAAGAGAGAAACATGATTACAATCGAGCCGTCCACAGTGCACAGATAGGCTGTTGAAATAAAGATGAAAAAGAATGGAGCGATTGTAATGAATGATAGCAGATCCACGACGGGGATCAGCGGGCAAAGGTCATAAGAAATAGGAGTAGAATTAGGCCATTTGACCCATCAAGTCTACTCCACCATTCAATCATGGCTGATCTATCTCTCCTTCCTAACCCCATTCTCCTGCCTTCTCCCCATAACCTCTGACACCTGCACTAATCAAGAATTTATCTATCTCTGTCTTAAAAATATCCATTGACTTGGCCTCCACAGCCCTCTATGGCAAAGAATTCCACAGATTCACCACTCAATGAATAACAAAATTCCTCCTCATCTTCCTGAAGAACGTCCATTAATTCTGAGGCTGTGACCTCTGGTCCTAGACTCTCCCACTAGTGGAAACATCCTCTCCACATCCACTCTATCCAAGCCTTTTACTATTCTGTAAGTTTCAATGAGGTCCCCCCTCATTCTTCTAAACTCCAGTGAGCACAGGCCCAGTGCCAGCAAATGCCTATCAGTGGTTAACCCACTCACTCCTGGTCTCCATGGCAACAGCGCCATCTTGGATCTTGACCGTCACCGCCAAATCTAATGTCCTCCTTGATCTTTGCTTTCTGTACAAAATCTGATGGAATACAGTCTGAGTAAACCACCCAGCTAAAAAATATTTGATGGACTATCGGTGGCGCAGCGGTAGAGTTGCTGCCTCACAGCGCCAGAGACCCGGGTTCGATCCTGACCACGGGTGCTGTCTGTACGGAGTTTGTACGTTGTCCCCGTGACCTGTGTGGGTTTTCTCCAGTTTCCTCCCACACTCCAAAGACGTGCAGGTTTGTCGGTTAATTGGCTTGGTATAATTGTTAAAATTGGCCGTAGTGTGTTTAGGGCAGTGTTAATGTGCAGGGATCACTGGTCGGCACGGACTCAGGGGGCCGAAGGGCCTGTTTCCATGCTGGATCTCTAATACTAAAACTAAACATAGAACAGAATAGTGCAGCATAGGAACAGATGTGTGTGTTTAAGGTTATTATTGTTGTGTGTACCGAGATGCAGTGGATAGCATTGTTGTCTTGTGTACCGAGGTACAGTGAATAGCATTGTTGTTTTTTGTACCAAGGTACAGTGAATAGCATTGTTGTTGTGTGTATCGAGGTACAGTGAATAGCATTGTTGTCTTGTGTGCCGCGGTACAATGAATAGCATTGCTTCACATGCAATCCAAACAAACCAGATAATACTACAGGTGCTCCACTCATTTTCCATCACCCTTGATTCCAGAGCCATTCTGGTTTGTCACGTGGGACAGGCAACAACTGGAGAGAAAGAACGGGTGACGTTTCGGGTCGACACCCCTTTACGTCACCCATTCCTTCTCTCCGGAGATGCTGCCCATCCCCGTTGAGCTAGTCCAGCTTTCTGCGTCCAACTTCGGTGTAAACCAGCACCTCTGCGGTTCCTTCCTCCACACTGGATCATCACGTTCGTATGGGCAGGAACCTCGTGGGTTTCCTCCGGGTGCTCCGGTTTCCTCCCACATCCCGAAGACGTGCAGGTTTGCAGGTGTTTTGGCTGCTGTGAATTGCCCCCTAGTGTGTAGGGAGGGGATGTGAAAGTGGGAATAACGTCGAACTGGAGTGAACGGGTGATCAATGGTCGGCGGGGACTCAGTTGGCCAGTGTAATTGCCCGTAACAGAGGCACAAAGGGTTGAGCGCTGGGCATTTCACAGGTTAAGGATCACGGTACCCAGGAGATGGGAAACTTGTCAGCATTCTTTCACCGAGCTGAGGTATCAGTCTAAAGAAGGGTCCCGACCCAGAACGTCACCTGTCCATGTCCTCCAGAGATGCTGCCTGACCCGCTGAGTTGCCCAGAGTAGGAGAATCGACATCCAGGGGAGATAGCTTTTTGGTGAGGGGGGGGGGGAACCTGAAGAGTAACATTGTTTTTTACACATAGCGTGGTGGGTGTCTGGAACGAGCTGCCAGAGGAGGCAATTGAGGCAGGAACCGTATTAAAGTTGAAAAAACATTTAGACAGGTACATGGATAGGACAGGTGTGGAGGGATATGGGCCAAACGTGGGCAGGTGGGACTAGTATAGATGGGACATGTTGGGCTGAAGGGCTTGTTTCCATGCTGTAAGACCCTATGGTTCTTGTCTTCTTGGGGTTATGGGACGAAGGCAGGAGAATGGTGTTGAGAGGGAGAGATAGATGGCCCATGATTGAATAGCGGAGTAGACAATAGACAATAGGTGCAGGAGTAGGCCCTTTGGCCCAAGCACCACCAGCACCACCAGCACCACCATTCACTGTGATCATGGCTGATCATCCATCAACAATGGATGTTGAATGTTGCCTGGGTTTCAGCAACTAAGTTACAGAGAAAGGTTGAACAAGTTAGGTCTTTATTCTCTGGAGCGCAGAAGGTTAAGGGGGGACTTGATAGTGGTCTTTAAAATGATGAGAGGGATAGACAGAGTTGACGTGGATAAGCTTTTCTCATTGAGAGTAGGGAAGATTCAAACAAGAGGGCATGACTTCAGAATTAAGGGACAGAAGTTTAGGGGTAACATGAGGGGGAACTTCTTTACTCAGAGAGTGGTAGCTGTGTGGAATGAGCTTCCAGTGAAAGCGGTGGAGGCAGGTTCGATTTTATCGTTTAAAAATAAATTGGATAGGGATATGGATGGGAAAGGAATGGAGGGTTATGGTCTGAGTGCAGGTAGATGGGACTAGGGGAAAATAATTGTTCGGCACGGACTTGTAGGGCCGAGATGGCCTGTTTCCGTGCTGTAATTGTTATATAGTTATGGTTAACAATCAGTACCCCGTTCCTGCCTTCTCCCCATATCCCCTGACTCCGCTATCTTTAAGAGCTCTATCCAACTCTTTCTTGAAGGCATCCAGAGAATTGGCCTCCACTGCCTTCTGAGGCAGTAGACTTGCTGAGCTATGACTCCAGAACTTGTGTGTCCTTTACGAGATTGATCCCTGGGATGGCGGGACTGTCATATGAGGAAAGATTGAAAAGACTAGGCTTGTATTCACTGGAGTTTAGAAGGATGAGGGGGATTCTTATAGAAACATATAAAATTATAAAAGGACTGGACAAGCTGGATGCAGGAAAAATGTTCCCAATGTTGGGCAAGTCTATAACCAGGGGCCACAGTTTTAGAATAAAGGGGAGGTCATTTAAGACTGAGTTGAGAGAAAACATTTTCACCCAGAGAGTTGTGAATTTGTGGAATGCCCTGCCACAGAGGGCAGTGGAGGCCAAGTCACTGGATGGATTTAAAAGGGAGTTAGATAGAGCTTTAGGGGCTAGTGGAGTCAAGGGATAGGGGGAGAAGGCAGGCACGGGTTATTGATTGGGGACGATCAGCCATGATCACAGTGAATGTCGGTGCTGGCTCGAAGGGCCGAATGGCCTCCTCCTGCACCTAGTGTCTATGTTTCTATGTCACTGAGTGACATTCTGTCTCTTTTCATTCCTTCTCTCCACCCTAGCCTGTGAAGAAGGAGGAATCTGTCTGTGTGTTTTGGAATTACTCAGCTCTCAGCATGGAAGGGGAGTGGGACACTGGAGGTTGCGAGAGACTCCATTACAATGCCACGCACACCTCCTGCCGTTGCAACCATCTGACCAACTTTGCGGTCTTGATGTCCTCTACCCCGATGAAAGTAAGTGTCGGTGAAGCGGTGAACATCATCACGGGCGGTTAAAACGCACACGCTATCCATTGAGCCTGGATAGAGTGGGTGTGGAGCGGATGACACTCGCATGGGCCGCGGAACCGGGGGGGGGGGGGCGGGGGGGGGCTGCACCCCCTCCATTTTTTTGGCCGGACATGCTTCATAACCCGAAATTATCCGGCCCGCAGGCGTATTTTGCTCTTCTTCTGAGAACCTCCGACATCCAGAATCTCAGAACGAGCGCACGGTGAAACCACGAGCAGCCGCGGCGGAAACCGACTGCCCCCCCCCCCCCCACAACACTCCCTTCCCCCCCCCTCCGCTCAACGGCCGCACAATCACAGTCGAGATATGGGGCAGTGAACGACGCGCTGTGATTAGCCGCCGAGCGGAAGGAAGGGAGGGTGGGCCCCGAGAGGGAGGGAGAGAGCGAGAGAGAGTGGGGGATGGGGGATATATGGGGGAACTCCTCCTCCATATTACAGCCAACTTTACGACCATCTGACAGATCTATACACCATCATTCCTGTTGCTACTCTCCAGAAGTATTTTTTATTTCACAAACTACACGTATACAATACCAGTAACGTTATCATCGACTGCACCAAGCGTGTCATTACATCCACCTCCAATGCCAACATTTGACAGGTTGGAAGACTGGGACCACCCCTTCCATCCAGCTGAAACACCCTGTCTCAGGCACTTAGTGTTCCCTCCATGATATTTCTCAAAGGCACTACTTAAATTCTCGCCCATTGCCAATCTCTTGGTCATTTCATGTTATTTGGCTCGACATTGACGTGTCGACACTTACATCAATAGACAATAGACAATAGACAATAGGTGCATAAGGTCTGAAGAAGGTGTTTCGGCCCGAAACGTTGCCTATTTCCTTCGCTCCATAAATGCTGCTGCGCCCGCTGAGTTTCTCCAGCACTTTTGTCTACCGACAGACAATAGGTGCAGGAGTAGGCCATTCGGCCCGTCGAGCCAGCACCGTCATTTAATATGATCATTTATATATGATGCACCATTCCAAAGTTCACGGTCACAAGTTATAGGAGTATTAGGCCATTCGGCCCATCGAGTCTACTCCGCCATTCAATCATGGCTTATAGACAATAGACAATAGACAATAGGTGCAGGAGTAGGCCATTCGGCCGCTCGAGCCAGCACCGCCATTCAGCGTGATCATGGCTCCAAACAGTACCCCGTTCCTGCCTTCTCCCCATATCCCCTGACTCCGCTATCTTTAAGAGCCCTATCTAGCATGTCCAATCCTTTGGGAGGATCTACAGTGTCGGAGACCTTATGGGGAAGGGTCCCGGCCGCTAACATCCTCTGCCCATTCCCCTCCACAGATGCTGCCTGACCCATTAAGTTCCTCCGACAATGCTTTTTCCCCAAAGCACTTAGTACATGGATGGGAGAGGAACAAGGATGCACCATCCATTGCTCCGTCATGGATAGCATATAGACAATAGGTGCTGGAGTAGCCCATTCGGCCCATCGAGCCAGCACCGCCATTCAATGGGATCATGGCTGATCATCCACAATCAGTACCCCATTCCTGCCTTCTCCCCATATCCCCTGACTCCGCTATCTTTAAGAGCCCCATCTAGCTCTCTCTTGAATCTACAGTTCCTTCTTAAACAAATTAAACTAACTGCTTGCAATGGCCCTAAATCACAGGCTACTTCCAATAGACAATAGACAATAGACAATAGGTGCAGGAGTAGGCCATTTGGCCCTTCGAGCCAGCACCGCCATTTACTGTGATCATGGCTGATCATCCCCAATCAGTACCCCGTTCCTGCCTTCTCCCCATATCCCCTGACTCCCCTATCTTTAAGAGCTCTATCTAACTCTCTCTTGAAACTATCCAGAAAATTGGCCTCCACAGGCAGAGAATTCCACAGATTCACAACTCTCTGCATGAAAAAGTGTTTCCTCGTCTCAGTTCTAAATGGCTTACCCCTTATTCTTAAACTATGGCCCCTGGTTCTGGACTCCCCCAACATCTGGAAGATGTTTCCTGCCTCTAATAATCTTATATGTTTCAGTAAGATGCCCTCTTATCCTTCTAAACTCCAGAGTATACAAGCCCAGCCAATCCATTTTCTCAGCGTATGACGGTCCCGCCATCCTGGGAATTAACCTTGTGAACCTACGCTGATAGGAGATAATGGGTGGGAAAGGGTTAGAGGGATAGCTTAAATGGGGCATCTTGGTCAGCATGGGTGAGTTGGGCCAAAGGGCCTGTTTCCTGTGCTGCCTGACTCTGTACGATCCAAATGCTGGTAGATGGGGCACCTTGGTCAGCATGGGCGGGTTGGACTGAAGGATCTGTTTCTGTGCTGTATGACTCCTTGCGATCCAAATGCTGGAATACCTTAGATGGGGCATCTTGGTCAGCGTGGACAAGTTGGGCCGAAGGGCTTGTTTCCGTGTTGAATGACTCTACAATTCTATATGATCTAATTGCTGGTAAATGGGACTAGCGTAGATGGGAGCACCTTAGTCGGCATGGATGTGATGGGCCGAAGGGCCTCTTTCCCTGCTGCGTGATCCTATGACCAAGCCGTAGCTGTTTGTCTCATCTGTGCATGTCACAACACTGCAAGTACAGCTCTTGTCACTTAATCCCTTGCAGGATGTTCTACATAATAATATCCTGACTCGGATCAGCCAGCTGGGAATCATCGTGTCCTTGATCTGCTTGTCAATGTGCATCTTTACTTTCTGCTTCTTCAGCGAGATTCAAAGCACCAGAACAACCATTCACAAGAATCTCTGCTTCAGCCTCTTTATAGCGGAGCTGTTGTTCCTTACTGGGATTAACGTGAACACTAACAAGGTAAGCTGTGTACGTTCACACCGACTCCGCCCTCACCCGCAACGCGCCGTGGGTCGGCACGGTGGTGCAGCGGTAGAGTTGCTGCCTCACAGCGCCAGAGACCCACCCGGGTCCTTTGATCCTGACCACAGGCGCTGTCTGTACAGAGTTTGTAGTTCTCCCAGTGACGGTGTGGGTTTTCTCCGGGTGCTCCGGTTTCCTCCCACACTCCAAAGACGTGCAGGTTTGTAGGTTAATTGGCTTCTGTAAATTGTCCCTTGTGTGTGGCATAGAACTAGTGCATGGTCGGCACGGATTCGGTGGGCCGAAGGGCCTGTTTCCACACTGTATGTCGAGAGTGCAGATGAAATGGCTTCTGTAAATTGTCCCGTGCCCAGGATAGACTCAGTGGGCCGAAGGGCCTGGAACCATGCTATATCTCTAAATTAAACCAAAAGATTATCGACCAGAAACACTAACCCTAAGTCTCTCTCCACTCTGCCCAGCTGAGTGCTTCCAATATTCACTATTTTTAGTTTAGTTTAGTTTAGTTTAGTTTAGTTTAGAGATACAGCACGGAAACAGGCCCGTCGGCCCACCGAGTTCACACCGACCAGCGATCCCCGCACATAACACTATCCTACACACACATGAGGGACAATTTACAATTTTACCAAGCCTGGACGTTTTTGGAGTGTGGGAGGAAACCGAAGATCTCGGAGAGTAGCCACATGGAGTTGGACTGGCTAGATGCTGGAGGATTGTTCCCGATGTTGGGGAAGTCCAGAACAAGGGGTCACAGTTTAAGGATAAGGGGGAAATCTTTTAGGACCGAGATGAGGAAAACTTTTTTCACACAGAGAGTGGTGAATCTCTGGAATTCTTTGCCACAGAAGGTAGTTGAGGCCAGTTCATTGGCTATATTTAAGAGGGAGTTAGATGTGGCCCTTGTGGCTAAAGGGATCAGAGGGTATGGAGAGAAGGCAGGTACAGGATACTGAGTTGGATGATCAGCCATGATCATATTGAATGGCGGTGCAGGCTCGAAGGGCCGAATGGCCTACTCCTGCACCTATTTTCTATGTTTCTATGGTGATGGGGAGAATGTACCAACTCCGTTCAGACGGCACCCGTAGTCAGGATCAAATCCGGGTCTATTATTTTCGACTTCTAGCCACTCCTGGTGTTTGGGTTTTGTGGAGGATGTGATTATTATCTTTAAAATCCAATGTTTTGTCTATTCTCTGCACCACCCCTACCCTGTTCCCAATCACCCATCCCATCTATCCCATATCACCCATGCCAATCCCCCATCCCATCCCATCTATCCCATATCACCCATGCCAATCCCCCATCCTATCCCATCTATCCCATATCACCCATGCCAACCACCCATCCCATCCCATCTATCCCATACCACCCATGCCAATCCCCCATCCCATCCCATCTATCCCATATCACCCATGCCAATCCCCCATCCTATCCCATCTATCCCATACCACCCATGCCAATTCCCCATCCCATCCCATCTATCCCATACCACCCATGCCAATCCCCCATCCTATCCCCTCTATCCCATACCACCCATGCCAACCACCCATCCCATCCCATCTATCCCATACCACCCATGCCAACCCCCCATCCTATCCCATCTATCCCATACCACCCATGCCAACCCCCCATCCTATCCCATCTATCCCATATCACCCATGCCAATCCCCCATCCCATCCCATCTATCCCATACCACCCATGCCAACCACCCATCCCATCCCATCTATCCCATATCACCCATGCCAACCACCCATCCCATCCCATCTATCCCATACCACCCATGCCAACCACCCATCCCATCCCATCTTTTCCATACCATTCATGTCACCCACCCGTCCAAATTACCCAACACCCCACCCAAACACTCCAACCCCCTGACCCAACCATCCATGTCAACCACCCATCCATCCACCCATCAAACCCAACCATCCTACTCAACCACCCAAACATTCCAACCACCTATCACAACCATCCATGCCAACCGCCCACCCCAACCATCCTATCAAACATGCAACCCAACCACCTGCCGCAACCACCCATCCACCCCAACCCCCCTCCAGCTCCTCTGCTCCATTGTGGCGGGACTACTCCATTACTTTTTCCTGGCTGCATTTGCCTGGATGTGCATCGAGGGCATCCACCTCTACCTCATCGTGGTTGGGGTCATCTACAACAAGGGCTTCCTGCACCGGAACTTCTACATCTTCGGCTACGGCAGCCCTTCCGTCGTCGTGGGGATCTCGGCCCTGCTCGGGTACAAGTACTACGGCACCGATAAGATGTAAGTGCCCATTGGGGGGGTTGCCATGACAATGCGCCAATGGCATTGAGCTCCTTTACCGTGCAGGTGATTTTCTCGGAGGTTTCCATCAGTTTGGTTCCATCTGTCTTACACGGTGGAGCAGCGTTAGAGTTGAGGCCTTACCGCACCAGGGGCCCGTGTTCGATCCCGACCACGGGTGCTTGTCTGAAATGGAGTTTGTAGGTTCTCCTTGTGGCCTGCGTGGATTTTCTCCGGGTGCTCCGGTTTCCTCCCACACTCCAAAGACGCACAGATTTGTAGGCTAATTGGCTTCGGTAAAATTGTAAATTGTCCCTAGTGTGTGCAGGATAGCATTAGTGTAGCATCACTGGTCGGCGTGGACTTGATGGGCCAAAGGGTCTGTTTCCTCGCTGTATCTCGAAACTGAAAAAAAAAACCTTCAAAATGGTGCGTAATAAAACAAAAGTTCCCGTGAATATCTTCACACATGGCGAATATGGTGTTGCCTACACTGGAGGAGGATGAGCATTGATCATATAGAGGTGTGGAAGATCATGAGAGGAATAGACTTGGGGAAGGGTCCCTACCCGAAACTCCACCCATCCTTTCTCTCCAGAGATGCTGCCTAACCCCTTGAGTTACTTCAGCACTTTGTGCCTATCTATGAGAGGAATCGATCGGGTGGACGCACAGAGTGTCTTCCCCAGAGTAGGGGAATCGAGAACCAGTGGACATACAATTAAGATGAGGGGAGTGGAAAGATTTAATAGGAAACCGAATGGTAACTTTTTTACACAAAGGGTGGTGGGTGTATGGAATGAGCTGCCGGAGGAGGTAGTTGTTGCAGGTACAATCACGATGTTTAAGAGACACGGGTACATGGATAGGACAGGTTTAGAGGCATTTGGGCCAAACACAGGCATGTGGGACCAATGTAGATGGGATATATTGGTCGGTGTGGGCAAGTTGGGCTGAAGGACGTTCTTACAGAGGGGTATAAAAGTAGTCAAGTGTCATTCCGTGCCACGATTCCATAATGCTGTCGACACAATGAGGTCATAAGGTCATAGTGATAGGAGTAGATTTAGGCCATTCGGCCCGTCAAGTCTACTCTGCCATTCAATCATGGCTGATCTATCTCTCCCTCCTAACCCCCTTCTCCTGCCTTCTCCCCATAACCTCTGACACCCGTACTAATCAAGAATCTATCTATCTCTGCCTAAAAAATATCAACTAACTTGGCCTCCACAGCCATCTGTGGCAAAGAATTCCACAGATTCACCACCCTCTGACTAAAGAAATTCCACCTCATCTCATTTCTAAAAGAATGTCCTTTAATTCTGAGGCAGTGACCTCTGGTCCTAGACCCTCCCATTAGTGGAAACATCCTCTCCACATCCACTCTATCCAAGTCTTTCACTATTCTGTATGTTTCAATGAGGTCACCCCTCATTCTTCTAAACTGCAGCGAGCACAGGCCCAGCGCCGACAAACGCCTATCATAGGTTAACCCACTCATTCCTGGGATCATTCATGTAAACCTTCTCTGGACCCACTCCAGAGCCAGCACATCCTTCCTCAGATATGGGGCCCAAAATTACTCACAATATTCCAAATGCGGCCTGACCAGCGCCTTATAGAGCCTCAGCATTACATCCCTGTTTTTGTGTACAATCCCTATTGAAATAAATGCTAGCATTGACTTTGCTTTCTTTACTATCGATTCGACTTGCAGAGTAACTTTTTGGGAATCCTGCGCCAGCACTCCCAAGTCCCTTGGCACCTCCGATTTCTGGATTCTCACTGCATTTTGAAAATAGTCTACGCCTTTATTCCTACTACCAAAATGCATGACTCCACACTTTGCTATACTATATTCCACCTGCCACAGATTTAGATTTAGATTTAGCTCTTAGGGCTAAGGGAATCAAGTGATATGGGGGGAAAAAAGGCAGTGCAGGCCAATTCACTGGATGTTTTCAAGAGAGAGTTAGATTTAGCTCTTGGGACTAGCGGAATCAAGGGATATGGGGAGAAGGCAGGCACAGGGTACTGATTTTGGATGATCAGCCATGATTATATTGAATGGCGGTGCTGGCTGGTAGGGCCGAATGGCCTCCTCCTGCACCTATTTTCTATGTTTCTATGTTTCTCTGCCCACTCTCCCAACCTGTCCAAGCCCTTCTGCAGAGACCCTGCTCTCTCTGCACTGCATAGCCCTTCCCCCTGTTTTGGTATCATCCGCAAACTTGTTGACAAAGCCTTCAATCCCCTCGTCCAACGCATCAACATACAACGTGAAGAGCATCGATCCCTGCGGAACTCCGCTCGTCACTGGGATAAGTTTGAAGCTCGACTTCAAGAGGGGAATGAATGGATCACTGCTTTCCCGAGTGGGCCAAGACTTGAGGGAGGGGGAGAGCTGTTGGCTGGGAATTGTTGGGATTATTTTCTCACAAGGCATCTTTCCCCATTGGTTCTCTCCCGCAGCTGCTGGCTCAGCACAGAAAACAACTTCATCTGGAGTTTCATCGGGCCGGCCTGTTTGATCATTTTAGTAAGTTTGAACTTTCCATATACTGACGTTTTATAGAATCCATTTGTTTATATTCTAATTTTCACGGTGTGGCACGGTGGTGCAGCGATAGATTAAAACAGCAATTTTTTAAAAAAGCAGTAGAGTGGCACAGTAAAGTCACCAGGGACTAACTTTACGGCACCATACTGCTTTTTTTAAAACTGCTGTTTTTTTCCCTTTTTCCTTCCGCCCACAATATTTAATATGAAAATGATTATGTGACTCTGTTCCATTCTGTTTGTAGTTTGTTTGGTTGGTTGTTTGTTTGTCTTTTTGCACAAAGACCGCGAGCATTGCCACTTTTCATTTCTTTTCATTTCACTGCACATCTCGTATGTGTAAAACAAATGTATGCGTTAAAACAAATGTAGGTCCCTTGCAGTCAGAAACGAGTGAATTGATCATGGGGAACAAGGACATGGCAGACCAATTGAATAACTACTTTGGTTCTGTCTTCACCAAGGAAGACATCAATAATCTGCCGGAAATAGCAGGGGACCGGGGGTCAAATGAGATGGAGGAACTGAGTGAAATCCAGGTTAGCCGGGAAGTGGTGTTAGGTAAATTGAATGGATTAAAGGCCAATAAATCCCCAGGGCCAGATAGGCTGCATCCCAGAGTACTTAAGGAAGTAGCCCCAGAAATAGTTGGTGCATTAGTGATAATTTTTCAAAACTCTTTAGATTCTGGAGTAGTTCCTGAGGATTGGAGGGTAGCTAATGTAACACCACTTTTTAAAAAGGGAGGGAGAGAGAAAACGGGGAATTACAGACCAGTTAGTCTAACGTCGGTAGTGGGGAAACTGCTAGAATCAGTTATTAAAGATAGGATAGCATCACATTTGGAAAGTGGTGAAATCATTGGACAAAGTCAGCATGGATTTATGAAAGGTAAATCATGTCTGACGAATCTTAAAGAATTTTTCGAGGATAAGTGAGAACCAGTGGATGTGTTATATCTGGACTTTCAGAAGGCTTTCGACAAGGTCCCACATAAGAGATTACTATACAAACTTAAAGCACACGGTATTGGGGGTTCAGTATTGATGTGGATAGAGAACTGGCTGGCAGACAGGAAGCAAAGAGTAGGAGGTAAACGGGTCCTTTTCACAATGGCAGGCAGTGACTAGTGGGGTACCGCAAGGCTCAGTTCTGGGACCCTAGCTATTTACGATTTGGACGAGGGAATTGAATGCAACATCTCCAAGTTTGCGGATGACACGAAGCTGGGGGGCAGTGTTAGCTGTGAGGAGGATGCTAGGAGGCTGCAAGGTGACTTGGATAGGCTGGGTGAGTGGGCAAATGCATGGCAGATGCAGTATAATGCGGATAAATGTGAGGTTATCCACTTTGGTGGCAAAAACAGGAAAGTAGATTATTATCTGAATGGTGGCCGATTAGGAAAGGGGGAGATGCAACGAGACCTGGGTGTCATGGTACACCAGTCATTAAAAGTAGGCATGCAGGTGCAGCAGGCAGTGAAGAAGGCGAATGGTATGTTAGCATTCATAGCAAAAGGATTTGAGTATAGGAGCAGGGAGGTTCTAGTGCAGTTGTACAGGGTCTTGGTGAGACCACACCTGAAGTAATGTGTACAGTTTTGGTCTCCTAATCTTAAGGGGTTGGACAGGCTAGATGCAGGAAGATTGTTCCCGATGTTGGGGAAGTCCAGAACAAGGGGTCACAGTTTAAGGATAAGGGGGAAATCTTTTAGGACCGAGATGAGGAAAACCTTTTTTCACACAGAGAGTGGTGAATCTCTGGAATTCTCTCCCGCAGAAGGTAGTTGAGGCCAGTTCATTGGCTATATTTAAGAGGGAGTTAGATGTGGCCCTTGTGGCTAAAGGGATCAGGGGGTATGGAGAGAAGGCAGGTACAGGATACTGAGTTGGATGATCAGCCATGATCATATTGAATGGCGGTGCAGGCTCGAAGGGCCGAATGGCCTACTCCTGCACCTATTTTCTATGTTTCTATGTGTATGTGACGAATAAACTTGACTTGACTTGAGTTGCTGCCTCACAGCGCCAGAGACACGGGTTCGATCCAGACTACCGGTGCTGTCTGTACGTGCGTTGCATGTTCTCCCTGTGACCGCGTGGGTTTTCCCCGGGTGCTCCGGTTCCCCCCCACGCTCAGATCGTTCATGCTGCTCCTTCTCTGAGAAATAACACCCACTGAAAACCAATAAAGGTCATAGAATCATACAGTGTGGAAACAGGCCCATCGTCCCAACTTGTCCACACCCACTAAACATCAGGCGGCACGGTGGCACAGCGGTAATGTTGCTGCCTTACAGCGCGTACAGCGCCAGAGACTTGGGTTCTTGTCTGTACGGAGTTTGTGCGTTCTCCCCGTGACCGTGTGGGTTTTCCCCGAGATCTTCGGTTTTCTCCCACACTCCAAAGAGGTACAGGTTTAAAGATTGATTTGCTTGGTATAAGTGTAAATTGTCCCTAGTGTGTGTAAGGTAGTATAAATGTGCTGGGATCGCTGGCTGGTGTGGACTCGGTGGGCCGAATGGCCTGTTTCCGTGCTGTATCTCTAGACTAAATTAAACTAACATGTTCCATCCACACTAGATCTTTCCCCTTTCATCTTAAAACTATGTCCTCTGGTTCTCGATTCCCCTACATTGGGCAAAGACTCTAGTGTCTATTCCTCTCATGATTTTGTACATCCCTATAAGATCGCCCCTCATCCTCCTGCGCTCCAAAGAAGGCTGGCGCAGATGGCTGTGGAGGCCAAGTCAGTGGATATATTTAAGGCAGAGACAGATAGATTCTTGATTAGTACGGGTTTCCGAGGTTATGGGGAGAAGGCAGGAGAATGGGGTTGTGAGGGAGAGCTAGATCAGCCATGATTGAATGGCGGAGTAGACTTGATGGGCCGAATGGCCTAATTCTACTCCTATCACTTATGATCTTATGAAAGGAATAGAGTCCCAGCCTGCTCAACCTCTCCCTATAGCTCAGGCCCCTCGAGTCCTGGCAACATCCTCGTAAATCATCTCTGTACCCTTCCAGCTTAATAGCTGGAGAAAAGGTTCTTTTGACCCACTTATTCTCTTGGGCTCAATAGTAACTTTGAGCTGATCTCTTCAGTTCATGTAATGACATGTTCCATCAAAATGACAAAGTGCCACAAGCAGATAAAAGAAGGTTGCCTTGGAAACAACTTGCCTTTTTGTGTGTGTGTGTTGCTTCCATGTAATCCTGTTGCAAGAGCTTAGTTTAGTTTAGTTTATAGATACTGTGTGGAAACAGGCTCTTCGGCCCACTGAGTCCACACCGACCCGCACATTAAAGGGCCTGTCGGACTTGGTGATTTTTTCGGCGACTGCCGGAGTCATCGACTGACGTATCAGGTCACTGAAAAATTTGCGGCGTGACGATGCGTAATGACGTATTTGACGTGCGGTGTTTTTTCAAGTGTTGCGACATTTTTTTTCTCGCCACTGGATTTCGAAAATTTCAAAATCTTTTGGCCACCCTGATATGAAGCCGGCGGTCGCTGAAATCGCCAAGTGGGACACAGGCCCTTAACACTATCCTACACACACTGGGGACAATTTTTTACATTTATGCCAAGCCAATTAACTTACAAACCTGCACGTCTTTGGAGTGTGGGAGGAAGCCGAAGTTCTCGGAGAAAACCCACGCGGGTCACGGGGAGAACGTACAAATTCCGTACAGACAGCGCCCGTAGTCGGGATCGAACCCACGTGTCTTGCGCTGTAGGGCAGCAACTCTGCCACTGCGCCACTGTTGTCGGCCCAAACGTCGTTGCTAGGAAACGCTTCATGCCCATCGGCCTTTTCCTGCCCGATGACGACATTCTCAAGGGCAGCAGGTCAAAGGTCAGAAGTCAGACGACCTTTGTTTTGCTTGGTTGAGAGGTTAATAATGGATGCCTTTTAGGTTGTGAACACAACACGCTGAACACAAGATGATTAGAAATATGAATAAAACTAGGCTCCATGCCTCTCCAAGCTTGGTCTACAACCCCTTAGACCTACCATCTTTACTGCGCCAGAGGCCCAGATTCAATCCTGACCTTGAGTACTGTCTGTCTGTGAGGAGTTTGCATGTTTTCCCTGTGACCACGTGGGTTTCTACTGATGGCTCCGGTTTCATAAATTCATACGGTCATAAGTCATAGGAGCAGAATTAGGCCATTCGGCCCATCGAGTCTACTCCACCATTCAATCATGGCTGATCTATCTCTCCCTCTCAACTCCTTCTCCCCGATAACCCCTAACACCCATACCAATTAAGAATCTATCAATCTACGCCTTAAAAAAAATTCACAATGACTTGGTCACCACAGCCTTCTGTGACAATGTATTTCCTCTCATATCCCAAAGACATGCGGGTTTGTAGGTTAATTGGCCCTCTGGTAAATTATCCCTAATGTGTAGGATAAGGCTAGTGTACGGATGAGGTGATCAATGGTCGGCGCGGACTCGGTGGGCCGAAGGGCCTGACTCCACGCTACATGTCGGAAGTCTCTGTGATACTGTTAAGGTGCCGGAGGGAAGATGGGTGGACTGCACATGCTCTGTTCAACAGAGCTGGTAACAATTTAATAAAATAAATAGATTCAGGAGTGGATCAAATGATGAAATGTTGCCTGCTCCACCATTCGACAAGATCATGTTAGATATACCTCAAAGTACAGAGAAGGTTCACCAGACTGATTCCTGGGATGTCAGGGCTTTCATATGAAGAAAGATTGGATAGACTTAGCTTGTACTCGCTAGAATTTAGAAGATTGAGGGGGGATCTTATAGAAACTTACAAAATTCTTAAGGGGTTGGACAGGCTAGATGCAGGAAGATTGTTCCCGATGTTGGGGAAGTCCAGGACAAGCGGTCACAGTTTAAGGATAAAGGGGAAATCCTTTAGGACCGAGATGAGAAAAACATTTTTCACACAGAGAGTGGTGAATCTCTGGAACTCTCTGCCACAGAAGGTAGTTGAGGCCAGTTCATTGGCTATATTTAAGAGGGAGTTAAATGTGGCCCTTGTGGCTAAAAGGATCAGGGGGTATGGAGAGAAGGCAGGTACAGGATACTGAGTTGGATGATCAGCCATGATCATATTGAATGGCGGTGCAGGCTCGAAGGGACGAATGGCCTACTCCTGCACCTATTTTCTATGTTTCTATGTTTCTAACACCATTGTTTTCCCCAATCACCATATCCCTTGGTTCCTTTAACAAGCAGAAATCTAAATGATTGAAAGATACAGCACATGATTGATTGTAAGAGACAGCATGGAAACTGGCCCTTCGGCCCACTGAGTCCATGCCGACCATCGATCACCCATTTGATGAGGGGTGATCTTACAGAGGTGTACAAAATCATGAGAGGAATAGATCGGGTAGAGTCTCTTGCCCAGAGTAGGGGAATCGAGGACCAGAGGACATAGGTTCAAGGTGAGGGGGAAAAGATTTAATAGGAATCTGAGGGGTAACTTTTTCACACAAAAGGCGGTGGGTGTATGGAACGAGCTACCAGAGGAATTAGTTGAAGCCGGGGGTATTCCATAGTTTAAGAAACAATTAGACAGGTGCATGGATAGGACAGGTTTGGATGGGATATGGACCAAGCGCAGGCAGGCGGGACTAGTGTAGCTGGGACATTGTTGGTCGGTGTGGGCAAGTCGGGCCAAAGGGCCTGTTTCCACAATGTATCACTCTATTTACACTAGTTCTATGTTATCCCAATCGCACACCTCAGTGGTTCGATGGTGCTTTTATGGTCAGATGTGCGAAGTGCTAAAAGCCCTGTCCCAAGGTACGAGTTCATTCCAAGAGCTCTCCCCGAGTTTGCCCTGATTCGAACTCGGAGATTTACGGTAATGGCCGCTCGTCGGTACTCGGGGCTCTCGTGGACATTTGTCATCATGTTGAAAAATCTTCACGAGTCTTCCCGTGCTTACCTGCCGTTAGCGAGTCTTCCCGAGTACCTGCCGTTCTTGGGTCTTGGTTTCTTGGTCCTCCAAAATATTCCAAATGGAATTTAAACTGGAGGTGGTGGAGGGAGGACTTAAGCCAGAAAGGGTTATTGGGAAGAAAGAGCTACTTTAAATGTAGTTGTGTCCGGTTGGGTAACTATAGTTGGGTGGAGATTATTCCATGCTTTAATTGTGCGTGGGAAGAACGAATTGCTGTCCACATCTGTCTTGGTAGCTGGGATCACAAATTGGATCGAATGCCCTCGTCTGCTCCTAATTGGTTTGGGTTTGGTGTAGGTCTTGTAATCTATGTCGAGCTGACCATTTAACATTTTGTAAAAACAGATCATAGCGTTACGAGCCACTGAGAGACGTCCCCGAGCTCCGACGTACCCGCTACGTTCATTCTCCGTGCTTACCACGAGTTTGATTTTTTTTAAACTCGGGGGAGCTCTTGGAATGAACTCGTACCGTGGGACAGGGCTTTAAAACACAGTGAAATTCTTTATCTTCATAAGTTCGTAAGTGACAGGAACAGAATTAGGCCATTCGATACGATACAATACAATAGAACTTTATTTATCCCAGGAGACAAATTGTCCTGCCGACAGTCATAAAACAAGGTACATGAGACATGAAATTAAAGTGACGAGTGGAAGGTCCAGGATTGGGGATGTGCAAAGATTGGGAAGGGGCTGGGCTAGGGGGGGGGGGGGGTGGGCAATCAATCTCAGTCTACCCCACGACAGAAGGGGGGGGAGTTGTACAGTTTGATAGCCACAGTGAAGAAGGATCTCCTGTGGCGTTCTGAGCTGCATCTTGGTCTTACCATCTTGAGTATAGAAGTTGGGATGTAATGTTAAAATTGTACAATGCATTGGTGAGGCCAATTCTGGAGTATGGTGTACAATTTTGGTCGCCCAATTATAGGAAGGATGTCAACAAAATAGAGAGAGTACAGAGGAGATTTACTAGAATGTTGCCTGGGTTTCAGCAACTAAGTTACAGAGAAAGGTTGAATAAGTTAGGTCTTTATTCTCTGGAGCGCAGAAGGTTAAGGGGGGACTTGTTAAAGGTCTTTAAAATGATGAGAAGGATAGACAGAGTTGACGTGGACAAGCTTTTCCCATTGAGAGTAGGGAAGATTCAAACAAGAGGACATGACTTCAGAATTAAGGGACAGAAGTTTAGGGGTAACATGAGGGGGAACTTCTTTACTCAGAGAGTGGTAGCTGTGTGGAATGAGCTTCCAGTGGAAGTGGTGGAGGCAGGTTCGATTTTATCATTTAAAAATAAATTGGATAGGTATATGGACGGGAATGGAATGGAGGGTTATGGTCTGAGTGCAGGTAGATGGGACTAGGGGAGAATACGTGTTCGGCACGGACTTGTAGGGCCGAGATGGCCTGTTTCCGTGCTGTAATTGTTATATGGTTATATGGTTATATTGGTGGAACCAGTCTGTTGCTGAAGGTGCTCCTCAGGTTGATCAGTGTGTCATGGAGGGGGTGAGCTGTATGGCCCAGGATGCTGAATGGTCTACTCCGTCATTCAATCGTGGCTGATCTATCTCTCCCTCCTAACCCCAATCTCTTGCCTTCTCCCCAAACTCTTGTGTTCGTAATTCTTACAAAACATTTTCTTATCCTTTACCTCATCTCTACCTCGTAACGTCTTAGAGATGTGGGAGGAAACCAGAGCACCCAAAGGGAAGCCACTTGTTCACTATGGAGAACATGCAAACTCCACACAGGCAGCACTCGGGTCTCTGGCATTATGAGGTCGCACCACCATGCCACGCTGACTGTTCATGAGTTATAGGAGTAGGATTAGGCCATTCGGCCCATTGAGTCTACTCCGCCATTCAATCATGGCTGATCTATCTTTCCCTCGTAACCCCTGACACCAGTTCTAATCATGAAAGCTCCGCCTTTAAAATATCCACTGACTTGGCCTCCACCACCCTCTGTGGATTGGATTGGAATCAGAAAAGAAAATAGAAAACTCTTGAAACATTGCAAGCTCCGCAGTCCCTGTTCTTGTTTACTGAAAATTTATGGAAGTCTTAATCCCCTGAGCGAAACTATAATTAAATCAAGGCTGTGCTAGATGAGGCATCATTCTGGACAAAACATCTGCTGATTGAACGATCATCTCAATGCCTGCCTAGATAATATGTGGAACACAACGAAATAACTCGTGCAGAATGAGTTTATGTCAAGCAAATAAAGGCTATATTGCATTCCACTAAGAATATCACAGGACCAGCATTGATATTAAAATTACTACTTAAAAAAGCAGCTTGCCTTAGAAGTCAACAGATCTCTTTCAATTTAAAGGGGTAATGTGCATGATACGTTTGAACCTCATGATCTTGTACAATATCACCCCTCATCCTCCTGCGCAACAAGGAATAAAGTCCCAACTTGCCCAGTCTCTCGCTGTAGCTCAGACGCTCGAGTCCAGGCACCGTCCTTGTGAGATCTCCGCACATTTTCCAGCTTAACAACATCTTCCCTGTATTACAGGATGACCAAACTGAACACAATACTGTCAATGTGGCCTCCTCGATGTCTTTTACAACTGCAACATGACCTCCCAACTTTGATAGTAGGATGCATCGCACGCTGAGTTTCTCCGGCATTTTTGTCTACCTTCGATTTTTCGTGCAACTCCAGTTCTTTCTGAAACATCCCAACTTTAGTTTAGTTCGGTTTAGATATACAGCGCGGAAACAGGCCCGTCAGTCCACCCTGTCTGCGCCGACCAGCAATCTCCGCACAATATCACTATGTACACACACTAGGGAGAATCTATATTTATGCCAAGCCAATTAACCTACAACCGTCTTTGGAGTGTGGGAGGAAACTGAAGATCTCGGAGAAAACCCATTTAGGGGAGAACGTGCAAGCTCCACACAGACAGCACCCGTAGTCAGGATCGAACCCGGGTCCCTGGCGCTGTAAGGCAGTAGCTCTATCGCTGCGCCACCGTGCCGCACAACCCCACCATTTTACGTCGATCCAAGATTTAGAGGGATATGGGTCAGATGCGGGTAGGCGGGACTAGTATAGATGGGGCACCTTTGTCAGCATGGGAAAGATGGACCGAAGGGTCTGTCTCCACATTGGATGACTCTATGATGGGCAAGTTTTGATGCCGCCGTTTTAATGGCACTTAGAAGAAGCTCGGGAGGACTTTTTAAGCGAAGTCTCACTGTGATAATTAGCTTGCTTCGACAACCATAAGTGGCACCTTCCGTACGAACACCTAGCAAAGAAAAAAAATACTTGGCACTTTTGGCTCTGTCATGTGAAGCCACAATTAGTGGGAGCTCCTGACACGTTTCAGCTGGAACCATCCATATTCATGCAGTGGGAACGTATGTCTCTCGCTTCTCCTCCATTGTAGATCGTTGCAGACAAGGGCTGCTTTGCCAGCTCATCAAAAGTCAACTGTGTTTACTAGTCCTCGGCAACGGACCTGAACCGCAGCTGGGAAATTCTTACTTAGCGCGGCTAAATTCATCCCGTCACAGATGGGAACGCGGCGCTCCCAAAGTCCCTTCATTTGTGATTTAGAAGCAGAGAAGGGGGTTCGGCTGGTCCGGCAAGGTGGCGCAGCGGTAGAGTTGCTGCCTTACAGTGCCGGAGACCCGGGTTTGATCACAACCTCGGGTGCTGTCTGTACGGAGTTTGCACGTTCTCACCGTGACCCGCGTGGGTATTCCCCGGGATCTCATGAGGGGCGATCTTATCGAAACTTATAAAATTATAAAAAAGACTGGACAAGCTAGATGCAGGAAAAATGTTCCCAATGTTGGGCGAGTCCAGAACCAGGGGCCACAGTCTTAGAATAAAGGGGAGGTCATTTAAGACTGAGGTGAGAAAAAACCTTTTCACCCAGAGAGTTGTGAATTTGTGGACTTCCCTGCCACAGAGGGCAGTGGAGGCCAAGTCACTGGATGGATTTAAGAGAGAGTGAGATAGAGCTCTAGGGGCTAGTGGAGTCAAGGGATATGGGGAGAAGGCAGGCACGGGTTATTGATTGGGGACGATCAGCCATGATCACAATGAATGGCCTCCTCCTGCACCTATTTTCTATGTTTCTATGTTTCTCCCACACTCCAAAGACGTACCGGTTTGTAGGTTAATTGGCTTGGTATAAATGTAAATTGTCCCTAATGTGTGTATGATAGTGTTAGCGTGCGGGGATCGCAGGTCGGCGCAAACTCGGTGGGCCGAAGGGCCTGTTTCCGCTCAGTATCTCGAAACTAAACTAAACTGCTGCCTCACAGCGCCAGAGACCCAGGTTTGATCCCGAGCTCGGGTGCTGTCTGTACAGAGTTTGCATGTTCTGCCTGCGACCTCGAGGGTTTCCTCCGGGTGCTCCGGTTTCCTCCCACATCCCAAAGACGTGCGGGTTTGTAGGTTAATTGACCCTCTTTAGATTGCCCCTAGTGTGTAGGGAGTGGATGCAAATGGAACAATAGAGGGGGGATAGGAAGGGAGGGAGTGGAAGGCGGGCAAGGACAGAAAGAGTCATCCAATTGAATTCCTTCCCTATCATTTCCCTTGAGCTCTATAACTCTCTATCTACGACAGGCATGGATCGGGTAGATAGTCTGGAATTTTTTCCGCAGGATGGAAATATCACATTCTTCAAAATCAAATACCAGAGGACATAGGTTTAAGTTAAGTTTAGTATAGTTTGGTATAGTTTAGTTTATTGTCACGTGTACCAATAGACAACAGGTGCAGGAGTAGGCCATTCGGCCCTTCGAGCCAGCACCGCCATTCAATGTGATCATGGCTGATTATCCCCAATCAGTACCCCGTTTCTGCCTTCTCCCCATATCCCCTTACTCCGCTATCTTTAAGAGCCCTATCTAGCTCTCTCTTGAAAGTATCCAGAGAACTGGCCTCCACCGCCCTCTGAGGCAGAGATTTCCACAGACTCATAACTCTCTGTGTGAAAAAGTGTTTCCTCATTTCCATTCTAAACGGCTTACCCCTTATTCTTAAACTGTGGCCCCTGGTTCTGGACTCCCCCAACATCGGGAACATGCTTCCTGCCTCTAGCGTGTCCAAACCCTTAATAATCTTATATATTTCAATAAGATCCCCTCTCATCCTAAACTACAGAGTGTACAAGCCCAGCCGTGGTACAGTGATACAGTGAAAAGCTTTTGTTGCGTGCTAACCAGCCAACGGAAAGACAACACATGATTACAATCGAGCCATCCACGGTGTACAGATACATGATAAGGGAATAACGCGAATACTGTTATGTTGGGGGAGTCCAGAACCAGGGGCCACAGTTTAAGAATAAGGGGTAAGCCATTTAGAACTTAGAAACACCTTTTCACACAGAGAGTTGTGAGTCTGTGGAGTTCTCTGCCTCAGAGGGCGGTGGAGGCCAATTCTCTGGATGCTTTCAAGAGAGAGCTAAATAGGGCTCTTAAAGATAGCGGAGTCAGGGGATATGGGGAGAAGGCAGAACGGGTAGTGATTGGGGATGATCAGCCATGATCACATTGAATGGCAGGTGCTGGCTCGAAGGGCCGAATGACCTAATCCTGCACCTATTGTCTATTGTCTATCAAAGATAGTCCGAGGGTCTCCAATGAGGTAGATATCAGTTCAGGACAGCTCTCTAGTTGTGGTAGGATGGTTCAGTTTGAGATGAGAGGGCCTGTTTCCACACTGTACAACTCTATGACTCTAAGCCCTGGAATCGGAGTGTGTACTTGGAGATAAAAGGTACTGGAAGATGCAGCAGCTGTTTGGAGCGCTTGTGATTATTCCTCTGACACACATTTTATGCTGTTGCTAATCATTAGATTTTTGTTTTTTAAGATCCTTCAATGGTTAGAAGCAAAGACGCTGCTGCCTCTATCCCTGAAAGATCTTTCATCACTATGAAAAGTACTTTGCATTCTACGAAGAGCTATTATCTGTATTACTCTCGTGATTTTTGTTAATTACGCTGAGACAGAGATTTTAATGCCGCGCGCCCCTGTTGGAATAATTGCCCGCGAATGTGTCGAACATTTGCACAGTGCAATCCGAAGGCCCTGGTGACCACAAATAATCGCCCGTCCTTAGATCCAGCTGCAATTTGTTCAGATAACTAATGAACAGCCGACAATTTCCTTCATAATGGAATCCGAATTCAAGGTGGATTGCCCGGTGTTATGAGACAAATTACTCTGAATAATGGTTTTATAAGGAGGATTGTGTAACTTTTTATTTGAGTGGAGTCCTGAGTCGACGGCGTGGTACTGATCGGCTCGTCGGGCTTTGTGTCGTCTCCTTAATTGGCGGCTGCCTTACTTATTGTGCTGGTGTTCAGCAATGATCGCCCTTGGACGACTTCACCAATTCATCTTTAATGGCCTCGATTACTGTTAAAGATTGCTAAAGTTCTCCTCCGTAAAACGTGCTGCTAACTTGCTCGGCATTAAGGCGCCTGTGTAGGGGGAATGGACGATGCACAGCTCGGAAACAAGACAGCATGCAGGGTAACAAATCCTAGAGCTAGCTCAGGCAGGCAACTTGGTGCGACATGGTTGGGTTAGAGTCATAGAGTGAGGCCCCGGCCACGGGTGAACAAAGAGGAAGATGACTGAACTTTACTGCCTTCCCTCACAGTGGGAAACGTTGAATCCGCTGTGTGGGGGATGTTCATGTTATCGTGTGTTGTGTTCTTTTCATTCGCATGGCTGCATGGTAACTCAAATCTTCATAACAAGAGGATTTCAGTATAGGAGTAGAGAGGTCCTTCTGCAGTTGTATAGGGCTCTGGTGAGACCACATCTAGAGCATTGTGTACAGTTTTGGTCTCCTAATTTGAGGAAGGACATCCTTGCGATTGAGGCAGTGCAGCGTAGGTTCACGAGATTGATCCCTGGGATGGCGGGACTGCCATATGAGGAAAGATTGAAAATACTAGGCTTGTATTCACTGGAGTTTAGAAGGATGATGGGAGTATCTTATAAAAACATATAAAATTATAAATGGAATGGACAAGCTAGATGCAGGAAAAATGTTCCCTATGTTGGGCGAGTCCAGAACCAGGGGCCACAGTCTTAGAATAAAGGGGAAGTCATTTAAGACTGAAGTGAGAAAAAACTTTTTCTCCCAGAGAGTTGTGAATTTGTGGAATTCCCTGCCATAGAGGGCAGTGGAGGCCAAATCACTGGATGGATTTAAGAGAGAGTTAGATAGAGCTCTAGGGGCTAGGGGAGTCAAGGTATATGGGGAGAAGGCAGGCACGGGTTATTGATAGGGGACGATCAGCCATGATCACAATGAATGGCGGTGCTGGCTCGAAGGGCCGAATGGCCTCCTCCTGCACCTATTGCCTATTGTCTATCCATGTCCTCTTCTCTCCGATGACAGCCCAGCAACATCCTCTCTCACTGCAACATTCTATCTTTGCCCCGCCCCCTCCCCTGATGTCAGTCTGAAGAAGGGTCTCGACCCGAAACGTCGCCCATTCCTTCTCTCCAGAGATGCCACCTGTCCCACTGAGTTACTCCAGCCATTTTGTGTCTACTATCCATGTACCTGACTAACTCTTTCTTAAACGTCGGAATAGTCCCTGCCTCAACGACCTCCTCTGGCGGGCTCGTTCCATACACGCACCGTCCTGAGTGTGAAAAAGCTACCCCTCAGATTCCTATTAAAGAATTTGTTACTGTGCTGTACCACCATGGCTACTGGGGGCTGGTGGTTGGAGCAGATACGAGAGACTTTTGGACAAGCACATTTTAGGAGCCATTTATGCTAAAGCTAGCTACTGTGGGCATATCACATAATTTTGTCTAGATATTTCTAGCAGTATTAGTTTCAACACTTGGGGGCGGACATTAGATGCATAGATGGGTGTGACATATATCATATCGGACAGGAAGTGACCAGACCAGACCAGACCAGGCACAGGGGTGGAGAGACACAGTTCTCACTTAAATAGGCAATAGACAATAGGTGCAGGAGTAGGCCATTCGGCCCTTCGAGCCAGCACCGCCATTCAATGTGATCCCCAATCAGTACCCCGTTCCTGCCTTCTCATCATATCCCCTGATTCCCCAATCTTTAAGAGCCCTATCTAGCTCTCTCTTGAAAGTATCCAGAGAACCGGCCTCCACCACCCTCTGAGGCAGAGAATTCCACAGACTCACAACTCTCTGCGTGTAAAAGTGTTGCCTCGTCTCCGTTCTAAATTGCTTACCCCTTATTCTTAAACTGTGGCCCTTGGTTCTGAACTCCCCCAACATCGGGAACATGTTTCCTGCCTCTAGCATGTCCAATCCCTTAATAATCTTATATGTTTCAATAAGATTCCCTCTCATCCTTCTAAATTCCAGAGTATACAAGCCCAGCCGCTCCATTCTACATAGAAACATAGAAATTAGGTGCAGGAGTAGGCCATTCGGCCCTTCGAGCCTGCACCGCCATTCAATATGATCATGGCTGATCATCCAACTCAGTATCCCGTACCTGCCTTCTCTCCATACCCTCTGATCCCCTTAGCCACAAGGGCCACATCTAACTCCCTCTTAAATATAGCCAATGAACTGGCCTCGACTACCCTCTGTGGCAGGGAGTTCCAGAGATTCTCTCAGCATATGACAGTCCCGCCATCCCGGGAATTAACCTCGTGAACCTACGCTGCACTCCCTCAATAGCAAGAATGTCCTTCCTCAAATTAGGGGACCAAAACTGCACACAATACTCCAGGTGTGGTCTCACTAGGGCTCTGTACAACTACAGAAGGACCTCTTTGCTCCTAATCTCAACTCCTCTTGTTATGAAGGCCAACATGCCATTCGCTTTCTTCACTGCCTGCTGTACCTGCATGCTTACTTTCATTGACTGATGAACAAGGACCCCCAGATCCCAAATGTAATGGCAATTTCTTCCTTTGCCAATGCAAGCGAAAGTGGCTACGGTACTGTTTCATGATAGCGGCTGGATGATCTGTTCTTTTTATCTGTGTAGTCATGGTAACGGAAAGTGGGACATTGTAAAAGGAAGAAATTGCCATCACACACTCATAGTTATGCAGGGAATGGAGGGATATGGACCAGGTGCAGGCAGATATGGGTTGATAGGTTATCAGCTGCAACCTTTCCCCCATTGACGAACTGTACACTGCAAGGGCCAGGAAGCGAGCGGGTAAGATCATCTCTGACCCCTCTCACCCTGGCCACAAACTCTTTGAATCACTTCCCTCTGGAAGGCGACTCCGGACTGTCAAAGCTCCCACAGCCAGACGTAAAAACAGCTTTTCCCCACCAGCAGTAGCTCTACTCAATAACCAAAAATCTGTAGCCTCCTTTTGCTCTGGTATTTTATTTAATTCACATGTTTAATCGATAATGTTTTATTATTAATGTTTAATGTTTTATGTGTCATTCCTAACTGCCACTGTATGTCATGTTGTCACTTGCGGGCGGAGCACCAAGGCAAATTCCTTGTATGTGAATACTTGGCCAATAAACTTATTCATTCATTCATAGACACAAAATGCTGGAGTAACTCAGCAGGTCGGGCCAAAGGCTGCGGAGGCCTAGTCAATAGATATTTTTAAAGGTAGAAGATAGATAGGTTCTTGATTGGTACGGGTGTCAGGGCTTATGGGGGGGAAGGCAGGAGAATAGGGGTTGAGGGGGGGAAGATAGATCAGCCATGATTGAATGGTGGAGTAGACTTGATGGGCCAAATGGCCTAATTCTTCTCCTATCACTGATGAACCTATGAACATCTTTGGAGAAAAGAAATAGGTAATCTTGTGGGTGGAGATCTTTCTTCAGACTGAGTGCCAGGGGAGAGGGAAAGCTGAGGTATGAAAAGGTATAGAGAACAAAAGAATGAATGGTGTGAAAAGGGCAAATCAAGGCCAGAATCGCAGGGGAGCAGTGAGAGGGAGTTATATTAAGATAACTCCTTGGAATAAGAGTGCAGGAAGGAACTGCAGGTGCTGGTTTAAACTGAAGATAGACACAAAAGGCTGGAGTAACTCAGTGGGTCAGACAGCATCTCTGGAGGAAAGGAATAGGTGATGTTAGGGGTCAAAACCCTTCTTCAGACCCTTGGAATAAGAGTTGGTTTTGGCATCATGACTGGCAGAGACATTGTGGACCAAAGGGCCTACTGTTGTGTTGTACTGTTCTCTAACTTCAGGTAGCCCTTGCTTTCTCTCTCTCTCTCCATCCGCTCCCCCTTCCCAGTTCTCCCATTATTCTCACTGTCTCCGACTACATTCTATCTCTGTCCCGCCCCCTCCCCTGACATCAGTCTGAAGAAGGGTCTCGACCCCGAAACGTCGCCCATTCCTTTTCTCCAGAGATGCTGCCTCACTCGCTGAGTTACTCCAGCATTTCTTGTCTACCTTTGTGCTGTTCTATGTTCTATGAGTCTTACGAGCCGGAGATGCGATGCATAGAGTCAGGGTCGATAAAAATAGGGCACTTCAGTCCACCAGATTCATGCTGAAATACATCCTTGTTTACAAGGATGTTGTAAGGACTCGTGGATCTGAGCTATAAGGGGATATTGGGCAGGCTGGGACTTTATTCCTTGGAGCGCAGGAGGCTGAGGGGTGATCTTATAGAGGTGTATAAAATCATGAGGGGAATAGATCGGGTAGATGCACAAAGTCTCTTGCCCAGGGTTGGTGAATCAAGGATCAGAGGATAGAGAGGGTGAAAGTCTTTTTCCAGGGTGGGGGATTGCAGAATAACGCAAGTTGTGAGTCTGTGGAATTCTCTGCCTCAGAGGGCGGTGGAGGCCGGTTCTCTGGATACTTTCAAGAGAGAGCTAGATAGGGCTCTTAAAGATAGTGGAGTCAGGGGATATAGGGAGAAGGCAGGAAAGGGGTACTGATTGGGGATGATCAACCATGATCACATTGAATGGCGGTGCTGGCTCGAAGGGCCAAATGGCCTACTCCTGCACCTATTGTCTATTGTCTATTGGAAGTAGCCTGTGATTTAGGGCCAGTGCAAGCAGTTAAAGAAAGAACTGCAGATGCTGGAAAAATCAATGGTAGACAAAAATGCTGGAGAAACTCAGTGGGTGAGGCAGCATTTTTTAAGAAAGAACTGCAGATGCTGGGAAAATCGGAGGTTTAATTTGGTTTAGTTTAGAGATACAGCGCGGAAACAGGCCCTTCCGTCCATTGATTGCGCGCCGCCCAGCGATCCCCGCACACTAACACTATCCTGCACACACTAGGGACAATTTACATTTATACCAAGTCAATTAACCTACAAACCTGCACGTCTTTGGAGTGTGAGAGGATATCAGATTTCGAAGAAAACCCACGCGGTCACGTGGTGAACGTCCAAACTCCGAACAGACAGCACCCGTGGTCGGGGTCGAACCCCGACCACGGGTGCAGTGGCAGAGTTGAGGCACCACCGTGCTTCACACCTCTACCGCTGCGCCACCGTGCCACCGTGCCACCCGGGACAAGAAAGAGGATATATTGGTACATAGATGGAACAAGAATGGTAGATGCACTCAGGCACGGAAATCAAAATGTGGAGGGGACCGGGGGACAGGGGGGACACAATTTTTTGCCGGCCGCACACACACTCACGCACACACGCGCAAGGCTTCGGAGGCTCAATCCAGCGCTAAATGCAGCTCAACTCTGTCTGTCTCGCCGGGTTAACCTACAGCCCTGCCTGGACTGACGGGATACCAGCGCTGCTTCTCCACGCTGGCTGTGGGCCTGGGCCATATTTCCCGCAAGTCCAGTCTAGGTTAACCTGGCGGGACAGGCAAAGTTGAGCTGGGTTTAGCGCTGCTTGTCTGTGCTGGCTGTGGAACTGGGGGTACAGCTCCCATCTGACTCCCGACCTCTCTGGCCGCCAGTGAAGGGGGGGGGGGGGGCACTCGGGTGGGGGGGGGGGGGGCAGCGCCGGTGAGCCGGGATCGATCCTGGCTGCGGATGAGGCGCAGGTCTGTGCCGAGAGTGTTTTGGCACGTCTCCCTCCCCCAATCATCGCGCTGAATCATCATGTTCCGCCCCCATTGCCTGCTGACCGACGTCTCTCTTGTCCAATCGGCGCCTTCAATGTCCCACCCCCACTGTCTCGCGGAGAGCGGAGATTTTAAAATCCGGATTACAAAAACCTGGGGGGGATGTCCCCTACCTCTCAGAACAGAGGGGGACGTGTCCCCCCTGCCCCCCCCCCCCCCCTGGGATTTCCACCCCTGGATGCACAGTCGTTCAGGTGAGAGGAAAAGATTAACTATGAACCTGAGAGACACAGGTTGCCAGGTACTACAATAACTTTTTAAAGACACTCTAAAGGACTGGTACATGGATAGGAAAGGTGTTGAGGGAATTGGGACAAACGTGGACATGTGGAACGAGTTTAGATGGGGCATCCTGGTCGGCATGGTGACTTGGGCCGGTGTCTGCATCCATAAGATACACACAAATTGCTGTAGTAACTCAGCGGGAATAGATCGGGTAGATGCACAGAGTCTCTTGCCCATATGTGAATCGAGGACCAGAGGACATAGGTTTAAGGTGAAGGGGAAAGGATTTAATAGGAATCTGAGGGGTAACTTTTCCACACAAAGGGTGGTGGGTGTACGGAACAAGCTGCCAGAGGAGGTAGTTGAGGCTGGGACCATCCCAACATTTAAGAAGCAGTTAGATAGGTACATGGATAGGACAGGTTTGGAGGGATATGGACCAAATGCGGGCAGGTGGGACTAGTGTAGCTGGGACATGTTGGGCGGTGTGGGCAAGTTGGGCCGAAGGGCCTGTTTCCCTCTATGACTATGACTCTATGATGGTAGTGGAGGCAGATACAATAGTGGCGTTTCAGAAACCTTTAGATAGCCACATGGATATGCAAGGAATGGCGGGACATGGATTAGGTGCAGGAAGATAAGAGTTGGGCTTGGCATCATACCGCCCGTCTAACCGTCTTTCTCCCTCATGTCTTCAACCCTCTCTCAGTCATCTGTCTTACTTTATCTATGCTTATTTCTCAGGTCAATCTCCTGGCATTTGGAGTCATTATTTACAAGGTCTTCCGGCACACCTCCATGTTGAAACCGGAAGTGAGTTGCTACGAAAATATTAGGTAAGGTTAAAAATCTGAAATTGTCCATTTAAACTAAGTTGCAATATTCTTCCCCTCCATTGTCAGGCTTCTGAACAGTCCCTCCGTAAGCTAGCGGTACTGTCCGATTCACCTCTACCTCATTGCGGACTTTGGACTTTGTCTGTGGAACTGGTGCGCTACAATGCTGAGAACATTATTCTGCGCCCTGTATCTTCCCCTATGCTCTACCGATTGTACTTGAGTTTGCTTGATTGTATTCATAGTATATCCGCAGAGACCGCTCCCTCCGTAACTCCCTGGTCAATTCGTCCCTTCCCACCCAAACCACCCCCACCCCGGACACTTTCCTTTGCAACCGCAGGAAATGCTACACTTGCCGCTTTACCTCCCCCCCCCTCGCCTCCATCCAAGGACCCAAGCAGTCTTTCCAGGTGGGGCAGAGGTTCACCTGCACCTCCTCCAACCTCATCTATTACATCCGCTGCTCTAGGTGTCAGCTGCTCTACATCGGTGAGACCAAGCGCAGGCTCGGCGATCGCTTCGCCCAACACCTCCACTCGGTTCACCCTAACATAGATACATAGAAAATAGGTGCAGGAGTAGGCCATTCACTTTGATAACCTCACATTTGGTTGCAAAAACAGGAAAGCAACCTGATCAACCTGATCTCCCGGTGGCTCAGCACTTCAACTCCCCCTCCCATTCCGAATCCAACCTTTCTTTCCTGGGCCTCCTCCATGGCCAGAGTGAGCCCCACCGTAAATTGGAGGAGCAGCACCTCATATTTCACTTGGGCAGTTTACACCCCAGCGGTATGAACATCCAATTTCAGGTAGTCCCTGCTTTCTCCCTCCTTCCCCTCCCCTTCCCAGCTCTCCCACAGCCAACTGGTCTCCACCTACTTCCTTTCTTCTTCCACCCCCCCCCCCCCCCCACCTCCATATCGGTCTGAAGAATGGTCTCGACCCGAAACGTCACCTATTCCTTCGCTCCATAGATGCTGCCTCACCCGCTGAGTTTCTCCAGCATTTTTGTCTAGCTTCATATACCTGATCTGTTTGGATAGCATGCAAAACAAAGCTTTTCACTTTTACTTCACTAGATGTGGCAATAATTAGCCTAGACCGAAATGAAGATAGACACAAAATGCTGGAGTAACTCAGCAACGTCTCTGGAGAGAAGCAATGGGTGATGTTTCGGGTCGAGACCCTTCCTTCCTACGCTAGACGTCAACGAAAATGTGTTTAATTAATTAAACTCGCGATTACTTTATCATTGGCAAACATCCAGCTTCTTTTCCCTATCAAGTAATATTGAAACTTGTAGGTTGACAAAAGTGCAGGAGAAACTCAGCGGTTGCGGCAGCATCTATGGAGCGAAGGAAATAGGCAACGTTTCAGGCCGAAACCCCTTCTTCAGACTTTTTGCTGCATAGAGATATATTTTAACGTGTATTGTATTTAAACAAGCATTGGAAGTAGATGAGGCTTCACAATACAGTAGGTGTAGGAACTTCTCTTGCCGTGGTGGAAGAGCTTGTGTGGTCCTGAGAACCTGAGAGCGATGCCGTCTGGAGCTATGCTCCTGGTCGAGGAGGAGGTCTCTGACAAAGAGCAATCCAACCAAGACCTCAACGGTGGAACAGGCGGAGGACGATGGCTGACCTTAGTGGAGCGTCACAACGGCTGGGAAGGCGGTTGGATGAAGGCTGCAGCAGAAAAGGGTCTCCGGTCGTCTTGGACTCCATGCCACTGGATCATGACCCAGATCCGTCAAGGACCGTGTGGTGGCTCTCTGTGCACCAGTCTCCCCACGTTAAACAAAGTCACGCACAGGCACATTTTTGTCTACCTTCGATTTATCCAGCATCTGCAATTCTTTCTTAAACCTCTCATGTAAGAAGATCAGTACAGGTTATAGGGAGAAGGCAGGAGAATGGAGTTGAGAGGGAAAGAAAGATCAGCCATGATCGAATGGCGGAGTCGACTTGATGGGCCGAATGGCCTAATTCTGCTCCTATAACTTATGGACAACACTTATTATTATAATAATGCTTTACACAAAGTGATTATATGCACTCTTTTTTCTTTTTGCTGTCTGATAAAATGTGTGTAATTTTTGTATGAACTGTGCATGTGTTGTCCAAGTCTATGTGCCTGGGAAGCTGCAGCTGCTGCAAGACTTTTGTTGTCCCTGTACCTTAAGTTTACCTTAGTTGAGAGACACAGTACGGAAACAGGCCCTTCGGCCCACCGAGTCCATGCCAGCCAACGATCCCCGCATGCTAACGCTATCCTACACACACTAGGGACAATTTACAATTATATCAAGTCAAATAACCTACAAACCTGTACATTTAGGAATGTGGAAGGAAACCGTAGATTCGGAGATTGGGGGCGGTTGAGTTGCTGCCCTACAGCGCCATAGACAATAGACAATAGGTGCAGGAGTAGGCCATTTGGCCCTTCGAGCCAGCACCGCCATTCAATGTGATCATGGCTGATCATCCCCAATCAGTACCCCGTTCCTGCCTTCTCCCCATATCCCCTGACTCCGCTATTTCTAAGAGCCCTATCTAGCTCTCTCTTGAAAGCATCCAGAGAACCTGCCTCCACCGCCCTCTGAGGCAGAGAATTCCGCAGACTCACCACTCTCTGTGAGAAAAAGTGTTTCCTCGTCTCCGTTCTAAATGGCTTACCCCTCATTCTTAAACCGTGGCCCCTGGTTGGGATTGAAGACCCGGCTTCTATCCCAACTACGGGTGCTGTCTGCACAGAGTTTGCACGTTCTTCCCGTGCCCGCGTGGGTTTTTCTCCGAGATCTGCGGTTTCCTCCCACACTCCAAAGACGCACAGGGTTGTAGGTTAATTGGCTTGGTGTAAATGTAGTATGTCCCTAGTGTGTGTAGGGTAGTGTTAGTGTGGCCAACGTGGCCTCTGTGGACCTGTTTCTGCGCTGTATCTCTAAAGCTAAAAATCCCGGAGAAAATCGCGGGGAGAACGTACGAAGTCCGTACAGACAGCGCCCGTGGTCGGGATGGAACCCGGGTCGGTGGCGCTGCAAGGCAGCAACTCTACCGCTGCGCCGCCGTGCCTGTGCACATATGCCAATGAACTTGACGTGACTGCCATCCAAATAGAACAAGTGAGGACACAGATCTGTAAACCTGCAAACGCTGAAAGCTCATTAATTACAAGTGATAAATTGCCCCTGCAGCAGAAGTGACAGCACTGTAATTCAACTAAAACCACCTCCTAAGTAAGCAGGCAGCTGGCGGGTGGATTAAACACAGTGCCACTGGTGTAGGAAGGAACTGCAGGCGCTGATAGACAAAAAAGTGCCCGACTAACTCAACGGGCCAAGCAGCATCTATGGAGAAGAGGAATAGGCGACGTTTTGGGTTGAGAACAGCCTGAGAACAGTGCCACTTCTCCTGGTCTTTCTTTAAGACGAGGTGCTGTGGTGGAACTGATATGTTCATGATTCCCTTACTCTTGGTAAAAGACTGAAGGGCCTGTGTCCCACTTGGCGATTTTTTCGGCGATTGCCGGCGTCATATCAGAGTCACCAAAAGATGTTGAACATTTCAAAATCCAGTGACGACAAAAATAAACGTTGCGGCACTTGAAAAAAACACCGCGCGTCGATACGTCGTCACGCCGTATCACACAGCGAATTTTTCGGTGACCTGATACGTCAGTCAATGATGCCGGCAGCCGCCGAAAAAATCGGCAAGTGGGACCGGCCCTTGAGTGCATTTATCCTATCTATTCCCTACACCTGGGGCGGCACGGTGGCGCAGCAGTAGAGTTGCTGCCTTACAGCGCCAGAGACCTCCGTTCGATCCAATGTACCGAAAGTCTTCTTCACCACACTATCTACCAATGGTGGTGTTGCTGCCTCACAGCGCCAGACACCCGCGTTCGTTCCTGTCTACGGGTGCTCTTTGAACGGAGTTTGAACGCTCTCCCCGTGACCTGCGTGGGTTTTCGCTGAGATCTTCAATTTCCTCCCACACTCCAAAGACGTGCAGGTTTGTAGGTAAATTGGCTTGGTATACATGTAAATTGTCCCCAGCGCGTATAGTGTTAATGTGCGGGGATCGCTGGTCGGTGAGGACTCGGTGGGCCGAAGGGCCTGTTTCCTCGCTGTATATGTAAACTAATCTAGACTCAGCCTCTTGCTCTCCAAGGAATAAAGTACTATGCTGCCCAGCCTCTCCTTGTAGATCAGGTCCTGAAATCCTGGCAACATTCTTGTAAACCTTCTCTGTATTCGTTCCAGCTTAATGACATCTTTCCTCATCAACACTTAGCACAGCTGTTACATAATGTCCCAGTCTCTAGACACTTCCCTGACTGATGAAGGCCAATGCACTAAATGGTTTCTTCACCACCCTATCTACCAAAGGTAGAGCTGCCGCCTCACAGCGCCAGAGACCCAACATCAACCCTGACCACGGGGGCTGTCTGTGCAGAGTTTGCACGTTCTCCCCGTGACCGCGTGGGATTTCTCCGTGTGTTCCTGTTTCCTCCCACATCCTAAAGACGTACAGGTTTGTAGGTTAATTGGCTTCTGTAAACTGCCCCTAACATTTAAGGGGCTGTCCCACTTGCCGATTTTTTTCGGCAACTGTCGGCATCATTGACTGACATATCAGGTCACCGAAAAAGTCACGGCGCGATGACGTATCGACGCGCGGCGTTCCCTCAAGTGCCGCAACATTTTTTTGTCGTCGCTGGATTTTGAAATGTACGAAATAGAAACATAGAATCATAGGTGCAGGAGGAGGCCATTCGGCCCTTCGAGCCAGCACCGCCATTCATTGTGATCATGGCTGATCGTCCCCAATCAGTAACCCGTGCCTGCCTTCTCCCCATATCCCTTGACTCCACTAGCCCCTAGAGCTCTATCGAACTCTCTCTTAAATCCATCCAGTGACTGACTTGGCCTCCACTGCCCTCTGTGGCAAGGAATTCCACAAATTCACAACTCCCTGGGTGAAAAGTTTTTTCTCACCTCAGTCTTAAATGACCTCCCCTTTATTCTAAGAAAAGGGGAGGTCATTTAAGACTGAGGTGAGAAAAAACTTTTTCACCCAGAGAGTTGTGAATTTATGGAATTTATGAAATCTTTCGGCGACCCTGATACGTCAGTCAATGACGCCGGCAGTCGCCGAAAAAAATCGCCAAGTGCGACAGGCCCTGTAGGATGCAAAAATGGGATGCCATAGGACTGGTGTACAGGTGATCGATGATCAGCTAGGAGTCAGTGGCTGAAGGGCCTGTTTCCATGCTGTAGCACAAACTAAAGAAAAACTAAAACCTGTGACTTCACGTTCTGGGAGCACGTTACTTGTAGACGTTGTCTAGCTCGGCATGGATGGTGAACTAATGAGTAGAACGCCAAGTGCTGGAGTAACCCAGCGGGTCAGGCAGCATCTCTGGAGAACATGGATCGGTGACGTTTCACAGAGTGCTGGAGTAACTCAGCAGGTCAGGCAGCATCTCCGGATAACACGGATAGGTGACGTTTCACATAGTGCTGGAGTAACTCAGCGGGTCAGGCAGCATCTCTGGAGAACATGGATATGTGATGTTTCACAGAGTGCTGGAGTAACTCAGCGGGTCAGGCAGCATCCCTGGAGAACGTGGATAGGTAACATTTCGAGTCAGTTGTTCTCCAGACTGGTCCAAACCCGAAACATCACATATCGATGTCCCGACAGAAGGGTCCCGACCCAAAACGCCACCTATCCATGTCGTCCAGAAATTTAGTTTAGATTAGTTTAGTTTAGAGACACAGCGTGGAAACAGGCCCTTTGGCCCACCGAGTCCGCGCCGACCAGCGATCCCCGCACGCTAACACTATCCTACACACACTAGGGACAATTTACAATTATACCCAAGCCAATTAACCTATAAGTCTATACGCCTTTGGAGTGTGGGAGGAAACCGGAGATCCCGGAGAAAACCCACGCAGGACACGGGGAGAGCGTACAAACTCCGTACAGACAGCACCCGTAGTCGGGATCGAACCCGGGTGCCTGGCACTGTATGGCAGCAAATCTACCGCTGTGTCGCCCAGTGACCGATGCTGCCTGACCCGCTGAGTTACTCCAGCACTCTGTGTTCTACGCAAGATGGCGGCATCTGCAGTTCCTTGCGCCTGCAGTGAAGTAATGCTATCTCTCTGTCCCTTGCAGGTCATGCGCCCGGGGTGCTCTGGCCTTGCTCTTCCTCCTCGGTGCCACCTGGACCTTAGGCGTGCTGCACATTATCAAGGGGTCCCTGGTGACAGCGTACCTCTTCACCATCTCCAATGCCTTCCAAGGGATGTTCATCTTTATATTCCTCTGCGTCCTTTCAAAGAAGGTAAGTTTCAAATCTCCGAACAAAGAGCTTGTCAAATGACGCGGGGGTGGATGTTCCATTTGGTTGGTGAGATAGAATAAACCTGTCGTAGGTCCCCCTCGGTCATGACTGGCCATGGATGATGCATCCTAGTAGTTGGCCGCTTGCTCCAAACCTCGGCTAGAGCAGCATCGCTTGTGGCTGAAGCGACCAATATGGGAAACATAGAATCATGAGAGGAATAGATCGGGTAAGCAGGCAGAGTCTCTTGCCCAGAATTGGGGACATCGAGAACCAGAGGATGTAGGTTTAAGGTGAGGGGGAGAGGAGGGGGGGGGAGATTTAATGGGAACCTGAGGGGTAACTTGTTTTTTACAAAGAAGATGGTGGATGTATGGAACGAGGTGCCGGAAATGGTAGTTGAGGCAGGTGCTATCACAACAATTAAGAACCAGTAGGCTCGTGGACAGGGCAGGTTTAGAGCGATATGGGCTAAATGCAGGCAGGTGAATTAGTGTAGATGGAACATGTTAGTCAACGTGGGCAAGGATGGCCTGAGGAGCCAGTTTCCACGCTGTATCACTCTATGACCAGCAGCATCTTTGGAGGACATGGATGGGCGAGATTTAAAGTTGGGTCTGAAGAAGGGTCTCGACCCAAAACCTCACCCATTTCGTCTCTCCAGAGATGCTGCCTGCCCTCGCTGAGTTACTCCAGCATTTTGTGCCTATCTTTGGTTTAAACCAGCAGCTGCAGTTCCTTCCAACACATTTAAAGTTGGGACCCTTCTTCAGAGTCGGAGGTGCTGCCTGACCCGATGTTGGGGGAGTTCTGTTCCCGATGTTGGGGGAGTCCAGAACCAGGGGCCACAGTTAAAGAATAAGGGGCAAGCCATTTAGAACGGAGATGAGGAAAAACTTTTTCACCCAGAGAGTTGCGAAATCTGTGGAATTCTCTGCCTCAGAAGGCAATGGAGGCCAATTCACTGGATGCTTTCAGAGAGAGTAAGAAAGGGCTCTTAAAGATAGCGGAGTCAGGGGATATGAGGAGAAGGCAAGAACGGGATACTGATTGTGGATGATCAGCCATGATTACAGTGAATGGCGGTGCTGGCGCGAACTCCTGCACCTATTGTCTATTGTCTATTGACTATTGACACTTTGAGTTCCTCCAGCACTGTGTGTTCTATACAAGGTTCCACCATCAGTTCCCTGTGTCTCTCCCCGGATTCCATTTTCCAAGTTTCATTACACAACAAAACAAAAAGGTGGTGATCTGTTTTTTTTTAAATTCCACATTTTGATACAACTCGTGAGATATTGCAAATCTTGCGTCTAAGTTAAATAGCTGGAATATTGTTAACGATCTGCATAATTAGCACTGTGAATAGTATCATAGCAACATCTTTATTACATGCTGACATATCGCTTTATATTCCAACGACCACCTGATAATTGGAAATAAATAGCTTTCTAATTACATTGCTATTCAAAGTATATACAAGCATTAGCATTATTACCCCAGGAACCGTGAGACTCTGAGATAGCTCGGGCCCTGATGTTGTCAATAATGAAGTTTTAGTTGCTGGCTTATTTGTTTGTGACTTGTTCCCTCCCGCAGTCTTCCACAGCAAATTTCAGCAAACAAGTTTAGATTAGTTCAGTTTGGTTTAGTTTATTGTCACGTGTGCCGAGGTACAGTGAAAAGCCTTTGTTGCGTGCTAACCAGTCAGCGGAAAGACAATACGTGATTACAATCGAGCCATTTACAGTGTACAGATACATGATAAGGGAATAACATTCAGCGCAAGGTAAAGCCAGCAAAGTCTGATCAAGGATAGTCCGAGCGTCACCAAAGAGGTAGATAGTAGTTCAGCACTGCTCTCTGGTTGTGGAAGGATGCTTCCGTTAAGACAGGGGCGGGGAACCTCTTCATGCTGGAAAGCCACATTAAGTTAGCTGTAATCTAATAAGGCCGCATCCAAGAAACTTTAATTAGATATACTTCAAAATGTACATTATTTTGTTAAAATAGCCCTCATGACTTACTAATGTTTTAATTGTGGCCGTCAGTCCGGGAGGATTATTTCATTGAATCTTCTTTTACCCTCTGGTATTTTAAATACGTTCATTTTAAGATTAAAATAAAAATCATAAAAGATGAACAAAAACATACTAATAAAAATAAAAGGATTTGTTCTACAAAATTTGGATTCATTCAAAAGGCCGCACTTAATGGCCTAGAAGGCCGCAGATTCCCCACCCCTGCATTAAGAGATACAACGTGGAAACAGACCGTTCTCAGCCCACCGAGTGCGCGCCGGCCAGCGATCCCCGCACACTAACGCTATCCTACACACACTAGAGACGATTTACATTCATACCATGCCAATCAGCCTACGAACCTGCACATCTTTGGAGTGCGGTCTTAAGCACTCATTTACCCTAATTCCAATATATTCACTTCACATGTACGTCGACTCCTCCCAGATTCCACCACACAAGGCTAGTTACAGCAGCCAATTGACCTGCAAGTTCCCTGGGGTGTGGGAGGAAACCAGAGCACCTGGTGGAAACCCACTCGGTCACAGGGGGAGAACGTGCAAACTTCATGCAGGCAGCACCGGGGCAGCTCAGGATTGAGCCTGGGAGATAGACACCAAAAGCTGGAGTAATTGAGTGGGTCAGGCAACATCTCTTCTGCTTCTTCTTCTCCTTCTTGCGTTTGAGGCAGCAGAAGTCTGCAGCGCGGCGATGCCATCCGCTTTCGACATCCGTAGGTGCCCGCCCTAAAAAAGGGCGCATGCTCCGGGTTGGCGCCAAGCTGCGGCGACTGCTGCTGTCTCTGTTTGTTGTCGTAGGCCTGACTGAGGTCAGATGACAGGGCTCACCGCGGGGAGTTCAGCAGCATGAGCCCCAACATGAGCATCTGTGCGGAGAGGGAATAGGTGACGTTTCGGGTCGGAACCCTTCTTCAGACCCTGAAATCTGGAGAGTTGGAACCGTGAAATACCAGCTCTACTAGTTGTGCTCCCCCTTGAATTATGTCTTCCTAAAGATTCATTGCATGCGATTAATCTGAGCTAATTGTGTTCTTAAGGGGCTGTCCCACTGCGGCAACCTAATTGGCAAGTTTTGAAGAGTTTGCCCTCAACTCATGCTCGCAGCATGGTCGACACAAGGTCCTAGGAGGTCTGCGTTACTCTCCTTCATGCTCGAGAGTAGTCCCCGCGTACTCGAGGCCTCAGCTCGGTCGCGGTGTATTTTTCAACATGTTGAAAAATGCCCGCGAGTAAAAAAAGGTCGCCATGGAAAAAATCTATATATTTTTTACTCGTAGGTTTAGTCAAACTAGGTCGTAGTAGGTCGGCATGTTAGTCGTAGGTAATCAAAGGTAGTCGTAGATAATCTTCATCATAGTCGTAGGGAGATCGAAAGAGGTTGTCTTCACTCTCCACCATTCGGTGTCCAATTTTTCCAAAGCTAGTCGTAGCTAGTCTTCAACATAGTCGAAGGAGGTCTTCAAAATGACACTTTTTCAAAAGGGCCCGTCCCACTTGGACGACCTAATCCGCGAGTTCTGGTGAGTTTGCTCTCGACTCATACTCGCAGCATGGTCGACACGAGGTCACAGGAGGTCTTCATAACTCTCCTTCATGCTCGAGAGTGGTCCCCTCGTTCTCCAACATGTCATTTTTTCAAACTCTTCTAAACTCTTCTAAACTCGCCAATTATGTCGCCCAAGTGGGACAGCCCCTAAACTTTCCTGAACTCTTCTAAACTCGCCAATTAGGTCACCGCAGTGGGACAGCCCCTGAGGGAGAGAGAAGGCCGGAATGGAACTGAACAGTAAATAGATTTGAAATCATCTTTCTGGCACCATTCTGAGTAAATTATGCATCTTGTTTAGCAAGGATTTCCTGATGGACTTTGGCACTTAATATACATTCTGCTGTTGTTTAAGGTTTTATTGATTCGGACAAAAGTGTCACTGTAACCGAGCTTGTCAACAATCCTCTTTTAATGCTGTGGAGAGGAGATAATCAATTACTGGTTCACCATCCTCAGTGGGCCAAGGTCAAAGTTCACAAGCACGCGACACGTTGATCCTGCAATCATTACTTTTTGATGCGATCCCTTTAATCAATGCTATCAATATTCTCTCCACTCTGTGCCTTGTTTAATCTTTGTCAGTGCAGGTCACTCCAACACAAGTGGGAATTGCAACCGTCTACGTTTAGACGGTTGGCAATTCATTAACCCTTCCCATGCCCATTGTGGATCCCCAGATATTACAATTCCGCATGTCCCCTCGTAGAGTCGTAGAGTGATACAGCGTGGAAACAGGCCCTTCGGCCCAACTTGCCCGCACCGGCCAGCATGGGCCTCTCTGACCTTGCTTTCCAGTTGCACATCTTAATGTCGATCTAGAGTCAAGAGTCAAGAGTGCTTTACTGTCATATGTCCAGAAAAAGAACAATTAAATAATTATATTATTAATTGATATAAATATTATATTAATTCTCATATATTTATTTATTTGTCTGTTTCTTATATATATATTTATATACACACACTCAGACACACACAACACACATACACACACATATATATAATATGAATATAGACACAGACACACACTTATACACACATACACATATGTGTGCAGGTGCGTGTCTCTGTGTGTGTGTGTGTGTGTGTGTGTGTGTGTGTGTGTGTGTGTGTGTGTGTGTGTGTGTGTGTGTGTGTGTGTGTGTGTGTCTATATATATATACACATGCCTAAAATATATACGTGTGTGTGTATGTATATATATAGATCTAGACTGTGGAACAGCATCCCTCTTCTCATCAGAACTGCCCCCTCCATCGACTCCTTTAAGTCTAGACTTAAAACTTATTTCTACTCCCAAGCGTTTGTTGAGGTCCTCTGAGGGAGCGCTGTATGTATGTATTTATGTATGTATTGTTCGATCTATGTACCACTGTATGTAGCACGTTAGTACCTGCACTGATGTAAAGCACTTTGGTCAACGAGAGTTGTTTTAAAATGTGATATAGAAATAAAATTGACTCGACTTAACTTGACCTGACATATACACACACATATATACACACATATATATACACACATATATATACACACATATATATACACACATATATATACACACATATATATACACACATATATATACACACATATATATACACACATATATATACACACATATATATATACACATATATATACACACATATATATACACACATATATATACACACATATATATACACACATATATATACACACATATATATACACACATATGTATACATACATATATATACACACATATATATACACACATATATATACACACACATATATACACACATATATATACACACATATATACACACATATATATACACACATATATATACACACATATATATACACATATATATACACACATATATACACACATATATATACACACATATATATACACATATATATACACACATATATATACACACATATATATACACACATATATATATACACACATACATATTTTAGGCATGTATATATACACACAAACACACACACACGCATATATATTTTAGGCATGTATATATGTAGGCATTTTTAGGCATGTATATATATGCCTACTCCCATTGTCTATTGTCTATTGTCTGCTAACATGGTTTTATTTCATTTTCCCTGGCAGATTCAGAAGGAGTACTACAGATTATTTAAGAACGTGCCCTGCTGCTTTGAGTACCTCAAATAAATCTGACGGAAGATGGACAACCAACAGGAGATGGGAGAAGATAGACCGCTCGGACGAGTTGCCAATGACGTTGATGGGTTGTGACCATAATTTATTTAGAGCTTTACTATGGGGTGGGCTTCATTGGGATAGAGTGGGTGGTGGAAAAAACACAGGTAACTTACAAATCCCACACCTAGTCTTCCGTTCCACGTGGATTCCCTTCGATTTTTGTTTAATGGCCTTGTTCGGCATTAGCAAGTTGGGCCAACACGCTCCTTGCTGAGCTGTATAACTCCAAGCCTTAGTTTTTATTGACGCAGCGCGGAAACAAACCCTTTGGAACTCGAGTCCGCGCCGACCAGCGACCCCCCCCGCACATTAACACTACCCTACACACACAAGATGGTCAATTTCACATTTATACCAAGCCAATTAACCTGTACGTCTTTGGAGTGTGGGAGGAAACCGAAGATCCCGGAGAAAGCCCACGCAGGTCACGGGGAGAACGTGCAAACTCCGCACAGACAGCACCCGTAGTCAGGATCGAACCAGGGTCGCTGGCGCTGCGAGGCAGCAACTCTACCGCTGCGTGCCGCCCAGTTACAACAATTACTTCTTTTGTGTTAAAAGAGTTGCTTTTTCAATGTAACATTTTATCCAGTCAGATTTCAGCTTCCAGGTTTGCATCTTAATATCTTTCCGAATGAGATCCCCTAATATAAAGGGAACAAGCATTAAGATGTGCAGGAAGGAACTGCAGATGCTGGTTTACAGCTAAAATAGACACAAAGTGCTGGAGTAACACAGCGGCTCAGGCAGCATCTCTGGGGAGAAGGAAGATGTGACGTTTCGGGTCAACACCCTCATCAGACTCCAGACTCAGTCCGAAGAAGGGACTCGACCCAAAAGATCACCTATTCCTTTTCTCCAGAGATGCTGCCTGTCCCGCTGAGTTACTCCAGCACTTTGTGTCTATCTTAGGTGTAAACCAGCATCTGCAGTTCCTTCCTACACATCTTTGTGTCTATCATTCATTAAGAGTAACAAGATGCAAGGTATGGAGTCCCAGGATATTTGTGTTCAGGTTGCGAATCTTTAGACTAGTTTAGTTATTGTCACCAGTACCGAGGGTCAGTGAAAAGCTTTTGTTGCGCGCTTATCGGTCAACCAAAAGGCAAAAAATGATTGCTGTCGAGCCATCCACGGTGTACAGATGCACGATAAAGTGACGTGGACTTTAAACTTCAGAGATACAGCATGGAAACAGGCCCTCAAGCCCAACGAGTCCATGCCTACCAGCGATCACCCCATGCACTAGCACTATCCTACACACTACATGTGCTGGACATTTATGCCCCTGTCCCACTTAGGAAACCTGAACGGAAACCTCTGGAGACTTTGCGCCCCACCCAAGGTTTCCGTGCGGTTCCCGGAGGTTTTTGTCGGTCTCCCTACCTGCTTCAACTACCTGCAACCTCCGGCAACCACCTGCAACCTCCGGGAACCGCACGGAAAGCTTGGGCGGGGCGCAAAGTCTCCAGAGGTTTCCGTTCAGGTTTCCTAAGTGGGACAGGGGGCATTAGGATAGGGCGATCCATTTCTGCTTGTGCTCAGTCTAACTTGGCCCACGCGATCTCCCGGTTGCCAAACACTTTAACTCCCCCTCCCATTCCCACACTGACCTTTCCGTCCTGGGCCTCCTCCCTTGACAGAGTGAGGCCAAACGCAAATTAGAGGAACTGCACCTCATATTTCGCCTTACAACCCAGCGGTATGAATTTTAATTTCTCTAACTTCAAGTCACTCTTTCTTTCCCTTCTCTCTCTCCGTCCCCCCCCCCCCCCCCCCCCCCACCCTGGTCATCCTGCCAGTTTCACTGCCGCCTTGTTTGGATCGACTCGTTATCACCTTCTCCACAGCCAACAATAGACCATTGTGGGCTCCACACCAACAATAGACCACTGTGGGCTC